>NC_045784.1:61619848-61919848 GCF_008692025.1 Phocoena sinus
TGCATGCGCAGACAAGATGTCCCTGGCCTGTGAGTTAGCAGCTGAAACAAAAATTTCTCACCGATTTGGACTAAGGAAGTGTGTGTGTGTGTATGTGTGTGTGGGGGGGGGGGGAGAGAGAGAGAGAGGGAGAGAGAGTGAGAGAGAGAGAGATGTGTGATTCCCGCCAGGGTGAGGCAGGGAATTGGGAAGGGAATTGAAAGGCTGATCTCATTAGCACTTTCACCCTCTGTCATCCCCAGGCCAGCAGGCAGAGCTGATCTAGGGACAACAGTGGGACACTGAGAAAGCCCAGGCCTCCTGCAAGGAAGGTCTGGGGAACAGCTAGGAAGGAGGATTCGGGAAGCTGGTGAGTCTAAATACTGAGGCTTTCCGGGGAAGGTTTTAAGGGATCCCCCTACCCAATTCAGCTACCAGCCCTCCCTTCCATCCCAGCCCAAGTCTCTCAGAGGAGGCTGGAAAGAGGCCAAGGGTGGAGAACCGGGCCCAGGATACCCGAAGTGCTACCTTAATGTTTGTCCCTAGGAAAAGGAGCCCGATGTGGCATCGTAATGACCCAGTGACCGAGGGGCACCCAATGCTGACCTCTGAGGAGTGGACAGAGGCAGCATGGGTGAAGACGTGTGCCCTGGGTGCTGTAGGGGGGGGGAAGAGTGGGGAGAGAGGAGGAGCATGGCCTACTCACCTGGCCCTTTGGGGCTGGGTCTCTATTTGTGTCCTTATCTTCTCCCGACACCGCCTCAGACTCCTTTGCCCAACTGACCACGGATTTCTTCCCAGCGCCGCTGTGCTTGGACTGTTTGGTTCCCGAAAGGAGTAAGGTATAACTCTTGGGTCTCCCAGGCTGCGGAATACCAGAGATTGGGGGGAAGGTGGCCGGTTCCACGGGAGTTGCCGAGATTCGCTGACCCCGGGAACGGAAGGTTCCCCCCAGGGCAAGTTTGCATGCTCCCCCGACGGATTTCTTCTCCTGGGCTCCGTTCTTCCTAGGAGTGACCCGCGGCAGGCCACCTGCAGCAGCAGCAGAAGCAGAAGCAGAAGCAGCAGCAGCAGCAGCAGCTCCCGGGTAGCTGGGCTTGCTGCCCCCCTTCCCCCACAGCACGCTCTGCATTTTCTTAGGGGAAGAGATGCCCTGCTCTCCCACGCCCTGCCTTTCCACAACCGAAGAGAGTCCTCGCGGAGCCGACGACAGGGAAGAGCCTGTCACGTGAAGGAAATTCTCCCTGGCTTGGAACTTCGAGTGTCTGGGAGTGTCCCCGGGATCCTCGGGTCTGCTGGGCTTGGCGTGGCCTCCTCCTCTGGGATAAGTGCTCACCGTCATCAGCTGTGTCTCACTGAATTCATCTGAGGACTCGGAGTCGGACAGCAGCCAGGTCAGGCCTTCCGCGGAGCGCCGCTGGCGATCCGCAGCCACGTTCAACCTACGCTTAGTGCCTCTCTTAGGGTTCCCCAAGGCCCGGCCCGCTTCAGGCCCACTGAGGTGGAGAGGGCTGGCTGGAGCCGTCGGCGCCTCCCCACAGCTCTGGCCGGGCTCTCCTCGACCGCCGGGAACTTCCTCGAAGCTCAGTGTCAACCCGGTGGACTCTTCGAAGGCGGTGGAGCTCTCCGGGGTCGGGTATCTGCGGACGCCCAGCGCGTCCTGGTCGGTCAGCTGCTGCAGGTTGGCCTCCTCGGCCCCCTCAGACTCCTCGATCAGGTCCAGGAGGTCCCTCGCGTGGTCATCTGGGGAGCCAGGTCCGCCTTCGCGGCCCCACAGCACCGGCCCTCGCACTTCCAGCATCTCCGGCTCAGACTCGAAGCCCTCGGGGTCCGGGTATCTGCGGACGCCCAGCACATCCTGGTCGGTCAGCTGCTGCAGGTTGGCCACCTCGGCCTCCTCAGACTCCTCGATCAGGTCCAGGAGGTCCCTCGCGTGGTCATCTGGGGAGCCAGGTCCGCCTTCGCGGCCCCACAGCACAGGCCCTCGCGCTTCCAGCATCTCCCGCTTCGACTGGAAGCCCTTGGGGTCCAGGAAGCGGCCTCCGCCCTCGCCGCTCCGCGGCTCCCCAGGCTTGGGATCTGGGTCGGGTCCACGCGGGACTGCGGGGCCGGCCGCGCGGACGCCGGCCCGCTCCCTGCCCTTTGGGCGGACACGCCTTCTCCACACAGACACCTCATCCGGGGAGCTCATGTCACGACCCGGGCGGCCCCGGAACCGGGGCGACGGTCGATGGCCCGAGTCGCGGTCGCGGTCACGGCGGGCTAGGCGTGCGGCGCTCAGAAGGCTGCGTCAGCCACCTCACGCGCCGCACGAGCTCGCCTCAAAAGAAAGGACGCGCCACTTTCCGCGCGCCTCCCACGGCCCCGCAGCAGCCTCCTCATTGGTCAGGCCCCCGCCAACCAGCGGGCGCCTTGTTCGCCCGCCCCCTCGAAGCCTAACCAATGGGGTCGAGGGCCTCTGGTTTGTTCGCAAGCCCGTGGGCGGTCCGGGCAGTTGGCTGGTGAAGGGGATGGTGGGAGTGCTTCCCTCTGTCAAGCCTCTGGGCCCGCCTCCTCCTGTCCCGCCTCCCCTTTCCGGTTAGAGTCACAGCTGTGAGTCTCCGGTTCCCATCTATACAGGGGGTCGAGGGCGTCGGGGAGTGAGGGCGCCGGGCTCCAGGGGTGGTGAGGATGAAACGTCAAGATGGAGGCGCTGGATGCCTAGCACGCGCCGAAAGCGTTTGCCAGCCTCCCTTCCACCGCAAGCCTTACGACCCAACAGGAGAATGGGCACAGGAGTCCCGCAGTCAGTGATCGGGGGTCGGCCAGAGAGCAAAGGGATCGTATTTTCGTTCTGTAAGGTCTCTGTCTCAACTGCTCCATCAAATGTGGCTCAGCAGACGTTATTGGCAGGCGGGTTTGCCGGATAGACTTGGGGTTGGCCTCGCTCCATCAGCCCTTCGCCCTCTCTGAGGCAAATTCAAAGAAGAGGAAATCGCAGTGGCCAGTTACGCCCCAAAAGATGCTCCCCACCGCTGATCCTGGAGATGTGAACTAAAACCACGAATCGGGTTTCACACACTAGGTTGACAGCCTTCAAAGAGCTTAACCATTCCGAGGGTGGGAGAGGTTAGGAGCAAACCCCTGTGGCGGTGGTGCAAGAGACGCATTTGGGAGGTAATTTGGCAGAATCCATTGAAAGCAACTTAGTGCTGGCACGGACTCTGTGCCTGGCACTCTTCTAAGCGCTGGGCATAAATAATAATGCATCCGCGTGACACGCCTTTAACTATAGTACCAACTATTACTGGCCTCTTACCGGTGAGGAAACAGGCAGTGAGAGGTTCGGCCACTGGCCCAAGGTCATTCGGCTCGTGGGGATCAGCGGCAGGATTGAAACCAATCAATCTGACTCCAGAGTCCTTGCTTTTAGCCCAAGATCTTTAAAAGGAAGGAAAAAAGAATCTATTTCCTCTATGCTCCTGCAAGTCCGCTGCCTGGTACTTCTTCCGGAGACACGCTGGTACCTGTAGTGTACAAGAACACATGCACAAGGGTGTTGGTGACGGGAAAAACTGGGAACACTCCAAATTCCCGTCAGTAAGGAAATGGATGAATGCAACGTGGCTTAGCATCCAGTAGCATAAAGCGTGGCAGTCTAACGGAATGCATCAGGCCATTCTCACAGCTTTCGAAAGCATCCGCCTGACTTCAAACTGCAAGTTGCAGAACGATGGCTTTGGATTCACATTTGTAAGTTAAATCACTCGCGTGCGTGGGCACACGCACACACACCAGTCAATCCTATGTAATATATGAGAATTCATTTAAGTATATGTACAAGTATGTTTCAAAGTTTTGAAGGACGCACAACCAAGGCCTACCAGTTGTGATGGCGGTGGGTGTGGATAGCCAGGTGTCTCTCAATTTTTCTTGGAACTGTCAGTTCTCAGCTCCCCTGAGCTGAGCAGTACTGATGTCTGGGGAGTGGTGCCTCCCTTGGTTTCTATACGGCCCATGGGTGTTAGAATTTCCCTTGTCTGCCACCCAACTCCTACTCTGACACCGCTCCATTCCTCCCATACCTTCCTTCTGCTCCTTCCCGTTCATACTCCTCTGTCTTCAGTCACCTCTCTCTCCTGCATCCTGCTCTGGCTGACGTCCTGGGGTGTCTGAACCCCTGTTGCCTGTGGAACTCAAAGGCCCAGTTTTCTGGGTCTGCACCTGAGAAGCTGGCCATGCTGGGGAAGTTTCAGAGCAGGGGAGATTGGGTGCACTGTAAATCTGCAATCCTCCTCCTCGAGCCTGCCCCCGATGGTGCCTGCCCGTTTGTGGATACCGCCCGCTTCCACTTCTCCCAGTGACTTTTTAAGTCATGGTGTGCTCTTTCAGATATGTTAAAATGGATAAGGAAGGATATAGCAAAATCTCCTGCATCTACCAGCACCCTAGGAAACATTAGCAGTGGATTCAGTGGAAGCCTCCGTCTTCCCTCTCACCATTTCCATTCCCTTCCTCCCTCCCCCAGAGAGAGACTCCCGGAACTTCTTCTCACCTTCTCCACTCTCTTCGTCCCTGTGGCTCTCCTACCTCCTCTTCCCCTGCATCCCATACGTCTCCAATGATGTCACTAATCTCTGCTTTAGCCCCCTATGCTCACCAGGATCCAATACTGGTTTTGACTTACTCTCTTGGCCTGGGGTGGGAGCCAGTGTCAGAGGTTCCTCTTGGCTTTCCCCACCGGGATAGCTCTTACCCCACAGAGCAGTGACCCAATGTGGAAGTCATTGCTCCAACTGCCAAGTGTATCACTTATCATTATCAGCTTGGGGACTGGAGAAATGACCGCTATTTTGGTCCAGGGACCCCTTCAGCTCACTGTGAACCGGTCTCCTTTTAATGTCAGGGCCTCATAAACCCCATTCTAATGAGGCCCCATCACGACACTTTGGGCCTCCTGGATCAATGTCAGCTCAGATCCGGTGTCCAGTAGTAGTAGAAGTGTCTGGGTCTTTTTCTAGCCTCAGGGTACAGTCACCTGAGAAATGGCAGTCATTCTCTTTAGGGACGGTCATAACCCACTGCCTTGTTTCTGGATCCTTCCTCCTCAAGACTCATCCACCTCTTCAGTGGGGCCGGTCTCTGAATTGGCTCAGGACCAGGAACTGAGCAGGAGACTGTGGCTTTGTAGCGGGATGATGGCCCTCCTTCTCTTGCATTCTTGCCTTTTGCTGGCTGTAGTTGCCCCTAGGGAGCCATGCTGTCTGAGCCATCTTCTCAGCTTTCTGCCGGTCAAGCAGGCACTCTTGACTGCCCCTCTGACCTTGCTGGTCGTTACTGGAAATGTGGTCTGCTGGCATCTCTTGGTTAAGAGCTGCCCTCTGCCCTCTATTATGTCAGAATTCGTTGGCTCCCATGGGTGGTAATGAGCCCAGGTCGGGACCACTTTCCTTCCATCATTGGCATTGGCCTGCAGAGGGGAGCAACCAGCAAACTTCTGGTGATGCTGGGGCCCCTCTCACCAGAACACTCCTGATGGCTTTGGTGAGTGATGTGTCCTCTCAGCCCTACAGTGGGAACATAACCATGAGACCATGTGACTGGCCTCACCTTTTCTGTCCGTTCTAGCATGTCTGCATCACTCAACCTTTTTGTTCCTTCCTCTGCCATCTGCCAATCCAAGGCAGGCATTTCCACTTCTCTGCTTATGGGCCATCACTTTCTCAAAGTTTCAAAGGGCCAGTCTGGCGGTGAATTTCCTCCATCTCTGGGAGTCCTTGCCCGTGTGTTAAATCCCATGGCTTGAGAAAGCGCCTCCGCTCAGTAAAACTTGCTTATCCACTCTTATATTCCTGTCCACTTGATCCAGCACCCTCAAAATTCAATCCCAGGGATACTGCTCTGCTCCTGCCAGTACAGTCTTGTTATTTCTTGGTGTATAATTTCTTTTTCCCCTTATCAGGCTCGGCATATCCCAGTGAGTTTATGGAGAAGAGATGAGGGTTTCCCTGGGAGAGGCGTCTGTCACTTTGTGTGGGAGCAGACTCTGTAACATCTACCAGCACAGGGCATGTGTTAGCTGTTGCTGGGGAAGGAAGGGCCACCCTGCAAGCTTTGAGGCCTCAGGACGTTTGGATCTGATAAGCCAACGTTTGGAGACATCCATGCCAATATACCCGGCCTACATTTCAGAGTCTGAAGTTTCTCCAAAAAGGGCCCTGACCTTCCCATAACAGGCCTGTGTTTGTCAAGGATGTGTACATCTCTGGAGTTCTGCACTTATTGTTATCACATAATGTGTGAGCTACTCAGCTGTCTCTGCAGGAGGCAAGGGCATTTTGTAAGCCACCAAGAAAACCCCATGAATCTTACACTTGGCCCTTAACTGTTTGGTAATGTCCCTTAGTTTCTCATTATGTCTTTGCAGGGCGCCAGTATAACAGTGATGAACAGCCGCCTCTGCCCTCCCTGTAGACATAGTGCCCTCCCTACCATTCAAAGGCCTGAATCATCTCACAGGCCACAAGTAAGACCCTCCACTGGGATATTTTTCTAGGTACGTATGGATAAAACCTTAAGGAATCAGGAGGTAACCTTGTGCTAGAGATTATCCATGCCCCATATAACACTCAAAATGGTACGCTCTTTGTCATTTGGGCAGTGAGTGAGCTGGTCCATAAACCCCATCTTATAGCTAACTACTCAGACCACTCCTGGTACCACTTTTGTTAGTTTGGGTCCTCCAAAAGTACGGACACCAAGGCATGATTGGACATGGACGAACATGATGGGAGAATGGCATGTGAAGGATAAAGGAGAAGGAGCAGGAATGAGTCTTCTTCTTCAGGGTGCGATGCGGGTCTGACGTCTGTCAGAGAGACGTGGGGGAAAGGAGGGTCAGATAAGAACAATCTCAGATGCAGTTTCATTCTAACACTAAACTTTCGTTCAGTTTAGTTTGGTTTGTTCACGCTCATGTGGAGTCCCCAACCTACAGCTGCCATTTAGAGGAGTCCCTGTCCTGCAGCAGTATGCCCCTGCCATGCTCAGTCACTGGCTGCGAGCTACGCAGAGGATGTTGGATCTTGGCACAAACAATGGTGGTGCCAGAGAAGTGGCAGCTGGCACTTGCCAATCTACTATGTTCCCTGCAGTGGATCGGAGGGGCATGTTTCTATGGCCACCACGAGGAAGCAGAAGTCAAAGATGACTAACATTTCCGTTTTGAGTGACTTTGTGGTGGGGAGCATAAGGACACAGGAAGTAAAGAAAGATTGGGAGGGAAATGATGGGATTTTGGATACATTAAGGTTGTGTTTCTTTTTTTTTTTTTTTTTTTTTTTTTTTTTTTTTATGCGTTACGCGGGCCTCTCACTGTTGTGGCCTCTCCCGTTGCGGAGGACAGGCTCCGGACGCGCAGGCTCAGCGGCCATGGCTCACGGGCCCAGCCGCTCCGCGGCATGTGGGATCTTCCCAGACCGGGACACGAACCCGCGTCCCCTGCATCGGCAGGCAGACTCCCAACCACTGCGCCACCAGGGAAGCCCAAGGTTGTGTTTCTTATAGGACATGCAGGTGGAATTAGCCAGAATGCACTTAGAAATTTGGTTCTGGAACACCAGTGAGGGGTCAAAGCTGGAGAGGGATACAGATATGGGAGTCATTCATTGCCTCAGTAAACTTTTATAGCAGTGTTTTTTCAAATGTCACCATAACCTTAGAAGTTCCTTCCATGGAAGCTCCAATTCCTTTCCCTTCACCCTCCTCAGAAGTAACCTCTATCCTTTGTCTTCATCATTCCCTTCCTTTTCTTTAGTTATTTTCTACATAGGTTCATATTCCTAACAACGTTGGTTTTGCTGCATCCTTTGTTCTTTATGTAAATGGAATCATCTGTGTTGTTTCTGACTTCTCCCCTGTGATACTGTGTAACTGAGATTCATCCCTTTTGTCACATGTGGCAGGCAATTGTTCATTTTCATTGCTGTACACTCTTCCACCAAATGAATATACAGTAGACTCTCATTATCATGATAGTTATTTGCAGTCTATAAAGTTGCCATGAACACTGAATTAGGCAATCCTGAAACATTGCTCCTAAGGGAAATATAATTTCAAGTTCCTACCATCCGCTGGTCACAACATTTTCATCGACTGATCGCTGTGTAATCATGTTTCATGTGTGTTTCTGTGTAAAGGCACTCTATTTAATACAAATATTATTGATTCATTCACATTGACCTCACAGCCAACAGCATTCTAAATCATGCCTGAGCAAGGTTTATGTAACACACATATTTTCTTGAGTGCACGTCATAGTCATTTTGCACTCAAGAACACTAGACAATACTTCAGCACTAAGCTTGGAGGCCATCTTTAATTATGAAATCACCAACAAAGAAGCACAAAAATGCAAACTATGTGGCCCCAAATAAATCATGAAAAGGACACTTGCTTGCAGTCTGAGACTGAAACCAGAAGGCAGAGCGTCACCTTTTTTGACCTCAGCTGGGAACATATTCCACCAACTCAAATTTCTCACAGCTCTCTCGAATGAGGAGGAAAGCACTCTGGTACTGATTTGTGGTTAAAAATGAATTTTAGCAAATAGGGGAATTTGCAAGTATGGAATCTACAAATAAGAAGAATCAACTGTATCTCAACCTATGTACCCATTCTACTGTCAATGGGTAATTTGGGTTGTTTCCATTTGGGCAGATATTATTCATAGTGCTACTATAAACATTCTGGCGCATGTTTCCTGGTGCCCACGTACAAGAGCCTTCCAGGGCAGAGCTTTCCAACTTTTGGACCTGGGACTTTGAGGCCTTCATCTCCAGAGACAGCCAGACAGCAGCCCCTGGACCGCTTGGTTCTGGCCCTGAACAACTTTGTCATCTGACTCCTGTATGCTATACAATCATTATTTTCTGTGTGAGCCATAGAATAAAATGGCTGGGAAGCTGTGTTCCAGTGCTCATACTTAGGACTGAACTTGTCATCTCATAGGGAAAGAAGATTTCCAACATTACTAGATCATGCCAGATTTTTTACAATGTGGTCATGCTAATTTCTACTCCTACCAGCAGTGTTTAAGTGTTCCACATCCTCATCAACATTTGATATTAACAAAGTACAAAATCGTTGTCAATCTTGTGATAGTGAAATGGTGTCTCATTGTAGATTTAATTTGCAATTTCTTGATTAGTAATAATATTAGTAATAATATTGAGCAGCTTTTCATATGCTTGGCCTTGGGGATTTTCTTGTCTATATGAGGTGTTTATTTAGTGTCTTTTGCCCATTTTCCCCTTGGGTTGTTTGCATATTTATTTGTGGAAGTTCTTTATGTATTCTATACTTTAATTCTTTGATGATTTCATGTTTTGTAAGTATCTTCTAGTTTTTAGCTTGCCTTCACTCTTTTTATCATACCTTTTAATGAACAAAAGCACTTCTTTTTAATTTTTCACAGCACTTTATTACGAAAAGTTCCATACAAGAAGATCACGGGACTTCCCTGGTTGCACAGTGGTTAAGAATCTGCCTGCCAATGTAGGGGACACGGGTTCGATCCCTGGTCCCAGAAGATCCCATATGCCACGGAGCAACTAAGCCTGTGCGGCACAGCTACTGGAGCCTGTGCTCTAGAGCCTGCGTGCCACAACTGCTGACGCCTGCGTGCCTAGAGCCCATGCTCCACAACAAGAGAAGCCACTGCAATGAGAAGCCCGTGCACCACAACGAAGAGTAGCCCCTGCTAAGCGCAACTAGAGAAAGCTTGCGCGCAGCAACAGAGGCCCATTGCACCCCAAAAAAATAAATAAAAAACATTTTAAAAGAAAGAAGAAGATCACAAGATGATCCGGGGAAGTTGAGGGGGTACTTGCTGATCATGGACCATCTTCGCTCTCACCTGATGACCTTGCTTCCCATTTCATTGAGAGTATACAGGCAATCAGAAACAAACTTCCCTCATTCATAAATATTTTTCTCTATTTTGGATCATTCCTATCAGCATACAAGTATGTTGTCGTTTCTCCCAATTAAAGAAAACCTTCTTTTGATTCCAATTTCCCTTCAAGCTACACCATTTTTCTCTGCTCACCTTCACATAAAAACTCCTTAAGAGTCGGTGTATACTTGCTGTCTCAAATTCCTCTCTTCTCGTTCACTCTTTCTCTCCTTTCCACTTAACAATTCTCTATTGAGGGCTTACAAGGCACTGTTCTAACACATGGTGCTGTTCTAACACATGGTGCTACATCACTGAGAAAAACAGATGACGTTCCTTCCCTCAAGAGCTTACATTTCTGTCATAGGCCTACTGGCAATATTTTCTCAATCTTCAACCATGTCCATTCCTTTGTTGTTGGAAATCACTTTCCTGGACCCAGTTTCAATCTTTATTGGTTGCCTAGAGTGTTGCTCCTAGAACACTCCTTTACCAAACCCTAAAGTGGGATCTTCTGCTTCCTAGAACTAATGTCTTCATTGTTCTTGTTTTACCACAGTGTTTTGATGGGACTCATTCTCCAGGTACCATGGGTGATAATTTCTTTTAAGACTTTGCATGAACAAATATTATATTTAATATTACCTTTAATTTCATGCTTATTTGATAGCTGATATATAATTTCAGGCTGAAAAGTTTTCTGACTTTCAATGTCACTTTTGAGAATGCTGGTACTATTTTGCATGCCATTATGATTCCCAAGTCTTTATTTATGACACACTTAATTTTTTTAGTTATATATATATTTGATTTATTACATAGTAAAATTAACTTTTTTGTTTTCAGTACCATGAGTTTTAACATATGGACAGAGTTGTGTAACTATCACCACAATCAGGATACAAAAGCGTTCCATCAGCCCCCAAATCTCCCTCATTCTGCTGCTTTGTAGTCAAACCATCTCCCTCATCCCAAACCTCTGATAACTGGTGATCTGTTTCCCATCCCTATAGTTTTACCTTTTCCAACTATTATACAAACACAATGACACAGTATGTAACATTTTGAGACTGGCTTCTTTCATTTAGCATAATGCATTCGCCATTCATCCAAGTTGTTGCATGTATCAAGAGTTCCTTCCTTTGTATTGTTAAAAAATGTTTCATTTATACATGTATGGTTTTATTCGTTCATCTGTTGAATAACATCGTGATTGCTTTCAGTTTGGGTTTAATACGGTTTGTATTAACATTCATGTGGAATTTTTTGTAAACATAAGTTTTCAGTCCTGTAAGGCAAGTACCGAGGCATGGAATTGCTGGGTCGTATTGTAGTTGTATGTTTACCTTTTGAAGAAATTGGCAAGCTGTTTTCCAGAGTGCCTGTACAATTTTGCATTCCCTTTATCAATATATAGATGTTTCAATTTCTCTGCAAACTCATCGGTACTTGGTATCATCACTGTTTTTAATTTTAGTCATTCAAATAGGGTTAAAGTGGTATCTCATTGTGCTTTTAATTTGTATTTTCCTAATAGCTAACAGTGTTGAACATCTTTTCAGGTGCTTATTTGGCATCCTTATATCTTCTTTAGTGGAGTGCCTGTACATGTCCTCTGCCCATTTTTAAAATGAGCACTTTATTTTCTTATAGTGGAGTTTTGAGAGTTCTTTGTATATTCTGTTTATGGTTGTAATTTACAGATATTTCCTCCCATTCTACAGCTGCCTTTTCATTCTTTTAACAGGGTATTTGTCAGAAAAAAGTGTATAATTTTGTTGAAATCCAATTTAACAAATTTTTCCTGGTGTTCCTTACAGACTAGCCTTTTGGTGTTATTTCTAAGAATTCTTTTATTTATTTATTTTTTTAACATCTTTATTGGGGTATAATTGCTTTACAATGGTGTGTTAGTTTCTGATTTGTAACAAAGTGAATCAGCTATACATATACATGTGCTCCCATGTGTCTTCCCTCTTGCGTCTCCCTCCCTCCCACTCTCCCCCTCCCACCCCTCCAGGCTGTCCCAAAGCCCCGAGCTAATATCCCTGTGCCTTGCGGCTGCTTCCCCCTAGCTATCTACCTTACTACGTTTGTTAGTGTGTATATGTCCATGACTCTCTCTCGCCCTGTCAAAACTCACCCTTCCCCCTCCCCATATCCTTAAGTCCGTTCTCCAGTAGGTCTGCGCCTCTATTCCTGTCTTATCCCTAGGTTCTTCATGACATTTTTTCCCCTTAAATTCCATATATATGTGTTAGCATACGGTATTTGTCTTTGTCTTTCTGACTTACTTCACTCTGTATGACAGACTCTAGGTCTATCCATCTCATTACAAATATCTCAATTTCATTTCTTTTTAAGGCTGAGTAATATTCCATTGTGTATATGTGCCACATCTTCTTTATCCATTCGTCCGATGATGGGCGTTTAGGTTCTTTCCATCTCCGGGCTATTGTAAATAGAGCTGCAATGAACATTTTGGTACATGACTCTTTTTGAATTTTGGTTTTCTCAGGGTATATGCCCAGTAGTGGGATTGCTGGGTCATATGGTAATTCTATTTGTAGTTTTTTAAGGAACCTCCATACTGTTCTCCATAGTGGCTGAACCAATTCACATTCCCACCAGCAGTGCAAGAGTGTCCCCTTTTCTCCACACCCTCTCCAGCATTTATTGTTTCTAGATTTTTTGATGATGGCCATTCTGACTGGTGTGAGATGATATCTCATTGTAGTTTTGATTTGCATTTCTCTAATGATTAATGATGTTGAGCATTCTTTCATGTGTTTGTTGGCATTCTGTATATCTTCTTTGGAGAAATGTCTGTTTAGGTCTTCTGCCCATTTTTGGATGGGGTTGTTTGTTTTTTTGTTATTGAGCTGCATGAGCTGCTTGTAAATTTTGGAGATTAATCCTTTGTCAGTTGCTTCATTTGCAAATGTTTTCTCCCATTCTGAGGGTTGTCTTTTGGTCTTGATTATGGTTTCCTTTGCTGTGCAAAAGCTTTGAAGTTTCATTAGGTCCCATTTGTTTATTTTTGTTTTTATTTCCATTACTCTAGGAGGTGGGTCAGAAAGGATCTTGCTGTGATTTATGTCATAGAGTGTTCTGCCTATGTTTTCCTCTAAGAGTTTGATAGTTTCTGGCCTTACATTTAGGTCTTTAATCCATTTTGAGCTTATTTTTGTGTATGGTGTTAGGGAGTGATCTAATCTCATACTTTTACATGTACCTGTCCAGTTTTCCCAGCACCATTTATTGAAGAGGCTGTCCTTTCTCCACTGTACATTCCTGCCTCCTTTATCAAAGATAAGGTGTCCATATATGCGTGGGTTTATCTCTGGGCTTTCTATCCTGTTCCACTGATCTATCTTTCTGTTTTTGTGCCAGTACCATACTGTCTTGATTACTGTTGCTTTGTAGTATAGTCTGAAGTCAGGGAGCCTGATTCCTCCAGCTCCTTTTTTCGTTCTCAAGATTGCTTTGGCTATTCGGGGTCTTTTGTGTTTCCATACAAATTGCGAAATTTTTTGTTCTAGTTCTGTGAAAAATGCCAGTGGTAGTTTGATAGGGATTGCATTGAATCTGTAGATTGCTTTGGGTAGTAGAGTCATTTTCACAATGTTGATTCTTCCCATCCAAGAACATGGTATATCTCTCCATCTATTTGTATCATCTTTAATTTCTTTCATCAGTGTCTTATAATTTTCTGCATACAGGTCTTTCGTATCCTTAGGTAGGTTTATTCCTAGATATTTTATTCTTTTTGTTGCAATGGTAAATGGGAGTGTTTTCTTGATTTCACTTTCAGATTTTTCATCATTAGTATATAGGAATGCCAGAGATTTCTGTGCATTAATTTTGTATCCTGCTACTTTACCAAATTCATTGATTAGCTCTAGTAGTTTTCTGGTAGCATCTTTAGGATTCTCTATGTATAGTATCATGTCATCTGCAAACAGTGACAGCTTTACTTCTTCTTTTCCGATGTGGATTCCTTTTATTTCCTTTTCTTCTCTGATTGCTGTGGCTAAAACTTCTAAAACTATGTTGAATAAGAGTGGTGAGAGTGGGCAACCTTGTCTTGTTCCTGATCTTAGTGGAAATGCTTTCAGTTTTTCACCATTGAGGATGATGTTTGCTGTGGGCTTGTCATATATGGCCTTTATTATGTTGAGGAAAGTTCCCTCTATGCCCACTTTCTGGAGGGTTTTTATCATAAATGGGTGTTGAATTTTGTCAAAAGCTTTCTCTGCATCTATTGAGATGATCATATGGTTTTTCTCCTTCAATTTGTTAATATGGTTTATCACATTGATAGATTTGCGTATATTGAAGAATCCTTGCATTCCTGGAATAAACCCCACTTGATCATGGTGTATGATCCTTTTAATGTGCTGTTGGATTCTGTTTGCTAGTATTTTGTTGAGGATTTTTGCATCTATGTTCATCAGTGATATTGGCCTGTAGTTTTCTTTCTTTGTGACATCCTTGTCTGGTTTTGGTATCAAGGTGATGGTGGCCTCGTAGAAGGAATTTGGGAGTGTTCCTCCCTCTGCTATATTTTGGAAGAGTTCGAGAAGGATAGGTGTTAGCTCTTCTCTAAACGTTTGATAGAATTCACCTGTGAAGCCATCTGGTCCTGGGCTTTTGTTTGTTGGAAGATTTTTAATCACAGTTTCAATTTCAGTGCTTGTGATTGGTCTGTTCATATTTTCTATTTCTTCCTGATTCAGTCTTGGCAGGTTGTGCATTTCTAAGAATTTGTCCATTTCTTCCAGATTGTCCATTTTATTGGCATAGAGTTGCTTGTAGTAATCTCTCATGATTTTTTTTATTTCTGCAGTGTCAGTTGTTATTTCTCCTTTCTCATTTCTAATTCTATTGATTTGAGTCTTCTCCCTTTTTTTCTTGATGAGTCTGGCTAGTGGTTTATCTATTTTGTTTATCTTCTCAAAGAACCAGCTTTTAGTTTTATTGATCTTTGCTATCGTTTCCTTCATTTCTTTTTCATTTATTTCTGATCTGATTTTTATGATTTCTTTCCTTCTGCTAGCTTTGGGGCTTTTTTGTTCTTCTTTCTCTAATTGCTTGAGGTGCAAGGTTAGGTTGTTTATTCGAGGTGTTTCCTGCTTCTTAAGGTGGGCTTGTATTGCTATAAACTTCCCCCTTAGAACTGCTTTTGCTGCATCCCATAGGTTTTGGGTCATTGTGTCTCCATTGTCATTTGTTTCTAGGTATATTTTATTTACTCTTTGATTTCTTCAGTGATCACTTCATTATTAAGTAGTGTATTGTTTAGCCTCCATGTGTTTGTATATTTTACAGATCTTTTCCTGTAATTGATATCTAGTCTCATGGTGTTGTGGTCAGAAAAGATACTTGATACAATTTCAATTTTCTTAAATTTACCAAGGCTTGATTTGTGACCCAAGATATGATCTATCCTGGAGAATGTTCCATGAGCACTTGAGAAAAATGTGTATTCTGTTGTTTTTGGATGGAGTGTCCTATAAATATCAATTAAGTCCATCATGTTTAATGTATCATTTAAAGCTTGTGTTTCCTTATTTATTTTCATTTTGGATGATCTGTCCATGGGTGAAAGTGGGGTGTTAAAGTCGCCTACTATGAATGTGTTACTGTCTATTTCCCCTTTTATGGCTGTTAGTATTTGCCTTACGTATTGAGGTGCTCCTATGTTGGGTGCATAAATATTTACAATTGTTATATCTTCTTCTTGGATCGATCCCTTGATCATTATGTAGTGTCCTTCTTTATCCCTTTTAATAGTCCTTATTTTAAAGTCTATTTTGTCTGATATGAGAATTGCTACTCCAGCTTTCTTTTGGTTTCCATTTGCATGGAATATCTTTTTCCATCCCCTTACTTTCAGTCTGTATGTGTCTCTAGGTCTGAGGTGGGTCTCTTGTAGACAGCATATATAAGGGTCTTGTTTTTGTATCCATTCAGCCAATCTGTGTCTTTTGGTGGGAGCATTTAGTCCATTTACATTTAAGGTAATTATCGATATGTATGTTCCTATTCCCATTTTCTATATTGTTTTGGGTTCGTTATTATAGGTCATTTCCTTCTTTTGCATTTCTTATCTAGAGGAGTTCCTTTAGCATTTGTTGTAAAGCTGGTTTGATGGTGCTGAACTCTCTCAGCTTTTGCTTGTCTGTAAAGGTTTTAATTTCTCCATCAAATCTGAATGAGATGCTTGCTGGGTCGAGTAGTCTTGGTTGCAGGTTTTTCTCCTTCATCACTTTCAGTATGTCCTGCCACTCCCTTCTGGCTTGTAGGGTTTCTGCTGAGAGATCAGCTGTTAACCTTATGGGGATTCCCTTGTGTGTTATTTGTTGTTTTTCCCTTGCTGCTTTTAATATGCTTTCTTTGTATTTAATTTTTGATAGTTTGATTAATATGTGTCTTGGCGTATTTCTCCTTGTATTTATCCTGTATGGGACTCTCTGTGCTTCCTGGACTTGATTAACTATTTCCTTTCCCATATTAGGGAAGTTTTCAACTATAATCTCTTCAAATATTTTCTCAGTCCCTTTCTTTTTTTCTTCTTCTTCTGGAACCCCTATAATTCGAATGTTGGTGCGTTTAATGTTGTCCCAGAGCTCTCTGAGACTGTCCTCATTTCTTTTCATTCTTTTTTCTTTATTCTGCTCTGCAGTAGTTATTTCCACTACTTTATCTTCCAGGTCACTTATCCGTTCTTCTGCCTCAGTTATTCTGCTATTGATCCTATCTAGAGTACTTTTAATTTCATTTATTGCGTTGTTCATCATTGCTTGTTTCATCTTTATGTCTTCTAGGTCCTTGTTAACTGTTTCTTGCATTTTGTCCATTCTACTTCCAAGATTTCGGATCATCCTTACTATCATTATTCTGAATTCTTTTTCAGGTAGATTGCCTATTTCCTCTTCATTTGTTAGGTCTGGTGGGTTTTTATCTTGCTCCTTCATCTGCTGTGTGTTTTTCTGTCTTCTCATTTTGCTTATCTTACTGTGTTTGGGGTCTCCTTTTTGCAGGCTGCACGTTCGTAGTTCCCGTTGTTTTTGATGTCTGTCTCCAGTGGCTAAGGTTGTTTCAGCGGGTTGTGTAGGCTTCCTGGTGGAGGGGACTAGTGCCTGTGTTGTGCTGGATGAGGCTGGATCTTGTCTCTCTAGTGGGCAGGTTCACGTCTGGTGGTGTGTTTTGGGGTGTCTGTGGCCTTGTTATGATTTTAGGCAGCCTCTCTGCTAATGGGTGGGGTTGTGTTCCTGTTTTGCTAGTTGTTTGGCATAGGTTGTCCAGCACTGTGGCTTGCTGGTCGTTGAGTGAAGCTGGGTGCTGGTGTTAAGATGGAGGTCTCTGGGAGATTTCCACCGTTTAATATTATGTGGAGCTGGGAGGTCTCTTGTTGATCAGTGTCCTGAAGTTGGCTCTCCTACCTCAGAGGCAGAGCCCTGCCTCCTGGGCTGGAGCACCAAGAGCCTTTCATCCACACGGCTCAGAATAAAAGGGAGGAAAAGTAGAGAGAATTATTAGAAGTATGAGGAAAGAAAGAAGGAAAGGAGGAAAGGAAGGAAGGAAGAAAGAAGCAAAGAAGGAAAGAAAGGAGGGAGGGAGGGAGGAAGGAAGGAAGGAAGGAGGGAAAGAAGGAGAAAATGTAGAGAGAATTAGTAGAAGTTTGAGGAAAGAAAGAGGGAAAGGAGGAAAGGAAGGAAGGAAGAAAGAAGCAAAGAAGGAAAGAAAGGAGGGAGGGAGGGAGGGGGGGAGGAAGGAAGGAAAGAAGGAGGGAAAGAAGGAGAAAATGTAGAGAGAATTAGTAGAAGTTTGAGGAAAGAGAGAAGGAAAGGAGGAAAGGAAGGAAGGAAGAAAGAAGCAAAGAAGGAAAGAAAGGAGGGAGGGAGGGAGGAAGGAAGGAAGGTAGGAGGGAAAGAAGGAGAAAATGTAGAGAGAATTAGTAGAAGTTTGAGGAAAGAAAGAAGGAAAGGAGGAAAGGAGGAAAGGAAGGAAGGAAGAAAGAAGCAAAGAAGGAAAGAAAGGAGGGAGGGAGGGAGGGAGGAAGGGAGGAAGGAAGGAGGGAAAGAAGGAAAAAAGACAGAAAGAAAGAAGATACAGTAAAAATAAAATAAAGTATAATATAGTTATTGTACTAAAAAATATTTAGAAAGAAAGAAAAGAAAAAAAAAAAAAAAAAGAACAGATAGAACCCTAGGACAAATGTTGGAAACAAAGCTATACAGAGAAAATCTTACACAGAAGCATACACATACGTGTTCACAAAGAGAGGCAAAGGGGGAAAAATCATAAATCCTGCTCCCAGAGACCACCTCCTCAACCTGGGGTGATTCGCTGTCTAAAGGAGGGAAGGAAGGAAGGAAAGAAAGAAAGAACGAAGGTAAAGTACAATAAAGTTATTACAATTAAAATTAATTATTAAGAAAAATAAAATTTTTTTTTTTAAAAAAAACCATGGACGGATAGAGCCCTAGGACAAATGTTGGAAGCAAAGCTATACAGAGAAAATCTTACACAGAAGCATACACATACACGTTCACAAAGAGAGGCAAAGGGGGAAAAATCCTAAATCCTGCTCCCAGAGACCACCTCCTCAACCTGGGGTGATTTGCTGTCTAAAGGAGGGAAGGAAGGAAGGAAAGAAAGAAAGAAAGAACGAAGGTAAAGTACAATAAAGTTATTGCAATTAAAATTAATTATTAAGAAAGAAAAAAAAATTTTTTTTTTTTTAAAAACCATGGAAGGATAGAGCCCTAGGACAACTGTTGGGAGCAAAGCTATACAGAGAAAATCTTACACAGAAGCATACACATACACGTTCACAAAGAGAGGCAAAGGGGGAAAAATCATAAATCCTGCTCCCAGAGACCACCTCCTCAATTTGGGGTGATTTGTTGTCTAAAGGAGGGAAGGAAGGAAGGAAAGAAAGAAAGAAAGAACAAAGGTAAAGTACAATAAAGTTATTACAATTAAAATTAATTATTAAGAAGAAAAAATTTTTTTTTAAAAAAACCATGGACGGATAGAGCCCTAGGACAACTGTTGGGAGCAAAGCTATACAGAGAAAATCTTACACAGAAGCATACACATACACGTTCACAAAGAGAGGCAAAGGGGGAAAAATCATAAATCCTGCTCCCAGAGACCACCCCCTCAACCTGGGGTGATTCGCTGTCTAAAGGAGGGAAGGAGGGAAAGAAAGAAAGAAAGAAAGAACGAAGGTAAAGTTCAATAAAGTTATTACAATTAAAATTAATTATTAAAAAAAAATTTTTTTTTTTTTTAAAAGAAAAAACCATGTACGGATAGAGCCCTAGGACAAATGGTGGAAACAAGAGTATACAGACAAGATCTCACACAGAAGCATACATGCACACATTCACAAAAAGAGGAAAAGGGAAAAAAATCACCGATCTCGCTCCTAAATTCCCCCTCTTCAATTTGGGATCACTCCCTGTCTATTCAGGTATTCCACAATGCAGGGCACATCAAGTTGATTGTGGAGCTTCAATCCGCCGCCTCCGCGGCTGCCGGGAGAGACCTCCCCCTCTCCTCCCTGCTCTCACAGCTCACAGGAGCTCAGCTTTGTACCCGGCCCTGCCCCTGCGCGCAGATCGCTGGAGGGCGTCTGTTTTTTTGCTCAGACAGGACGGGGTTAAAGGAGCCGCTGATTCGGGAGCTCCGGCTCACTCAGGCCGGGGGTTGGGGGATGGGGGAAGGAGGGGCACTGCGTGCGGGGCGGGCCTGCGGCGGCAGAGGCGGCGTGACGCTGCAGCAGAGGCCGGCGTGACGCTGCACCAGCCTGAGACCCGCCGTGCGTACTCCCGGGGAAGCTGTCCCCAGATCCCGGGAACCCGGCAGTGGCGGCCTGCACAGGCTCCGCGGAAGAGGGGCGCAGAGAGTGACCTGTGCTCGCACACAGCCCCCCTGGTGGCGGCAGCAGCAGCCCCAGCGTCTCCCGCCCGTCTCTGGGGTCCGCGGCTTCAGCCGCGGCTCGCGCCCGTCTCTGGGGCTCGCGCTTCCCGCCGCGGCTCGCGCCCGTCTCGGGGGCTCGTGCCCTCAGCCGCGGCTCGCGCCCGTCTCTGGGGTTCGTGCTTTTAGCTGCGGCTCGCGCCCGTCTCTGGAGTTCCTTTAAGCAGCACTCTTAAACCCCTCTCCTCGCGCACCAGGAAACAAAGAGGGAAGAAAAAGTCTCTTGCCTCTTCGGCGGTGCAGGCTTTTCCCCGAACTCCCTCCCGGCTAGTCGTGGCGCACCAACCCCTTCAGGCTATGCTCAAGCCACCAACCCCAGTCCTCTCCCTGCGCTCCGTCCAAAACCGAAACCCGAGCCTCAGCTCGCAGCCCCGCCCGCCCCGGCGGGTGAGCAGACAAGCCTCTCGGGTTGGTGAGTGCCGGTCGGCACCGATCGTCTGTGCAGGAATCTCCCCGCTTTGCCCTCCACACCCGTCGCTGTGCACCACTCCGCGGTCCCGCAGCTCCCCCCTCCGCCTCCCGCAGTCTCCAACCGCAGAGGGGCTTCCTAGTATGTGGAAACTTTTCCTCCTTCACAGCTCCCTCCCACTGGTGCAGGTGCCGTCCTTATTCTTTTGTCTCAGTTTTTTCTTTTTTCTTTTGCCCTACCCAGGTACGTGGGGAGTTTCTTGCCTTTTGGGAGCTCTGAGGTCTTCTGCCAGCCTTCAGTAGGTGTTCGGTAGGAGTTGTTCCACGTGTAGATGTATTTCTGGTGTATCCGTGAGGAGGAAGGCGATCTCCACGTCTTACTCTTCCGCCATCTTCCCGCCGACCTCTAAGAATTCTTTACCTAACCTCAGGTCATGATGATTTTCCCTTATGTTTTCTTCTAAAAAATGTATATTCATATGTTTTACGTTCTCATCCATGGTCTATTATGAGTTAAATTTTGAATGAGGTGCAATATTTAGGTTCAGGCTCTTTTTTTTTTCTTTTTTCATACAGATACCCAAAAATTGCAATACCATTTGTGAAAAGACTATGCTTTCTAAATTGAATTTATTTTGCGCCTTTATGAAAAATTAGTTGGCATGAGTGACATCAGCAAAAATGGTGAAATAGATACCTCCAAGGGCCAGTCCCTCTACAGGAACATCAAAAAATCAAGCAAGAAGTACAAGAGTCTACTTTGTCAGAATTCTTTACAACAGTCAAAATTTACAGCAGGCAAACAAATGTAAAACTATAAAAAGACAACTTAAATGTGGTAGGAAACCTTTGTAGTTGTCCTCACCCTGTGCCCCTCACTAGCTTGGTGGCAATTTGAAGACTGCAGCCCACATTTTCAGTATGGGACTCTTATCCTTGGCTCCCAAGGGAGAAGAGCAGACTAATTCTCAAAGAATTCTGTTTGTCCTGGTCTATATAGGGGCTAACTGAAGGACTGATATACCTTATTCAGAGCTAGCTCAGGGTATCCACAGCCACCTGGGGCAACAGAATATGGTCGAGGCCTTTGATAGCGTGCTGAAGGTCAGGGGGGAAAAGCTGGGGACAGAGGGATATTAGGGCATTCAAAAGCACTCAAGTTTACTGGGGAATTTAGAAAGCAGTGTGCATGTCTGGATCAGAATGCATCCCTAGAAAAGTCCTGAGAATACCCTAAGCTTTTACCCTGGTTGATCTATAGGCTCAGCACAAGCAGATAAGAGAGTTTTAAAAGGCCTCGTTAAGCATTGAAGGAGTGCCACAGAACAGAGCCAATGAGAGTTTTTGTTGTTGTTGTTGTTTCTTTTTCTTCTTCCTTTTCTTCCTTCCTTCCTTCCTTCCTTCTCTCTTCATCCTCCTCCTTCTTCTTCCCCTTCTCCTTCTTCTTCTCCTCCTTCTCCTTGTCTTTTGCCTCTTCTCTCCCCCCTTCCCTCCATCCCTCCTTCCTGGCATTCAAGGATATCTCTGTCAAAACACTAGCTTACCACAAGCTACAGAATCACACAGCACACATGACAAAGAATACAGACTTTACAAAAATAGTTTAGAAGTCATTAAATAAACAAGCAGTGATATAAAACATCAAGGGGGGAAAACCCTCAGAAGGGAAAGAATATGATTTATGACGTTACCACATTATAATATTCAAAATGTCTAGTTTTCAATAAAAATATTAAGTATGCAAAGAAATAAAATATTATGGCTAATTCATAGAAGAAGTCAACAGAAACTGTCCTTGAAGAAGCACAGACTTTGGATCTACTAGACAGACATTTAAAATCAATTGTCTTAAATATGCTCAAAGAGAGAGGATCTTCAAGATGGTGGAAGAGTAACACGTGGAGATCACCTTCCTCAACACAAATACATGTACATGTGGAACAACTCCTATAGAACACCTACTGAACGCCGGCAGAAGACCTCAGACTTCCCAAAAAGCAAGAAACTCCCCACGTACCTGGTTAGGGCAAAAGAAAAAACAGACAAAAGAATAGGAATGGGACCTGCACCAGTGGGAGGGAGCTGTGAAGGAGGAAAGGTTTCCACACACTAGGAAGCCCCTTCATGGGTGGAGACTGTGGTTGGCGGAGGGGGGAAGCTTCAGAGCCATGGAGGAGAGCCCAGCAGCAGGGTTGTGGAGGGCAAAGCGTAGAGATTCCCGCATAGAGGATCGGTGCCGACCAGCACTCACCAGCCCGAGAGGCTTGTCTGCTCACCCGCCGGGGCAGGCGGGGGCTGGTAGCTGAGGCTCAGGCTTCGGTCAGATCGCAGGGAGAGGACTGGTGGCGTGAACACAGCCTGAAGGGGTTAGTGCACCACAGCTAGCCTGGAGGGAGTCCAGGGAAAAAGTCTGGAGCTGCCGAAGAAGCAAAAGACTTTTTCTTCCCTCTTTGTTTCTTGGTGCACGAAGAGAGGGTATTAAGAGCCCTGCTTAAAGGAGCTCCAGAGATGGGCGTAAGTTGCGGCTATCAGCGTAGACCCCAGAGACGGGCATGAGATGCTAAGGCTGCTGCTGCAGCCACCAAGAAGCCTGTGTGCAAGCACAGGTCACTCTCCATACCTCCCCTCCTGGGAACCTGTGCAGCCTGCCACTGCCACGGTCCCGTGATCCAGGGAAAACTTCCCTGGGAGAACACACGACATGCCTCAGGCTGGTGCAACGTCACACCAGCCTCTGCTGCCGCAGGCTTGCCCCACACTCCATACCCCTCCCTCCCCCCGGCCTGAGTGACCCAGAGCCCACGAATCAGCTGCTCCTTTAACTGCGTCCTGTCTGAGTGAAGAACAGACGCCCTCAGGTGACCTACACGCAGAGGCACGTCCAAATCCAAAACTCAACCCCAGGAGCTGTGAGAACAAATAGAAAGGGAAATTTCTCCCAGCAGCCTCAGGAGCAGTGGATTAAATCTCCACAATCAACTTGATGTATCCTGCATCTGTGGAATAGCTGAATAGACAATGATTCATCACATATTGAGTAGGTGGACCCTTTGCAAGCAACGATATATATATATTTTTTCCCTTTTTCTCTTTTTGTGAGTGTGTATGTGTATGCTTCTGTGTGTGATTTTGCCTGTATAGCTTTGCTTTTACCATTTGTCCTAGCGTTCTGTCTGTCCGTTTTTGTTTGTTTTCTTAGTATACTTTTTAGTGCTTGTTATCATTAGTGGATTTGGTTTTTGGTTTGGTTGCTCTGTCCTTTCTTACTTTTTCTTTTATTACTTAAAAATTTTTTTTAGTAACTACTTTTATTTTTTATTTTTATAACTTTATTTTATTTTATCTTCTTTCTTTCTTTTTTTCCTTTCTCCCTTTTATTCTGAGCCGTGTGCTCCAGCCAGGTGTCAGAGCTGTGGCTCTGATGTGGGACAGACAAGTTCAGGACACTGGTCCAAAAGAGGCCTCCCAGCTCCACGTAATATCAAACAGCAAAAATCTCCCAGAGATCTCAATCTCAACGGCAAGACCCAGCTTCACTCAATGACCAGCCAGCTACAGTGCTGGACACCCTATGTGAGACAACTAGCAAGACAGGAACACAACCCCATCTATTAGCAGAGACGCTGCCTAAAATAATAATAAGGCCACAGACACCCCAAAATACACCACCAGACGTGGACCTGCCCACCAGAAAGACAAGATCCAGCCTCAGCCACCAGAACACAGACACTAGTCCCCGCCACCAGGAAGCCTACAAAATCCACGGAACCAACCTTAGCCACTGGGGACAGACACCAAAAACAATGGGAACTACAAACCTGAAGCCTGCAAAAAGGAGACCCCAAACACAGTACGTTAAGCAAAATGAGAAGACAGAGAAACTCACAGCAGACGAAGGAGCAAGGCAAACAGCCACCAGACCTAACAAATGAAGAGGAAATAGGCAGTCTACCTGAAAAAGAATTCAGAATAATGATAGTAAAAATGAACAAAAATCTTGGAAATGGAATGGAGAAAAGTTAAACAAGGACCTTGAAGAACTAAAGAGCAAACAAACCAACATGAACATCACAATAAATGAAATTAAAAATTCTCTAGGAGGGATCAATAGCAGAATAACTGAGGCAGAAGAACGAATAAGTTACCTGGAAGATAAAATAGTGGAAATAGCTACTGCAGAGTAGAATAAAGAAAAAAGAATGAAAAGGATTGAGGACATTCTCAGAGACCTCTGGGACAATATTAAATGCACCAACATTCGAATTATAGGGGTCCCAGAAGAAGAAGAGAAACAGAAAGGGACTGAGAAAGTATTTGAAGAGATTATAGTTGAAAATCTCTCTAATATGGGAAAGGAAATAGTTTATCAAGTCCAGGAAGCACAGAGAGTCCCATACAGGAAAAATCCAAGGAGAAACATGCCAAGACACATATTAACCAAACTATCAAATTAAATACAAAGAAAACATATTAAAAGCAGCAAGGGAAAAACAACAAATAACACACAAGTGAATCACGATAAGGTGAAGAGCTGATCTTTCAGCAGAAACTCTGCAAGCCAGAAGGGAGTGGCAGGAAATATTTAAAGTGATGAAGGAGAAAAACCTACAACCAAGATTACTCTAAACAGGAAGGATCTCATTCAGAGTTCATGGAGAAATTAAAACCTTTAGAGACAAGCAACAGCTGAGAGAGTTCAGCACCACCAAATCAGCTTTACAACAAATGCTAAAGGAAGTTCTCTAGGCAGAAAATACAATAGAAGGAAAAGACCTACAATAACAAACCCAAAACAATTAAGAAAATGGTAATAGGAACATACATGTCAATAATTACTTTAAATGTAAATGGAGTAAATGTTCCAAGCAAGACTGGCTGAATGGATACAAAAACAAGGCCTGTATATATGGTGTCTAGCAGAGACCCACTTCAGACCTAGGGACACATACAGACAGAAAGTGAGGGGATGGAAAAAGATATTCCATGCAAATAGAAATTAAAAGAAAGCTAGAGAAGCAATTCTCACATCAGACAAAATCAACTTTAAAACAAAGACTATTACAAGAGACAAAAAATGACACTACATAATGATCAAGGGATCAATCCAAGGAGAAAATATAACAGTTGTAAATATATAGGCACCCAATATAGGAGCACCGCAATACATAAGGCAAACACTAAAAGCCATAAAAGGGGAAACCGACAGTAACACAATCATATTAAGGGACATTTACACCCCACTTTCACCAATGGACAGATCATCCAAAATGAAAATAAATAAGGAAACACAAGCTTTAAATGATACATTAAACAAGATGGACTTAATTGATATTTATAGGACATTCCATCCAAAAACAACAGACTACACATTCTTCTCAAGGGCTCATGTAACATTCTCCAGGATAGATCATATCTTGGGTCACAAATCAAGCCTTGGTAAAATTAAGAAAATTGAAATTGTATCAATTGTTTTATATGATTTCAACTACAACACTTTTCCGACTACAACGCTATGAGACTAGATATCAATTACAGGTAAAAATCTGTAAAAAATACAAACACATGGAGGCTAAACAATACACTTTATAACCAAGAGATCACTAAAGAAATCAAGGAGGAAATCAAAAAATACCTAGAAACAAATGACAATGAAAACACAATGACGCAAAACCTATGGGATGCAGCAAAAGCAGTTCTAAGAGGGAACGTTATAGCTATACAATCCTACCTTAACAAACAAGAAACATCTCAAATAAACAACCTAACCGTACACCTAAAGCAATTAGAGAAAGAAGAACAAAAAAACCCCAAAGTTACCAGAAGGAAAGAAATCATAAAGATCAGATCAAAAATAAATGAAAAAAAAAAAAAATGAAGGAAATGATAGCAAAGATCAATAAAACTAAAAGCTGGTTCTTTGAGAAGATAAACAAAATCGATAAACCATTAGCCAGGCTCATCAAGAAAAAAAGGGAGAAGACTCAAATCAATAGGATTAGAAATGAAAAGTAACAACTGACACTGCAGAATTAAAAACGACCATGGGGGCTTCCCTGGTGGCACAGTGGTTGGGAGTCCGCCTGCCGATGCAGGGGACACGGGTTCATTCCCCGGTCCGGGAAGATCCCACATGCCGCGGAGTGGCTGGGCCCGTGAGCCATGGCCGCTGAGCCTGCGCATCCGGAGCCTGTGCTCCGCAACGGGAGAGGCCACAACAGCAAGAGGCCCGCGTACCACAAAAAAAAAAAAAAAAAAAAAAAAAAAAAAAAAAAAAAAAAAACGACCATGAGAGATTACTGCAAGCAACTATATGCCAATAAAAGGGACAAACTGGAAAAAATGGGCAAATTCTTAGAAATGCTCAACATTCTGAGACTGAACCAGGAAGAAATAGAAAATATGAACAGACCAATCATAAGCACTGTAATTGAAACTGTGATTAAAAATCTTCCAACAAACAAAAGCCCTGGACCAGATGGCTTCACAGGTGAATTCTATCAAATATTTAGAGAAGAGCTAACATTGATCCTTCTCAAACTCTTCCAAAATATAGCAGAGGGAGGAACACTCCCAAACTCATTCTATGAGGCCACAATCACCCTGATACCAAAACCAGACAAAGATGTAACAAAGAAAGAAAACTACAGGCCAATATCACTAATGAACATAGATGCAAAAATCCTCAACAAAATACTAGCAAACAGAATCCAACAGCATATTAAAAGGATCATATACCATGATCAAGTGGGGTTTATCCCAGGAATGCAGGATTCTTCAATATATGCAAATCAATCAATATGATACACCATATTAACAAATTGAAGGAGAAAATCCATATGGTCATTTCAATAGATGCAGAGAAAGCTTTCAACAAAATTCAACACCCATTTATGATAAAAGCCCTTCAGAAAGTAGGCATAGAAGGAACTTACCTCAACATAATAAAGGCCATATATGACAAACCCACAACCAACATTGTCCTCAATGCTGAAAAACTGAAACCATTTCCACTAAGATCAGGATCAAGATAAGGTTGCCCACTCTCACCACTATTGTTCAACATAGTCTTGGAAGTTTGAGCCACAGCAATCAGAGAAGAAAAAGAAATAAACGGAATCCAAATTGGAAGAGGAGAAGTAAAGCTGTCACTGTTTGAAGATGACGTGATACTATACATAGAAAATCCCAAAGATGCTACCAGAAAACTACTAGAGCTAATCAATGAATTTGGTAAAGTAGCAGGATAGAAAATTAATGCACAGAAATCTATGGCATTCCTATACACTAATGATGAAAAATCTGAAAGTGAAATTAAGAAAGCACTCCCATTCTCCATTGCAACAAAAAGAATAAAATATCTAGGAATAAACCTACCTAAGGAGACAAAAGACCTGTATGCAGAAAACTCTAAGACACTGATGAAAGAAATTAAAGATGATACAAACAGATGGATAGATATGACATGTTCATGGATTGGAAGAATCAACATTGTGAAAATGACTCTACTACCCAGAGCAATCTACAGATGCAATGTAATCCTTATCAAACTACCACTCTCCTTTTTCACAGAACTAGAACAAAAAATTTTACAATTTGTATGGAAACACAAAAGACCCCGAATAGCCAAAGCAACCTTGAGAAAGAAAAATGGAGCTGGAGGAATCAGGCTCCTGAACTTCAGACTATACTACAAAGCTACAGTAATCAAGACAGTATGGTACTGGCACAAAAACAAATATAGATAAATGGATCTGGATAGAAAGCCCAGAGATAAACGCATGCACATATGGTAACCCTATCTTTGATAAAGGAGGCAAGAATATACAGTGGGGAAAAGACAGCCTCTTCAATAAGTGGTGCTGGGAAAACAGGACAGCTACCTGTAAAAGAATGAAATTAGAACACTCCCTAACACCATAAACAAAAATAAGCTCAAAATGTACTAAAGCCCTAAAAGTAAGGCCAGACACTATCAAACTCTTAGAGGAAAACATAGGCAGAAGACTCTATGACATAAATCACAGCAAGATTCTTTTTGACCCACCTCCTAGAGAAATGGAAATAAAAACAAAAATAAACAAATGGGACCTAATGAAACTTAAAAGTTTTGCACAACAAAGGAAACCATAAACAAGAAGAAAAGACAACCCTCAGAATGGGAGAAAATATTTGCAAATGAAGCAACTGGCAGAGGATTAATCTCCAAAATTTACAAGCAGCTGATGCAGCTCAATATGAAAAAAACAAACAAAGCAATCCAGAAATGGACCCAAGACCTAAACAGACATTTTTCCAAAGAAGATATACAGATTGCCAACAAACAAATGAAAGAATGTTCAACATCATTCATCATTAGAGATATTCAAATCAAAACTACAATGAGATATCATCTCACACTGGTCAGAATAGCCATCATCAAAAAATCTAGAAACAAAAAATGCTGGAGGGGGTGTGGAGAAAATGGAACACGCTTGCACTGATGGTGGGAATATAAACTGATTCAGCCACTATGGAGAACAGTATGGAGGTTCCTTAAAAAAGTAAAAATAGAACTACCATATGACCCAGCAATCCCACTACTGGGCATATACCCTGAGAAAACCATGATTCAAAAAGAGTCATGTACCACAGTGTTCATTGCAGCTCTATTTACAATAGCCAGGACATGGAAGCAACCTAAGTGTCCATCAACAGATGAACGGTAAAGAAGATGTGGCACATATATACAATGGAATATTACTCAGCAATAAAAATATATGAAATTGAGTTATTTTTAATGAGGTGGATGGACCTAGAGTCTGTCATAGAGTGAAGTAAGTCAGAAAGCGAAAAACAAATACCACATCCTAACACATATATATGGAATCTAAAGAAAAAAAATATCGTCAAGAAGAATCTAGGAGCGAGACAGGAATAAAGACAGCGACCTACTAGAGCATGGACTTGAGGATAGGGGAGGGGGAAGGGTATGCTGGGAAAAAGTGAGAGCGTGGCATGGACATATATATACTACCAAATGTAAAATAGGTAGCTATTGGGAAGCTGGTGCATAGCACAGGGAGATTAGCTCGGTGCTTTGTGACCACCTGGAGGGGTGGGGTTGGGCGGGTGGGAGGGAGGGAGATGCAAGATGGAAGAGATATGGAGTCATATGTATATGTATAATTCACTTTGATTCACTTTGTTATAAAGCAGAAACTAACACACCACTGTAAAGCAATTATACTCCAATAAAGATGTTAAAAAAAAAAGAAGAAGGCTTACATTAAGGACCATCATCAAGAAAAACGTATCCTACTGTTCATTCATAGGGTTAACAGGATGATAGATTCCAAAGTAAATTTTATCATGTAATCTAATGCTGTTCTTTAAATCTGGCTTTGGGAAAGAAGGCATTGTCGGTAATTCTGTGCAGATATTGTTGGGTCTTACATAAGGAAGAGGAACAGGACTCTAGGTGCTGAAGGGATTGTGGGGAAGTTATTACTGCTTGATGCTACAATACGCTTAGGTGAAATAAATTGGGTAATAAATTTAATTCATAATGACAGCTTGGTCCTAAATTATTTTATGTCTACAAAACACTAAAACTCCTACCTGAAAAGTAAAAAAAAAAAATTCAGCCAATCTTCCTAAACATAAATAAGATCCTTACTTGAACAAAAAGAAAAATGCTCAAAGAGCTAAATAAAACCAGGAGAACAATGTATGAACAAATAAATAATATCAATAAAGAATCAAAAATTATAAAAAGGAGTTAAAGCACAATTTTGGAACTGAAAGTGCAATAACTGAAAAAAAACTCACTAGAGGGTTTCAATAGTAGTTTTGAGTAGGCAAATTAAACAATCACTGAACCTGAAGGTTGGTTAAATAAAATTATCCAGTCTAAAGAGCAGAGAGAAAGAAAAAGACACACACACAAAAAGAACAGAGCCGGAGACCTGTGGAACACCATAAAACACACCAACATACACATACTGGGAAATCCATAAGGAAAGGAGAAAGAAAAGGGGCAGGAAGAACATTTGAAGAAAGAATTGTTGGGGCAGCAATCAAAATGGCAGAGCAGGAGGACACAGAACTCACACCCCCACACAAAAACATATCAAAAATACATCCACATGTGGAACAATTCTCACTTTAAACTAACTGGAAACTGGCAGAAAGACTCCCGTACAACCAAGACTGTTATAAAAATCCCCACATATCATGTAGGCAGGGAAGAAAAGCAATCAAGTCAGAGTCTGCATCCCCGGCAGGGGACTAAGAGGAAAAGGGGTAATACATGGATGGAGACCCACCCTGGGGAGTGAGCAATGAGAGCCACAGATTGGGTACCCCAGTCCTGAGGTTGTACACAGGGAAAACAAGCTCCCTTAGCTGGTTGGAGGACGGCTAGGACTTATAGTAGAGCTGTGGGAATCCTGGACTCAACTCATAAGGAGCATGTGTGCTGGCTTGCTCCCAAGGCAGGGTGGAGAGGGCAGAGAGAGGACTGTTCTAGTCCTCTAGAGCAGCCCCCCTAGGAGGGGCTACTGGGTTTCCTGCGATTGCCTTGGCAAATGCCCCAGCCTGAGCTGAGTGAACACTCCAGCCCCGTGTACTGGATCTAGAGCTGCCATGACTGGGGAGAAAAGTCAACCATGGGATGGAGAGGCGACCTGGTCCCAGGTAGGAGCCTGCAGTGGCAGTGGCCATTGTTGACACTTATTCAAGCAGCACATCAAAAGCAGCCCAGAACTCTGACGGCAGCTGTTCCACTACAGCTCATGCACTGATACATGCTGAGAGTCAATGAGGTCCTCACCTGCACTGTAGTGTGGCTCCACAACAAGGTGGAAGAGGCAGAGTTTGGGAGCAGTGATTGGCTGTGAGGGACAAAGGGGACTTGCACCCCAGGCTGTGTCTGAGCAGAGCAAGGGAAACAATTGTGGGTGCCTGTATAGGCAGTATATAGGAGACAGATCAGACCTCTGTCTGAAGCCAACATGAGTTGAGAGCACATAAGAGCCCCTGTTGCTTCAGCACTACTCACCCTGGGGCAAGGATCCTGGTGCTGGGAGAGGGAAAAACACACACTTAAAGGGAACAGAGCCAGTTCAGGTCTGACTCTCAGGGTTTCTGCTCCAGGAACTTAAGATCAGATTATGCCCCCAATAGGGCAGTGATGGCCACTGAGAAGAGGAGAAGTCCTGCCTCACATCCAGCTCCAGCTCTAGCCCCTCTATCTCCAGCCCCATCTCCCTACCAATGTGATAGTTGCCAGCACACCCTGAGGAAAGATGTGACTTTTGTCCACATCAAATGCAGCTCTCTCACCAAAGGCATTGAGCACATGTGGTCCATATAGGGATGCTCCCACATAAGAACACCCCTTCAAGACCACAATAGGCAACTGTTTCACCTAAATTCATAGAGGCAGAGAAAATTAAACAAAATGAAAAGGCAGAGGAACTGCTCTCAATTGAAAGAGCAAGAGAAAAACTCTCAAAAATAATGAAACAGAAATAAACAACTTACCAGATAAAGAATTCAAAAAATTGGTAATAAAAATGTTAACTGAATTAGGGAAGAGAATAGGTGAACACAGTGAAAAATTTAACAAAGAATAAGAAAATATAAAAAAGATACAATGAATTCAATAACTGAAATAAAAAACATACAGAAGGACTGAATAGCAGATTAAGTGATACAGAGGAATGCATAAGTGATCTGGAAGACAGAATAATGGAAATCACCCAATCAGAACAACAAAAAGAAAAACAAAATTTAAAAAATGAAAGCAGTTTAAGAGATCTCTGGGATAACATTAAGCATGCCAACATTCGCGTTATAGGTGTCCCAGAAGGAGAAGAGAGAGAGAAGGAAATCAAAAATGTATTTGAAGAAATTATGGCTGAAAAATTCTCAAACCTGAAGAAGGAAGCAGATATCCAGGTACAGGACTAACAGAGGGTCCCAAACAAAATTAACCCAAACACCCACACCAAGACAATAGTTCTTCTAGTACCATTTCAAATAGGAGTGACAAGAGTGGACATCCTTGGGAATTGCCTGGTGGTCCAGTGGTAGGACTTGACACTTTCACTGCTGAGGCCCAAGTTCAATCCCTGGTTGGGGAACTAAGATCCCACAAGCTGCGTGGCACAACCAAAAGAAAAAAAGAAGAGTGAACATCTTTGTCTAGTTCCAGAACTTTGGGAGAAAGCATTTAGTTTGTTTACCATTAAGTATGATCTTAGATGTAGGTTTTTTATAGATGCCCTTTATCAGGCTGACAAAGTTCAGCTCTATTCTTAGTTTGCTGAGAGCTTTTATCTTAAATGATGTTGAATTTTGTCAAAGGCTTCTTCTACATCAATTGACACTTCCTGGGATAAACTACATATGAACTATATTTTTCTTTTTAGACATTGCTATATCAATTTACTAATTTGCTAATTTTTATCAGTTTACTAATTTTTTTTTTTTGGTATGCGGGCCTCTCACTGTTGTGGCCTCTCCTGTTGTGGAGCACAGGCTCCGGACACGCAGGCTCAGGGGCCATGGCTCACGGGCCTAGCCGCTCTGTGGCATGTGGGATCTTCCCGGAACGGGGCACGAACCCGTGTCCCCTGCATTGGCAGGCGACTCTCAACCACTGCACCACCAGGGAAGCCCCTATCAGTTTACTAATTTAGTATCAATTTACTAGTACTTCTGATGGTTTATGCAATTATGTTCATGAGAGTTATTGGTCTATAGTTTCTTTCTTGCTTAATTCTTTTTGCACTGTTGTTGAATAGTTTTGTTATCAGGGTAATGCGAGTCTCATAAAGTGAGTTGGGGAGTGTTCCTTCCTATTCTATTCTATTTGGGGGAAGAGGTATTGTAGAATTGGTGTTAAATCTTTAAATGTATAGTGGAATTTGCCAGTGAAACCATCTGGGCCTGGAGATATCTTTTTTAAGAAGGTAATTAACTATGAATTCAATTTCTTTAAAGGACTATTCAAATTATCTACTTCATATTGGTTGAATTTTGGTAATTTGTGGCTTTAAAAGAATCGGTCCATTTCACCTAAGTTGTTGAATTTGTGCATACATTTAGTTGTTTGTAGTACTATATCTTTCCCTATTTGCCCATTGATAGAGCCTTTTCTAAATTCCAGAGAATTGGAAATATCTCAATAAGGTGAATTCTTTATGATGTGCATTTTTCTGTATACTTAGTGTGTAATAAGTAAATTTGACTGGGCTTTGTCCTCAGTTCCTAGGAGATAACCTCTAAACCCTTGTAATTTCCCAAGAGATAGTAGTGTCTTTGTTATTCATGGTGGGCACCATGGGCCACACCTCACAGTTTATGCTAATGAGGTGACTCATGATGAGCCCCTAGATAGCGTATGCTAGTGAGATGGCTCAGAATGGGGCCTGGACATGCCAGAAAAACTAACCACATGACTAGAGAGTTGGGGCTTTGAGCCATGTTAAATCAGCCCAATTACCAGAGAAGGAAAGGTTTGGAGGCTGAGTTAAACCATGTGATTCAATCTATTATGCTTACATAATGAAACCCCAATAAAAACTCTGGACACCAAAACTCTGGTGAGATTCCCTAATTGGCAGCATTCTGTGTACTGTCACACATTGATGTGCTGAGAAGGTAACACATCCTTGAGTAAGACAGAAACTTAGTATTTGGTACTCTCCCATACCCTACCCTATGCATCTCTCCCATTGGCTGGTTCTGATTTTTATCCTTTTGTTAAAATATAACTGTAATCATAGATGTAGTGTTTTCCTGTATTCTGTGAGTCATCCAGCAAATGATCAAACCTGAAGGGATAGCAGGAACCCCTGAATTTGGAGCCAGGTGGTCAGAAGTAAAGGTGGCCTGAGAATCTTCAAACTTGTGGCTGGTGTCTGAAGTGAGGACAGTCTTGCAGATGACTGTGCCCTTTACCTGTGAAGTCTGGCCTAACACCAGGTTGCCAGTGTCAGAAGTCATTGCAGTTGGTGTCAGAAAAAGTGAGATTTGCTAAAGTCTGACTCACTGAAACACATGGTTTGGGAAGGAAAAGAATGAAATGGCAGGAGAACGAGGAGACTTTGATTCCTGGATGGTTTTCTTTTTTTTTATACAGCAGGTTCTTACTAGTCATCAATTTTATACACATCAGTGTATACATTTCGATCCCGATTGCCCAATTCATCACACCACCTCCCCCCCAGCTTTTCCCCTTTGGTGTCCATACGTTTGTTCTCTACATCTGTCTCTCTATTTCTGCCTTGCAAACCAGTTCATCTGTACCATTTTTCTAGGTTCCACATATATGTGTTAATATACGATATTTGTTTTTCTCTTTCTGACTTACTTCACTTTGTATGACAGTCTCTAGATCCATCCATGTCTCAACAAATGACCCAATTTCGTTCCTTTTCATGGCTGAGTAATATTTCATTGTATATATGTACCACATCTTCTTTATCCCTTCATCTGTCGATGGGTATTTAGGTTGCTTCCATGACCTGGCTACTGTAAATAGTGCTACAATGTACATTGGGGTACATGTGTCTTTCTGAATTATGGTTTTCTCTGGGTATATGCCCAGTAGTGGGATTGCTGGATCATATGGTAATTCTATTTTTGGTTTCTTAAGGAACCTCCATACTGTTCTCCATAGTGGCTGTATCAATTTACATTCCCACCAACACTGCAAGAAGGTTCCCTTTTCTCCACACCATCTCCAGCATTTGTTGTTTGTAGATTTTCTGATGATGCCCACTCTAACTGGTGTGCAGTGATACCTCATTGTAGTTTTGATTTGCATTTCTCTAATAATTAGTGATGTTGAGCAGCTTTTCATGTGCTTCTCGGCCCTCTGCATGTCTTCTTTGGAGAAATGTCTATTTAGGTCTTCTGCCCATTTTTTGATTCAGTTGTTTGTTTTTTAAATATTGAGCTGCATGAGCTGTTTATATATTTTCGAGATTGTTTGGCCATTGATTCTTTTGCAAATATTTTCTCCCATTCTGAGAGTTGTCTTTTCATCTTCTTTATGGTTTCCTTTGCTGTGCAAAAGCTTTGAAGTTTCATTAGGTCCCACTTGTTTATGTTTGTTTATACTTCCATTACTCTAGGAGGTGGATCAAAAAGATCTTGCTGTGATTTATGTCAAAGAGTGTTCTGCCTATGTTCTCCTCTAAGAGTTTTATAGTGTCTGGCCTTACACTTAGGTCTCTATTCCATTTTGAGTTTATTATTTTGTATGGTGTTAGGGAGTGTTCTAATTTCATTCTTTTACATGTAGCTGTCCAGTTTTCCCAGCACCAGTTATTGAAGAGACTGTCTTTTCTCCATTGTATATCCTTGCCTCCTTTGTCATAGATTAGTTGACCATAGGTGCATGGGTTTATCTCTGGGCTTTCTATCTTGTTCCATTGATCTATGTTTCTGTTTTTGTGCCAGTACCATATTGTCTTGATTACTGTAGCTTTGTAGTATAGTCTGAAGTCAGGGAGCCTGATTCCTCCAACTCCGTTTTTTTCCCCTCAAGACTCCTTTGGCTATTCGGGGTCTTTTGTGTCTCCATACAAATTTTAAGATTTATTGTTCTAGTTCCATAAAAAATGACATTGGTAATTTGACAGGGATTGCATTGAATCTGTAGATTGCTTTGGGTAGTATACTCATTTTCAGCATATTGATTCTTCCAATCCAAGAACATGGTATATCTCTCCATCTGTTGGTATCATCTTTAATTTCTTTCATCAGTGTTTTATAGTTTTCTGCATACATGTCTTTTGTCTCGGCAGGTAGGTTTACTCTTAGGTATTTTATTCTTTTTGTTTCAATGGTAAATGAGAGTGTTTCCTTAATTTCTCTTTCAGATTTTTCATCATTAGTGCATAGAAATGCAAGAGATTTCAATGCATTAATTTTGTATCCTGCAACTTTACCAAATTCATTGATTAACTCTAGGAGTATTCTGGTGGCATCTTTAGGATTCTCTATGTATAGTATCATGTCATCTGTAAACAGTGACAATTTTACTTCTTCTTTTCCAATTTGTATTCTTTTCATTTCTTTTTCTTCTCTGATTGCCATGGCTACGACTTCCAGAACTATGTTGAATAATACTGGTGAGAGTGGGCATCCTTGTCTTGTTCCTTGCCTTAGAGGAAATGCTTTCAGTTTTTCTCCCTTGAGAATGATGTTTGCTGTGGGTTTTGTTGTATATGGCCTTTATTATGTTGAGGGAGATTCCCTCTATGCCCACTTTCTGGAGAGTTTCTATCATAAATTGGTCTTGAATTTTGTCAAAAGATTTTTCTGCATCTATATAGATGATCATATGGTTTTTATTCTTCAATTTGTTAATATGGTGTATCACATTTGTTGATTTGCATATATTGAAGAATCCTGGAAGCTGTGGGATAAATCCCACTTGATCATGGTGTATGATCCTTTTAATGTGTTGTTGGATTCTGTTTGCTAGTATTTTGTTGAGGATTTTTGCATCTATATTCATCAGTGATATTGGTCTGTTATTTTCTTTTTTTGTAGTATCTTTGTCTGGTTTTGGTATCAGTGTGATGGTGGCCTCATAGAATGAGTTTGGGAGTATTCCTTCCTCTGCAATATTTGGAAGAGTTTGAGAAAGATGGCTGTTAGCTGTTTTCTAAATGTTTGATAGAATTCACCTGTGAAGCCATCTGGTCCTGGGCTTTTGTATGTTGGAAGATTTTTAATCACAGTTTCAACTTCATTACTTGTGATTGGTCTGTTCATGTTTTCTGTTTCTTCCTGGGTCCGTCTTAGAAAGTTATACCTTTATAAGAGTTTGTCCATTTCTCCCAGGTTGTCCATTTTATTGGCATAGGGTTGCTTGCAGTAGTCTCTTAGGATGCTTTGTATTTCTGCGGTGTCTCTTGTAACGTCTCCTTTTTCATTTCTAATTTTATTGATTTGAGTCCTCTCTCTCTTTTTCTTGATGTGTCTGGCTAAAGGTTTATCAATTTTGTTTATCTTCTCAAAGAACCAGCTTTAGTTTTATTGATCTTTGCTATTGTTTTCTTTGTTTCTATTTCATTTATTGCTGCTCTGATCTTAATGATTTCTTACCTTCTTCTAACTTTGTATTTTGTTTGTTCTTCTTTCTCTAGTTCCTTTAAGTGTAACGTTAGGTTGTTTATTTGAGATTTTTCTTGTTTCTTGAGGTAGGCTTTTATAGCTATAACGTTCCCTCTTAGAACTGCTTTTGCTGCATCTCATAGGTTTTGGATCGTCGTGTTTTCATTGTCATTTGTCTCTAGGTATTTTTTGATTTCCTTTTTGATTTCTTCAGTGACCTCTTTGTTATTTAGTGACGTATTGTTTAGCCTCCATGTGTTTGTGTTTTTTTACATTTTTCCCCCTGTAATTCATTTCTAATCTCATAGCGTTGTGGTCAGAAAAGATGCTTGATATCATTTCAATTTTCTTAAATTTACTGAGGCTTGATTTGTCATCCAAGATGTGATCTATCCTGGAGAATTTTCTGTGCACACTTGAGAAGAAAGTGTAATCTGCTGTTTTTGGATGGAATGTCCTATAAATATCAATTAAGTATATCTGGTCTACTGTATCATTTAAGCTTGTGTTTCCTTATTTATTTTCATTTTGGATGATCTGTCCATTGGTGTAAGTGAGGTGTTAAAGTCCCCCACTATTATTGTGTTACTGTCAATTTCCTCTTTTATAGCTGTTACCACTTGCCTTATGTATTGAAGTGCTCCTATGTTGGGTGCATATATATTTATAATTGTTATATCTTCTTCTTGGATTGATCCCTTGATAATTATGTAGTGTCCTTCCTTGTTTCTTATAACATTCTTCATTTTAAAGTCTCTTTTATCTGATAAGAGTATTGCTACTCCAGCTTTCTTTTGATTTCCATTTGCATGGAATGTCTTTTTCCATCCCCTCACTTTCAGTCTGTGTGTGTCCCTAGGTCTGAAGTGGGTCTCTTGTAGACAGCATATATATGGGTCTTGTTTTTGTATCCATTCAGCAAGCCTGTGTCTTTTGGTTGGAGCATTTAATCCATTCACGTTTAAGGTAATTATCAATATGTATGTTCCTATAACTGTTTTCTTAATGATTTTGGGTTTGTTTTTGTAAGTCCCTTTCTTCTCTTGTGTGTCCCACTTAGAGAAGTTCTTTTAGCTTTTGTTGTAGACCTGGTTTGGTGGTCCTGAATTCTCTTAGCTTTTGCTTGTCTGTAAAGCTTTTGATTTCTCCATCGAATCTCAATCAGATCCTAACTGGGTAGAGTAATCTTGGTTGTAGGTTCTTCCCTTTCATCACTCTAAGTATACCACGCCCCCCCTCTTTCTGGCTTGTAGAGTTTCTGCTGATAAATCAGCTGTTAACCTTATGGGAGTTCCTTTGTATGTTATTTGTCATTTTTCCTTTGTTGCTTTCAATAATTTTTCTTTGTCTTTATTTTTTGCCAGTTTGTTTACTGTGTGTCTAGACATGTTTCTCCTTGGGTTTATCTTGTATGCAACTCTCTGCACTTCCTAGACTTGGGTGTCTATTTCCATTCCCATGTTAGGGACGTTTTTGACTATAATAACTTCAAATATTTTCTCTGGTCCTTTCTCTCTCTCTTCTCCTTCTGGGCCCCCTAAAATGTGAATGTTGTTGTGTTTAATGTTGTCCCAGAGGTCTCTTAGGCTGTCTTCATTTGGTTTCATTCTTTTTTCTTTATTTTGTTCTGTGGCAGTGAATTCCATCATTGTGTCTTCCAGGTCACTTATCCGTTCTTCTGCCTCAGTTATTCTACTATTGATTCCTTCTAGTGTAGTTTTCATTTCAGTTATTGTATTGTTCATCTCTGTTTGTTTGTTCTTTAATTCTTCTAGGTCTTTGTTAAACATTTCTTGCATCTTCTCAATCTGTGGATTCCATTCTTTCTCTGAGGTCCTGGATCATCTTCACTATCATTATTCTGAATTCTTTTTCTGGAAGGTTGCCTGTCTCCCCCTCATATAGTTGTTTTTCTAGGGTTTTATCTTGTTCCTTCATCTGGTACATAGCCCTCTGCATTTTCATCTTTTCTATCTTTCTGTGAATTGGTTTTTGTTCCACAGGCTGCAGGATTGTGGTTCTTCTTGCTTCAGCTGTCTGCCCTCTTGTGGATAAGGCTATCTAAGTGGCTTGTGCAAATTTCCTGATGGGAGGGACTGGTGGTGGGTAGAACTGACTGTTGCTCTGGTGAGCAGAGCTCAGTAAAACTTTAATCTGCTTGACTGCTGATGGGTGGGGCTGGTTTACCTCCCTGTTGGTTCTTTGGCCTGAGGCAGCCCAACAGTGGAGCCTACCTGGGCTCTTTGGTGGGGTTAATGGCAGATTCTGGGAGGGCTCACTTCCCAGAACCTCTGCTGCCAGCGTCCCTGTCCCCACAATAAGCCACAGGCACCCCCTGCTGTGGCAGGAGACCCTCCACCACTAACAGATAGGTCTGGTTCAGTCTCCTATGGGGTCACTGCTCCTTACCCTGGGTCCTGATGCACACACTACTTTGTGTGTGCCCTCTAGGAGTGGAGTCTTTGTTTCCCCCAGTCCTGTCAAAGTCCTGCAATCAAATCCCACTAGCCTTCAAAGTCTGATTCTCTAGGAATTCCTCCTTCTGTTGCTGGATCCCCAGGTTGGGAAGCCTGACGTGGGGCTCAGAACCTTCACTACAGTGGGTGGACTTCTATGGTATAAGTGTTCTCCAGTCTGTGAATCACCCACCCAGCAGTTATGGGATTTTATTTTACTGTGATTGCATCCCTCCTACCATCTCATTGTGGCTTCTCCTTTGTCTTTGGATGTGGGGTATCTTTTTTGGTGAGTTCCAGTGTCTTCCTGTCGATGATTGTCCAGCAGCTCGTTGTGATTCTGGTGTTCTCACAAGAGGGAGTGAGAGCACGTCCTTCTACTCCGTCATCTTGGTTCTAAACCTCCCTGGATGACTTTCTATTCACGCAAAGCAGGACACTGTAGCTGCACTGTTACTGGTTACTAAAGATAACACTTACCAATGGAATCTAGAAATGATAGACTCAATTTGCAAAGAGTTGGCTAACTAGATACAAAAGGAAACACACTACACATATGATTCTTTGGTTACTGTTATCTGTAATAATTAAAGTGAAAGTAAAAGAGAGTGCTGGGGTAGACCCTGACACTGGGCCAACCTCAGATTTTCATCAGTTTGAGCTATGATGCTAGCCTCAGAGATGCCCCCAAATGGAAAATTTTTATTAAGAAAACCAACAGGCCTCTGGTTGTCTACGACCTCTGGTCACTAAGCAAGTAGTCCAGGTAGAGGGAAGGCAAAACCAAAAATCTACTGAAAACAGGGGATATAGTGTGAAGGAATTTTCAGTTTATGGATCAGTATCATCAGCTTCCTGAAGAACCTTCATTAGAGCAGACTGTGTATTTTTACTAATTTAGGGGTGGTGTCTTTGCTTTGAATGCTGCAGAGTGAAAGAGCATGTTTGGGTTGATACAGGATTCACAGCTCACTATTGAACAATCACATACAGCTGTACGTGATACAGATATACAGTAGGTTATTCCAAGGAAACTGTTAGCCAGATGGACTGGATGTAAGTTGCTGTAAACCTTATTTACCCTGAGAAATGGAACTCTCTACTCTTCCTATAAGTACCAAGTGGAATATCCCAGGTGAAGTGGCTGATGTGATCAGGCAACTCATCCACTGAATACTCCCCTTACAGTATATTAATATACTGTGTATTCTGTTCTCCAAAGAAACAGAACCAATAGGACATATGTGTATGTGAAGAGAGAGAGAGAGAGAGAGAAAAGAGAGGGATGGCAGGGGTGAGGGGGGAGAGGGAGAGGAAGAAAAATAATTTTTAATGAATTGGCCAATGTGATTGCAGGTCTGCAGGCTGGAGACCCAGGAAATAGTTGACGCTGCAGCAGACTGTCTGAAGGCAGTCTAGAGGCAGATTTCCCTCTTCCTTGGAGACCTCAGCCTTGTTCTCTTAAGACCTTCCACTGACTGGATGAGACCCACTCACATTATGGAAGATAACCTGCTTTACTCAAAGTCCACTGATTTAAATGTTAATCACATCTAAAAAAAAAACCTTCACTGAGATATGTGATGTTTGACCAAATATCTGAGCACTGTGGCCTAGCCAAGTTGACACATAAAATGGACCATCGTATGTCCAGCCCTTGTCAACTTGGCACCCATATAAATCTCCTTAATCTCCAAATAATGACAAGAACAAGGTCATAGTTCTGCCTAACATGATACAACCAATCTGCATACAACCAAAAATGCACTAACACTTTCCCCAGAAAAGGAAGCAAAATACTTGGGCTATGTGCACTCGTCTCCTTTATATCCTGTAACTTAAATACTATGATATAACCTAACAATATTTAGGGGTGGGAGGTGGTACACCTTTCCAATTATAAGAAAAATAAGTTCTGATGATGTAATATATAACATGACACCTATTGTTATATGTATATTTGAAAGTTGCTAAGAGAGTAGATCTTAAAAGTTCTCATCACAAGAAAAAAATTGTAGCTGTGTGAGGTGATGGATGTTAACTAAACTTATTGTGGAAATCATTTCACAATATATACATATATCAAGTCACTATGTTGTAGACATTAAACTTATACAATGTTATATGTCAATTACATCTCAATGAAACTGGAAAAAGAATAAAGTTAACAATAATACTTAAATATTATGTTGTAAAGTCAATATATCTTATGTTATATGACAAGGGAAAAAGAGAGGGAAGAAAAAACAACATCCATAACATCTTATGGAAAAACCCAAACAAACTTTTTGGCCAACCCAATATATAGAGAAATTTATTATAAGGAAATAACACACACAGTTATGGAGGCGGACCAGTCCCATAATATGCAGAGTGACTTGGCAAGCTGGAGACCCAGAAGAGCCAATGGTTTAGTTTTAATCTGAGTCCACAGGCCTGAGAACAAGGAGAACCAAAGTTGTCATTCCTATCTGAAGACTGATAGGCTCTAGACCTAGGAAGAGCTGATATTTCAGTTCAAATCCAAAGGCAGGGAAGAAAACAATGTCCCAGTTCAAAAGCAGTCAGTTAGGAAGAATTCTCCCTTCCTCAGGGAGAACTTTCTGTTCTATTCAGGCTTTCAACTGATGGGATGGGGCCCACACACATTAAGGAGGGAAACCTGCTATACTCAGTCTACTGATTTAATGTTAATCTCATTATGTTTGGCCAAGTATCTGGGCACCTCATGGCCCTATCAAGTTGACACATAAATTTAACCATTTTATATATATATATATATGTGTGTGTGTGTGTGTGTATACACACAGAAACATATTCATAACAAAACACTCATGACAATTACAGTCCTTATTTCTGTAACTGGTCATGTGCTCATAGCTGGTATTTATAACTACCCTCTTCCACTACCTGTTCCATATTCCCGTTTCACTCAGCCAGCACTTTGGCTGGTTGTAGTTATTTACTTGGGGGACCCAAACCTTCATTCCTAAAGGGTCTGGGACATTAGTAGTCTTGCCAGAATTGGATTATTGTCGTCTTCTGTTCACTTAATCGCAGAGGATGGTAATACTAAGAGACACCCTAAGGGATATCCTGTATTCCAGGCATCCTCTTCCTACTTCCATTATGGGATAGCAGTCCGATTTCCCCTTGGTGGTTAGGATCAATCACTCTAGACAACACAGTAAGTCCCTTCTTTCTTTACCTGTTGATAAGTGGCCAGGTGTCAGTCTTAACTTCCGGTTCAGTGGAACCATTGTTGGGTCTCCTGGTGGAAACATTCCTCCCTTTGGAGCTAAAACCTCTAGGCCAGCAGAGAGCGTAAAGGTGCAGGGACAGGTCATTAAGGGTAGTAGGTCATTAAGGGTAATAGCAAGTGGTGCCACTCCCATCTCCACCCCTTGATTCTCCACCCTTGATTCCATGAAATAGCATCATATATTGGGTGCTGATTCAGAGCATATGCAGAATCCTGAAGAATCTTGCCACAGCCCAGCAAAGTATTGCCACCTAACTGGCACTTTAACTTCAAAAGTCATTCCATTGTTCCATCAAGCCAACTGCCTCAGGATGATGGGGAATATGGTAAGACCAGTGAATTCCACGGGCATGGGCTAATTGCCACACTTCATTTGCTGTGAAATGAGTCCCTTGATCAGAAGCAATGCTGTGAGGAATACTATGATGGTGAATAAAGCATTCTGTAAGCCCATGGATGGTAGTTTTGGCAGAAGCATTGCATGCAGGGAAGGCAAATCCATATCCAGAGTAATGTCTATTCCACTAAGAACAAAATTCTGCCCCTTCCATGGTGGAAGTTGACCAATGTAACCAATCTGCCACAGGGTAACTGGTTGATCACCATGGTAAATAGTGTCATATCAGGACTCAGTGTTGGTTTCTGCTGCTGGCAAATTGGGCACTCAGCAGTGGCTGTAGCCAGGTCACTCGGTAAATGGAAGTTCATGTTACTTAGCCTATGCATAACCTCCATCCCAGCCACCAAGGCCACTTTGTTCATGAAGACATTGGACAATGACAGGAGTGGATGCAGAAAGAGACTGACAATGCACAGAACAGGCCATTCTATCCACTTGGTTATTAAAACCCTCCTCTGCTGGAGTCACACTTTGGTGAGTACTCACATGAAATACAAATATCTTCAAGATTTTTGCCAGAGAGGTCTATCATATACCTCTTCCCCAAATATTCTTGTCATCAGTTTTCCAATAATGTTCCTTCCAAGTCCCTGACCATCCAGGCAAACCATTGGCCACAGCCTATGAATCAGTATATAATCGCATGTATGGCTATTTCTCCTTCCAAGCAAAGTGAACAACCAGGTGTATTGCTCGACATTTTACCCATTGGGAAGATTTCCCTTCACAACCGTCCTTCAGAGATGTCCCCTAAAAATGGCTCTAGTGCTGCAGCTGTCCACTTTCGGCTGGTGCCTGCATATCATGTAGAACCATCTGTCAACCAGGCCCAGGTCTTCTCTCCTCTGTCAACTGATTATAGGGTACTTCCCATGAGGTCCTAGGTACAGGCTTAGAGAGAGATGGTAGTGTAGCAGGAGTGAGAACCATGGGCGTTTGTGCCACTTCTTCATGTAACTTATGAGCCTTTAAAGCTTGCTTGAGCCCTATCTAATATACACCACTTTTATTTGATAATGGAGTACTGCTGTGTGTGCCCAACTTTATGGCTTAGTGGGTCAGACACTCAGTTCATGATGGGCATCTCAGGTTGCAGAGTAACTTTGTGGCCCATAGTTGAACATTCCATCTCTACTAAGGCTGCCCATTAGCAAGCCAAATCTGTTTCTCAAAAAGAGAGTAGTTATCCACAGAGGGTAGCAGGGTTTTGCTCCAAAATCCTAAGGGCCTGTGCTCTGATTCACCTACGGGGGGCTGCCAAAAGCTCCAAACAGCATTGCTATCTGCCACTGACATTTCAAGGACTATTGGATCTGCTGGATCCTATGGTCCAAGCAGCACAGCAGCTTGCATGGCAGCCTAGACCTGTTGCAGAGCCATCTCTTGTTATGGCCCCATTCAAAACTAGCACCTTTTCAGATGGCTCAGTAAGTGGGTCAGAGTACCATACCCAAATGCAGAAAATGTTGTCTCTAAAATCCAAAGAGGCCCACTAGATATTGTGCCTATTTATTTATTTATTTTGGTTATAGGAGAGGCCAGATGCAACAACTTACCCTTCACCTTAAAGGGAATATCTCGACATGCCCCATACCACTGGATCCCTAGAAATTTCACTGAGGTAGAAGCCCCCTGATTTTTGTCAGGTTTATTTCCCACCATCTGACATGTAAATGTCTTATCAATAAGTCTAGAGTAGTTGTTATTTCCAGGTCACTAGGTCCAATCAACATAACATCATCAATGTAACAGACCACTGTGATGTCTCGTGGAAGAGAAAAGTGATCAAGACTCCCTTAAACTAAATTATGACATGGGCTAGAGAGTTGATTTACCTCTTAGGTAGTACAGTAAAGGTGTATTTCTGGCCTTGCTAGCTGAAAACAGACTGCTTCTGGTGGTCTTTTAATAGGTATGGATTTTTAAAAAGCTTTTTCCAGATCAATAGCTGCATACCAGATACCAGGGGATGTGTTAATTTGCTCAAGCTGTGAAATCATATCTGGTACAGCAGCTGCAATTGGAGTCATCACCTGATTAAGCATATGATAATCCACTGTGATTCTCCAGGATCCATCTGTTTTCTTCACAGGCTAAATAGACAAGTTGAATTGGTATGTGGTGGAAATCACCCACCCCTGCATCCATCAAGTCCTTGATGGTGGCAATAATCTCTGCAATCCCTCAAGAAATTCAGTATTGCTTTTGGTTTACTATTTTCCTAAGTAGAAGTAGTTCTAATGGCTTCCACTTGGCATTTCCTATCATAATAACTTCATTCCACAGGTCAAAGAATCAATATAGGGATTCTACCAGCTACTGAAAATGACTATTCCAATTATGTATTCCAGAACTGGGAAAATATGAACCACAGGATGGGTTTGGGGACCCACCGGACCCACTGTGAGATAGACCTGAGCTGAAATTCCATTGATCACCTGATGTCCATAAGCCCCTACTCTGACTGGTAGAAATACAGTGACATTTTGGGTCTCCTGGAATCAGTATCAGCTCAGAGGCCATGTTAAGTCATTCCCAAAAGGTCTGGATATTTCCTGTGCCCCAATGTGCAAGTCACCCTGGTAAAAGGCCATAGATCTCTTTGGGGAAGGCTGGGAGAAAGATTAACACTATAAATTTTTGGCAGTGTACCTAGGCCCTTTCTTAAGGGAACCCAGCCTCCCCTTCATTTAAGGGATTCTGAATCTATAAACTGGCTCAAATCCGGGAATTGATTGAGGGGCTGTGACTTTGTTTTTATGATTCAAGTTAAAATTGTTCACTTGAGGGTTTCCCTGGTGGCACAGTGGTTGAGAGTCTGCCTGGCAATGCAGACGACACGGGTTCGAGCACTGGTCTGGGAAGATCCCACATGCCGCGGAGCAACTGGGCCCATGAGCCACAACTACCGAGCCTGCGTGTCTGGAGCCTGTGCTCCGCAACAAGAAAGGCCTGCGCATCGCGATGAATCGTGGCCCCCGCTTGCCACAACTAGAGAAAGCCCTCGCACAGAAACGAAGACCCAACACAGCCAAAAATAAATAATAAATAATTTAAAAAAAATTGTTCACTTGATCTAGAACTCTTCTGCTTATACAGATCAAGTAAGAACTTAGTAGACTTCCCATCTATTTCACTTTTAGGAATACGACGATCACCTAGCCAATGCCATAGGTCTTTTCTAGTCATACTATTCTGATTGCTGCTTTGATTCTGCAGCCCATTACAGTAATCATGTTCACCTTGCCTTTGGTGATTAAGCGCCACCTCTTGGCCCCTGCCACACTTGGATGTAATTACTTCTGTTGTATTTAGGTAACTCAACTCAGTGGTAGCAGTTCCCACTGTAATTTCAGACCTACAGAGCACTTCAAGGATGCTGGGGCTCTTCTTACAAATTTATTTCTCACATTCGTGGTAAAAGATGTGTCTTCTGTACCCTCCCAGGGTGAGTGAGCAGGTCTTAAGTGAAAAATTCACTCTAACACTACAAACATTACAGTAGCCCTAAGCCTTAGGATTCTTTCTTTTATAGTATACCAAGGCAGCCCTGGCATTTCAACTTCATTTAGTGTAGGCTACCTTTTGGTCCTTGTTTCAGACACAAACAAACAAACAGACTTTTAGAGCCCTTTCTAACCCCTTAAGCTATAATATTAAATCTAGAATCTCTGTTTAGTGAGCCCATATCAATAAATTTAAGCCATCAAATTTTATTCTCCTTCCATTGCCATACACCCTTAATATCCATTCCCACACATATTCCGCAGATTTTTGTCTGTATATACTCTAAAAGCCACATAGTTCTTTTGGAGTGTAGTGCACTTTCTCATGGATCACACATTGTACCTCATCTTTAGGGCCCTGCTGGGATTTGAGTCTAGTTGTAGGTCTAGAAGAAAATAGGGGTGGTGGGTATGAGACCTGAAGATAAATAGTAAGTCCTTACCTATCAATAATTGTTTTAAATGTAAATGGATTAAGGTCACTAATTAAAACATATACAGTGCACATGAAAAGATGCTTAACATTGCTAATTATTAGAGAAATGCAAATCAAAATGAAAATGAAGTAGCACCTCACAACAGTCAGAATGGCCATCACCAAAAAGCCTACAAATAATAAATGCTGGAGAGGGTGTGGAGAGAAAAGAACCCTCCTACACTGTTGGTAGGAATGTAAATTGGTACACCCATTATGAAGAACAATATGGAGATTCCTTTAAAAACTAAAAATTGAGTTACCATATGATCCAGCAATCACACTCCTGGGCATAAATCCGGAGAAAACCATAATTTGAAAAGATAGGTGCACCCCAATGTTCATCGCAGCACTATTTACAATAGCCAAGACATGGAAGCAACCTAAATGTCCATTGACAGATGGATAAAGAAGATGTGGCACATACATACACTGGAATACTACTCAGCCATAAAAAAGAATGAAATAATGCCATTTGCCGCAACATGGATGGACCTAGAGATTGTCATATTGAGTGAAGTAAGTCAGACAAAGACAAATATCGTATGATATCACTTATTTGCAGAATCTAAAAAAATGATACAAATGAACTTATTTACAAAACAGAAACCGACTCACAGACTTAGAGAACGTATGGTTACCAAGGGTGAAGGGTGGGGGAAGGGATAATTAGGGAGTTTGGGATTGACATGTACACACTGCTATATTTAAAGTGGATAACCAACAAGGACCTACTGTATAGCATGTGGAACTGTGCTCAACATTATGTACCAACCTAAATGGGAAAAGAATTTGAAAAAGAATAGATACACGTATATGTATAACTGAATCTCTTTGTTGTACACTTGAAACTAACACAACATTGTTTTTTGTTGTTGTTGTTTGGTTTTTTTCCTTTAAAATTTTTAAATAGATCTTTATTGGAGTATAATTGCTTCACTCTGTTAGGTTCTGTTGTACACCAAAGTGAATCAGCCATATGCATACATATGTCCCCATATTCCCTCCCTCTTGAGCTTCCCTCCCATCTTCCCTATCCCACCCCTCTAGGTCATTGCAAAGCACCGAGCTGATCTCCCTGTGCTATGCGGCTGCTTCCCACTAGCTAATTATTTTACATTCAGTAGTGTATATATGTTGATGCTACTCTCACTTTGCCCCAGCTTCCCCCTCCCACGTCCTTAAGTCCATGTCCTCAAGTCCATTCTCTATGTCTACATCTTTATTCCTGCCCTGCAACTATGTTCATCAGTACCATTTTTTTTAAGATTCCATATATATGCATTGGAATACGGTATTTGAATTTCTCTTTCTGACTTACTTCACTCTGTATGACAGACTCTAGGTCCATCCACCTCACTACAAATAACTCAATTTTGTTTCTTTTTATGGCTGAGTAATATTCCATTGTATATATATACCACATCTTCTTTATCCATTCATCTGTTTATGGACTTTTAGGTTGGTTCCATGTCCTGGTTATTGTAAATAGTGTTGCAATGAACATTGTGGCATATGTCTCTTTTTGAATTAGGGTTTTCTCAGGGTATATGCCCAGGAGTGGGATTGCTGGGTCATATGGTAGTTTTGTTTTTAGTTTTTTAAGGAACCTCCATACTGTTTTCCATAGTGGTTGTATCAATTTACATTCCCACCAACAGTGCAGGAGGGTTCCCTTTTCACCAAACCCTTTCCAGCATTTATTGTTTGTAGATTTTTTGATCATAGCCATTCTGACTGGCGTGAGGTGATACCTCACTGTAGTTCTGATTTGCATTTCTCTAATAATTAGTGATGTTGAGCACCTTTTCATGTGCCACTTGGCCATCTGTATGTCTTCCTTGGTGAAATGTCTATTTAGGTCTTCTGCCCATTTTTTTTTTTTTTTGCGTTATGTGGGCCTCTCACCGTTGTGGCCTCTCCCGTTGCGGAGCGCAGGCTCTGGACGCGCAGGCTCAACGGCCACGGCTCACGGGCCCAGCCGCTCCGCGGCATGTGGGATATTCCCGGACTGGGGCACGAACCCGTGTCCCCCGCATTGGCAGGCGGACTCTCAACCGCTGCGCCACCAGGGAAGGCCCTTCTGCCCATTTTTTAATTGGATTGTTTGTTTTTTTGATATTGAGCTCCATGGGCTGTTTGTATATTTTGGAGATTAATCCTTTGTCTGCTGTTTCATTTGCAAATATTTTCTCCCATTCTGAGGTTGTCTTTTTGTCTTGTTTATGGTTTCCTTCACTGTGCAAAAGCTTTTAAGTTTAATTAAGTCCCATTTTTATTTTTGTTTTCATTTCCATTACTCTAGGAGGTGGGTCACAAAAGATCCTGTTGTGGTTTATGTCAAAGAGTGTTTTTCCTATGTTTTATTCTAAGAGTTTTATGGTGTCTGGTCTTACATTTTGGTCTTTAATCCATTTGGAGTTTACTTTTGTGTATGGTGTTAGGTAGTGTTCTAATTTCATTCTTTTACATGTAGCTGTCCAATTTTCCCAGCACCACTTATTGAAGAGGCTGTTCTTTCTCCATTGTATGTTCTTGCATTCCTTGTCATAAATTAGGTGACCATTTGTACGTGGGTTTATCTCTGGGCTTTCTATCTTGTACCATTGATCTATATTTCTGTTTCTGTGCCAGTACTATACTGTCTTGATCACTGTAGCTTTGTGGTATAGCTTGAATTCGGAGAGCCTGATTCCTCCAACTCTGTTTTCTTTCTCAAGATTGCTTTGGCTATTTGGGGTCTTTTGTTTTTCCATAAGAATTGTAAAATTTTTTGTTCTAATTCTGTGAAAAATGCTATTGGTAGTTTGATAGGGATTGCATTGAATCTGTAGATTGCTTTGGGTAGTATAGTCATTTTCACAATATTGATTCTTCCAATCCAAGAACATGGTGTATTTCTCCATCTGTTTATGTCATCTTTGATTTATTTCATCAGTGTTTTATAATTTTCTGCATACAAGTCTTTTGCCTCCATAGGCAGGTTTATTCCTAGGTATTTTATTCTTTTTGGTGCGATGGTAAATGGGGTTGTTTCCTGAATTTTTCTTTCTGAATTTTCTTTGTTGGTGTATAGGAATGCCAGGGATTTCTGTGCATTAATTTTGTATCCTGCAACCTTACCGAATTTATTGGTTAGTTCTAGTAGTTTTCTGGTGGCATCTTTAGGATTTTCTATGTATAGTATCATGTTATCTGCAAACAGTGACAGTTTTACTTCTTTTCCAATTTGTAATCCTTTTGTTTCTTTTTCTTCTCTGATTGCCATGGCTAGGACTTCCAAAACTATGTTGAATAAGAGTGGCGAGAGTGGACATCCTTGTCTTGTTCCTGATCTTAATGGAAATAATTTCAGTTTTCACCATTGTGTATGATGCTTGCTGTGGTTTGTCATATACAGCCTTTATTATGTTGAGGTAGATTCCCTCTATGTCCATTTTCTGGAGAGTTTTTATCATAAATGGGTATTGAATTTTGTCAAAAGCTTTTTCTGCATCTATTGAGATATCATATGATTTTTGTTCCTTAATTTGTTCATGTGGTGTATCACTTTGATTGATTTGCATATATTGAAGAATCCTGGCATCCATGGGATAAATCCCACTTGATCATGGTGTATGATCCTTTTAATGTGTTGTTGGATTCTGTTTGCTAGTATTTTGTTCAGGATTTTTGCATCTATTTTCATCAGTGTTATTGGTCTCTAATTTTTTTTGTGTGTGTGATGTCTTTTTCTGGTTTGGGTATCAGGGTGATGGTGGCTTCATAGAATGAATTTGGGAGTGTTTGTCCCTCTGTAATTTTTTGGAAGAGTTTGAGAAAGATCAATCTTAGCTCTTCTCTAAATGTTTGATAGAATTTGGCTGTGAAGCCCTCAGGTCCTGGACTTTCATTTGTTTGAAGATTTAAAATTATGGTCTCAATTTCATTCTTGTGATAGGTCTGTTTATATTTTCTAATTCATCCTGGTTCAGTCTTGGAAAATTGTACCTTTCCAAGAATTTGTCCATTTCTTCATGGTTGTCCATTTTATTGACATATAGTTGTTTGTAGTAGTCTCTTATAATCCTTTGTATTTCTGCAGTGTCAGTTGTGATTTCTTCTTTTTCTTTCTAATTTTATTGATTTGCATCCTCTCCCTTTTTTTCTTGATGACTCTGGTTAAGGGTTTATCAATTTTGTTTATCTTCTCAAAGAACCAGCTTTTAGTTTTATTCACCTTTTCTACTGTTTTCTTCATTTCTATTTCATTTATTTCTGTTCTAATTATTATGATTTCTTTCCTTTTGACTTTGGGTTTTCTGTGTTCTGCCTTCTCTAGTTGTTTTAAGTGTACAGTTAGATTGTTTATTTGAGATTTTTCTTGTTCCTTGAGGTGAGACTGAATTGCTATAAACTTCCCTCTTAGCACTGCTTTTGCTGTGTCCCATAGGTTTTGGGTCATCATGTTTTCATTGTCATTTGTTTCTATGTATTTTTAAATTTCTACTTTGATTTCTTCAGTGCTCTCTTGGTTATTCAGTAGCAGACTGTTTAGTCTCCATGTATTTGTGTTTTTTACAGTTTTTTTCCTGTCATTGATTTCCAGTTTCATAGTGTTGTGGTCGGAAAAGATGCTTGATACGATTTCAATTTTCTGAGGCTTGATTTGTGACACAAGATGTGATCTATCCTGGAGAATGTTCCTTGTGCACTTGAGAAGAAAGTGTATTCTGCCACTTTTGGGTGGAATGATCTATAAATATCAATTAAATCTATCTGGTCTATTGTGTCATTTAAAGTTTGTGTTTTCTTATTTATTTTCTGTTTGGATGATCTGTCCATGGTGTGAGTGGTGTGTTAAAGTCCCCTACTATTATTGTGTTACTGTTGATTTCTCCTTTCATGGTTGTTAGAATTTGCCTTATGTATTGAGGTGCTCCTATGTTGGGTGAATAAACATTTATAATTGTTATGTCTTCTTCTTGGATTGATTCTTTGATCATTATGTAGTGTCCTTCTTTGTGTCTTGTAGAAGTCTTTATTTTAAAGTCTATTTTATCATATATGAGTATTGCTATGCCAGCTTTGTTTTGATTTCCATTTGCATGGAATATCTTTTTCCATCCCCTCACCTTCAGTCTGTATGTGTCCCTAGGTCTGAAGTGGGTCTCTTGTAGACAGCATATATATGGGTCTTGTTTTTGTATCCATTCAGCCAGTCTGTGTCTTTTGGTTGGGGCATTTAATACATTTACATTCAAGGTTATTATCGATATATATGTTCCTATTAAAATTTTCTTAATTGTTTTGGGTTTGTTTTTGTGTGTCTTTTTCTTCTCTTGTGTTTCCCACCAGAGAAGTTTCTTTAGAATTTGTTGTAAAGCTGGTTTGGTGGTGCTGAATTCACTTAGCTTTTGCTTACCTGAAAAGCTTTTGATTTCTCTGTCGAATCTGAATGAGATCTTTGTTGAGTAGAGTAATCTTGGTTTTAGGTTTTTCTCTTTCATCACTTTAAGTATATCCTGCCTTTCCCTTCTGGCCTGCAGAGTTTCTGCTGAAAAATCAGCTGATAAACTTATGGGGATTCCTTTGTACGTGATTTTTTGCTTTTCCTTTGCTGCTTTTAATATTTTTTCTTTGAATTTAATTTTTGTTAGTTTGATTAATATGTGTCTTGGTTTATCCTGTATGGTACTCTCTGTGCTTCATGGGTTTGGGTGACTATTTCCCTTCCCACGTCAGGGAAGTTTTTGACTCTAATCTCTTCAAATATTTTCTCCGAGCCTTTCTTTTTCTCTTCTTCTCCTGGGACCCCTATAATTCGAATGTTGGTGGGTTTAGTGTTATCTCAGGGTTCTCTGAGATTTTCTTCAAATCTTTTCATTCTTTTTTCTTTATTTTTCTCCTTGGCAGTTATTTCTACCATTCTGTCTTCCAGCTCACTTATTTGTTCTTCTGCCTCAGTTATTCTGTTATTGATTCCTTCTAGTGTATTATTCATTTCAGTTATTGTGTTGTTCATCTCTGTTTGTTTGTTCTTTAGTTCTTCTAGATCTTTGTTAAACATTTCTTGTATTTGCTCAATCCATGCCTCCATTCTTTTTCCAAGATTCTGGATCATCTTTAACTATCATTATTCTGAATTCTTTTTCAGGTAGATTGCCTATTTCCTATTCATTTATTTGGTCGTATAGGTTTTTACCTTGCTCCTTCATCTGTGACATATTTTTTTGCCATCTCATTTTTTAAATTTATGAGTGGGATTGTGTTCCTGTTGTACTGGTGGTTTGGCCTGAGGCTTCCAACAGTGGAGTTTGTAGGCTGTTGGGTAGAGCTGGGTCTTGGTGCTAAGATGAGGACCTCTGTGAGACCTCACCCCCATGAATATTCTCAGGGAGTGAGGTTCTTTGTTAGTCCAGTGTTTCCAACACGAAACTCCCACTGCAGGAGCTTTGGCTGGACCCCCAGCTCAGGAATCAAAATCCCACAAGCTTTGTGGGGTGGCAAAAAAAGAGAGAGAACAATAATAGCAAAATAAAAAATAAAATTAGACTAGAAAACTAACAGATATGTTAGAAAGAATATAAAAATAAAACTATAGATGAATCAACAAACAGAGGTAAAACAGTACCACAATAGTAAAAAAGAGGAGGGAAAAGAGAACGAAAAAAGGAAAGAAAAAGAAAGAAAAAAATGGGGAAAAGGCCTTGGCTGTGTAGGATGGGGCCTAAGCAAGGGTGAGGTTTGGGTCGTGGGTGGGGCCTATGCTTAGGACTCTCAGGGCTGGAAAAGGCCCTGGGGGCTCTGGGGGGTTGGGGCTTAGGCTCAAGGAACAGAAGGGGCCCAGGCGTGTCCCCCACCCCAGTCTCAGAGGGTGGGGGACTTCACCTGGGAGCTCAGCATGCTCCCTGGGCCAGAGTAGGTGGAGCAAACACCCTCTGCTCTTCTCCCACTCCTCCTGGAGGACCCCTCCTGCCTGCCTCTCCTGAACTCCCCTTGGCCTCCTTCCTATGCCTCCAGGAGCAATGTGACTGGGGGAGGGGGGCCCTTGGAAGTCAGGGGATCTGCCTGGGAGTTCAGAAGGCTCCCTGGGCCCAAGTGGGCAGGGTGATTGCCCTCTGCTCCTCTTCCACTCCTCCCGGAGGGTCCCTCTTGCCTGCCTCTCCTGATCTCCCCAGCCTCAGGGGCACGAATCCTGTCTGGCTTCCACTTCTCCTCCCCTCTTTGTCCCCCACGTCCTACCAGTTCACTATGGGGTTGCTCCCGTCTCCTTGGGCATCAGGGCCCCCTACCACTGGCCAGCAGGTGCTCTAGTTGTCTAACACAATATTGTTAATCAACTATACTCCAATATAAAATAAAAAGTTTCTTAAAAACTATAATACAGACGAGAGGAAGATGGCGGAAGAGTAAGACGCGGAGATCACCTTCCTCCCCACAGATACACCAGAAATACATCTACACGTGGAACAACTTCTACAGAACACTTACTGAACGCTGGCAGAAGACCTCAGACTTCCCAAAAGGCAAGAAACTCCCCACATACCTGGGTAGGGCAAAAGAAAAAAGAATAAACAGAGACAAAAGATAGGGATGGGACCTTCACCAGTGGGAGGGAGCTGTGAAGGAGGAAATGTTTCCACAAACTAGGAAGCCCCTTCACGGGTGGAGACTGCAGTTGGCGGAGGGGGAAAGCTTGGAATCCGTGGAGGAGAGCACAGTAACAGTGGTGTGGAGGGCAAAGCGAGAGATTCCCGCACAGAGGATCGGTGCCGACCGACACTCACCAGCCCGAGAGTCTTGTCTGCTCACCCGCCGGGGTGGGCGGGGCTGGGAGCTGAGGCTCAGGCTTCGGTGGGAGCGCAGGGAGAGGACTGGGGTTGGCAGCCTGAGACTTTTTCTTCCCTCTTTGTTTCCTGGTGCCCGAGGAGAGGGGATTAAGAGCGCTGCTTAAAGGAGCTCTAGAGACGGGCGCGAGCCACGGCTAAAAGCGCGGACCCCAGAGACGGGCATGAGACGCTAAGGCTTCTGCTGCCACCACGAAGAAGCCTGTGTGCGAGCACAGGTCACTATCCACACACCCCTTCTGGAGAACCTGTGCAGCCCGCCACTGCCAGGGTCCCGGGATCCAGGAACAACGTCCCTGGGAGAACACACGGCTTTCCTCAGGCTGGTGCAACGTCACGCCAGCCTCTGCTGCCACAGGCTCGCCCCACACTCCGTACCCCTCCCTCCCCATGGCCTGAGTGAGCCAGAGTCCCCGAAGCAGCTGCTCCTTTAACCCCGTCCTTTCTTTTTTTTATTTTTTTTTAACATGTTTCTTGGAGTATAATTTCTTTACAATGGTGTGTTAGTTTCTGCATTACAACAAAATGAATCAGTTATATATATATACATATGTCCCCATATCTCTTCCCTCTTGCGTCTCCCTCCCTCCCACCCTCCCTATCCCACCCCTCCAGGTGGTCACAAAGCACCGAGCTGATCTCCCTGTGCTGTGCGGCTGCTTCCCACTAGCTATCTACCTTACGTTTGGTAGTGTATATATGTCCATGCCTCTCTCTTGCTTTGTCACACCTTCCCCTTCCCCCTCCCCATACCTTCAAGTCCATTCTCTAGTAGGTCTGTGTCTTTATTCCTGTTTTACACCTAGGTCCTTCATGACATTTTTTCCTTAAATTCCATATATATGTGTTAGCATACGGTATTTGTCTTTCTCTTTCTGACTTACTTCACTCTGTATGACAGACTCTAGGTATATCCACCTCATTACAAATAGCTCAATTTCGTTTCTTTTTATAGCTGAGTAGTGTTCCATTGTATATATGTGCCATATCTTCTTTATCCATTCATCTGATGATGGACACTTAGGTTGTTTCCATCTCTGAGCTATTGTAAATAGAGCTGCAATGAACATTTTGGCACATGACTCTTTTTGAATTATGGTTTTCTCAACGAAGAACAGACGCCCTCCAGCGACCTACACGCAGAGGCACGGCCAAATCCAAAGCTGAGCCCCAGGAGCTGTGCGAACCAAGAAGAGAAAAGGAAATCTCTCCCGGCAGCCTCAGAAACAGCGGATTAAAGCTCCACAATCAACTTGATGTACCCTGCAACTGTGGAATACATGAATAGACAATGAATCATCCCAAATTGAGGAGGTGGACTTTGAGAGCAAGATATATGATTTTTTCCATTTTTCCTCTTTTTGTGAGTGTGTATGTGTATGCTTCTGTGTGAGATTTTGTCTGTATAGCTTTGTTTTGACCATTTGTCCTAGGGTTCTACCCGTCCTTTTTTTTTTCTTAAAAAAATTTTTTTTCTTAATAATTATTTTTTATTTTAATAACTTAATTTTATTTTATCTTACTTTATTTTACTTTATCTTCTTTCTTTATTTCGTTCCTTCCCTCCCTCCTTCCTTCTTTCCTTCCTCCCTCCCACCCTGCTTTCTTCCTTCCTTTCTTTCTTCCTTTCTTTCTTTCTTTCCTTCCTTCCTTCCTTCCCTCCTTCCTCCCTCCATTCCTCTCTCCCTCCATTCTTTCTTTCTTTCTTTCTTTCTATTTTTCTCCCTTTTGTTCTGAGCCGTGTGGATGAAAGGCTCTTGGTGCTCCAGCCAGGAGTCAGTGCTGTGCCGCTGAGGTGGGAGAGACAATTTCAGGACACTGGTCCACAAGAGACCTCCCAGCTCCACATAATATCAAATAGTGAAAATCTCCAAGAGATCTCCATCTCAATGTAAGCACCCAGCTTCACTCAACGAACAGAAAGCTACAGTGCTGCAACCCTATGCCAAACAACTAGCAAGACAGCAACACAACCCCACCCATTAGGAGAGATGCTGCCTAAAATAATAATAAGTCCACAGATACCCCAAAACACACCACCAGATGTGGACCTGCCCACCAGAAAGGCAAGATCCAGGCTCATCCACCAGAACACAGGCACTAGTCCACTCCACCAGGAAGTTTACACAACCCACTGAACCAACTTTACCCACTGAGGACAGACACCAAAAACAATGGGAACTACGAACCTGCAGCCTGCAGAAAGGAGACCCCAAACACAGTAAGATAAGCAAAATGAGAAGACAGAAAAACACACAGCAGATGAACAACAAGATAAAAACTCACCAGACCTAAAAAATGAAGAGGAAATAGGCAGTCTACCTGAAAAAGAATTCAGAATAATGATAGTAAAGATATCCAAAATCTTGGAAATAGAATAGAGGAAATGCAAGAAACATTTAACAAGGACCTAGAAGAACTAAAGATGAAACAAGCCATGATGAACAACACAATAAATGAAGTTAAAAATACTCTAGATGGGATCAAAAGCAGAATATCTGAGGCAGAAGAACGGATAAGTGACCTGGATGATAAAATGGTGGAAATAACTACTGCAGAGCAGAATAAAGAAAAAAGAATGAAAAGAACTGAGGACAGTCTCAGAGACCGCTGGGACAACATTAAATGCACCAACATTCAAATTATAGGCGTTCCAGAAGAAGAAGAGAAAAAGAAACGGACTGTGAAAATATTTGAAGAGATTATAGTTGAAAACTTCCCTAATATGGGAAAGGAAATAGTTAATCACGTCCAAGAAGCACAGAGAGTCCCATAAAGGATAAATCCAAGGAGAAATACGCCAAGATACATATTAATCAAACTGTCAAAAATTAAATACAAAGAAAACGTATCAAAAGCAGCAAGGGAAAAACAACAAATAACACACAAGGGAATCCCCGTAAGGTTAACAGCAGATCTATCAGCAGAAATTCTGCAAGCCATTAGGGACTGGCAGGACATATTTAAAGTGATGAGGGAGAAAAACCTGCAACCAGGATTACTCTACCCAGCAAGGATCTCATTCAGATTTGATGGAGAAACTAAAACGTTTACAGACAAGCAAAAGCTGAGAGAGTTCAGCACTACCAAACGAGCTTTACAACAAATGCTAAAGGAACTTCTCTAGGCAAGAAACACAAGAGAAGGAAAAGACCTACAATAACGAACCCAAAACAATTAAGAAAATGGGAATAGGAACATACATATCAATAATTACCTTAAATGTAAATGGACTCAATGCTCCCACCAAAAGACACAGATAGGCTGAATGGATACAAAAACAAGTCCCATATATATGCTGTCTACAAAAGACCCACTTCAGACCTAGTGACACATACAGACTGAAAGTAAGAGGATGGAAAAAGATATTCCATGCAAATGGAAAGCAAAAGAAAGATGGAGTAGCAATTCTCATATAAGACAAAATAGACTTTAAAATAAAGGCTATTAGAAGAGACAAAGAGGGACACTACATAATGATCAAGGGATCTATCCAAGAAGAAGATATAACAAGTGTAAATATTTATGCACCCAACATAGGAGCACCTCAATACATAAAGCAAATACTAACAGCCATAAAAGGGGAAATCGAGAGTAACTCATTCATAGTAGGGGACTTTAATACCCCACTTTCACCAATGGACAAATCATCCAAAATGAAAATAAAGAAGGAAACACAAGCTTTAACTGATACATTAAAAAAGATGTACTTAATTGATACTTACGGGACATTCCATCCAAAAACAACAGAATAGACATCTTTCTCAAGTGCTCATGGAACATTATCCAGGAGAGATCATATCTTGGTTCACAACTCAAGCCTTGGTAAATTTAAGAAAATTGAAATTGTATCAAGTATCTTTTCCGACCACGCTATGAGACTAGATATCAATTACAGGAAAAGATCTGTAAAAAATACAAACACATGGAGGCTAAACAATACACTACTTAATAACGAAGTGATCACTGAAGAAATCAAAGAGGAAATAAAAAAATACCTAGAAACAAATGACAATGGAGACAAGATGACTCAAAACCTATGGGACGCAGCAAAAGCAGTTCTACAATGGAAGTTTATAACAATACAATCCTACCTTAAGAAACAGGAAGCATCTAAAATAAACAAACTAACCTTGCACCTAAAGGAATTAGGGAAAGAAGAACAAAAAAAACCTCAGTTATCAGAAGGAAAGAAATCATAAAAATCAGATCAGAAATAAATGAAAAAGAAATGAAGGAAACAATAGCAAAGATCAATAAAACTAAAAGCTGGTTCTTTGAGAAGACAAGAAAAATTGATAAACGATTCACCAGACTCATCAAGAAACAAAGAGAGAAGACTCAAATCAACAAAATTAGAACTGAAAAAGGAGAAGCAACAACTGACACTGCAGAAATATAAAAGATCCTGAGAGATTACTACAAGCAACTCTATGCCAATAAAATGGACAACCTGGAAGAAATGGACAAGTTCTTAGAAATGTACAACCTGCCAAGGCTGAATCAGGAAGAAATAGAAAATATGAACAGACCAATCAGAAGCATTGAAATTGAAACTGTGATTAAAATTCTTCCAACAAACAATAGCCCAGGACCAGATAGCTTCACAGGCGAATTCTGTCAAACATTTAGAGAAGAGCTAACACTTACCTTTCTCAAACTCTTCCAAAATATAGCAGAAGGAGGAACACTCCCAAACTCATTCTACGAGGGCACCATCACCTCGATACCAAAACCAGACAAAGATGTCACAAAGAAAGAAAACTGCAGGCCAATTTCACTAATGAACATAGATGCAAATATCCTCAACAAAATACTAGCAAACAGAATCCAACAGCACATTAAAAGGATCATACACCATGATCAAGTGGGGTTTATTCCAAGAATGCAAGGGTTCTTCAATATATGCAAATCAAACAACGAGATACACCATATTAACAAATTGAAGGAGAAAAACCATATGATCATCTCAATAGATGCAGAGAAAGCTTTTGACAAAATTCAACACCAATTTATGATAAAAACCCTGCAGAAAGTAGGCATAGGGGGAACTTTACTCAACATAACAAAGGCCATATATGACAAACCCACAGCCAACATCATCCCCAATGGTGAAAAACTGAAAGCATTTCCACTAAGATCAGGAACAAGACAAGGTTGCCCACTCTCACCACTCTTATTCAACATAGTTTTGGAAGTTTTAGCCACAGCAATCAGAGAAGAAAAGGAAATAAAAGGAATCCAAATTGGTAAAGATGAAGTAAAGCTGTCACTCTTTTCAGATGACATGATACTATACATAGAGAATCCTACAGATGCTACCAGAAAACTAGTAGAGCTAATCAATGAATTTGGTAAAGTAGCAGGATACAAAATTAATGCACAGAAATCTCTGGTATTCCTAAACATTAATGATGAAAAATCTGAAAGTGAAGTCAAGAAAACACTCCCATTTACCATTGCAACAAAAAGAATAAAATATCTAGGAATAAACCTACCTAAGGAGACGAAAGACCTGTATGCAGAAAATTATAAGACACTGATGAAAGAAATTAAAGGTGATACAAATATATGGAGAGATATACCATGTTCTTGGATTGGAAGAATCAACATTGTGAAAATGATTCTACTACCCAAAGCAATCTACAGATTCAATGCAATCCCTATCAAACTACCACTGGCATTTTTCACAGAACTAGAGCAAAAATTTTCACAATTTGTATGGAAACACAAAAGATCCTGAAGAGCCAAAGCAATCTTGAGAACGAAAAACGAAGCTGGAGATATCAGGCTCCCTGATTTCAGACTATACTACAAAGCTACAGTAATCAAGACAGTATGTTACTGGCACAAAAACCGAAATATAGATCAACGGAACAGGATAGAAAGCCCAGAGATAAACCCACACACATATGGTCACCTTATCTGTGATAAAGGAGGCAGGAATGTACAGTGGAGAAAGGACAGTCTCTTCAATAAGTGGTGCTGGGAAAGCTGGACAGGTACATGTAAAAGTATGAGATTAGATCATTCCCTAACACCATACACAAAACAAAAGCTCAAAGTGGATTAAAGACCTAAATGTAAGGCCAGAAACTATCAAACTCTTAGAGGAAAACATAGGCAGAACACTCTATGACATAAATAACAGCAAGATCCTTTTTGACCCACCTCCTGGAGAAATGGAAATAAAAACAAAAATGAAACCTAATCAAACTTCAAAGATTTTGCACAGCAAAGGAAACCATAAACAAGACCAAAAGATAACCCTCAGAATGGGAGAAAATATTTGTAAATGAAGCAACTGACAAAGGATTAATCTCCAAATCTTATGAGCAGCTCATTCAGCTCAATAACAAAAAAGCAAACAACCCAATCAAAAAATGGGCAGAAGACCTAAATAGACATTTCTCCAAAGGAGATATATAGACTTCCAAAAAACATATGAAAGAATGCTCAACATCATGAATCATCAGAGAAATGCCAGTCAAAACTCCAATAAGATATCTTCTCATACCAGTCAGAAAGGCCATCAACAAAAAATCTAGAAACAGTAAATGTGGGAGGTGTTGACAAAAGGGAACCCTCTCGCACTGTTGGTGGGATTGTAAATTGATACAGCCACTGTGGAGAACAGTATGGAGGTTCCTTAAAAACTACAAATAGAACAACCATATGACCCAGCAATCCCACTACTGGGTATATACCCTGAGAAAACCATAATTCAAAAAGAGTCATGTACCAAAATGTTCATTGCAGCTCTATTTACAATAGCCCGGAGATGGAAACAACCTCAGTGTCCATCATCGGATGAATGGATAAAGAAGGTGTGGCACATATATACAATGGAATATTACTCAGCCATAAAAAGAAATGAAATTGATCTATTTGTAATGAAATGGATAGACCTAGAATCTGTCATACAGAGTGAAGTAAGTCAGAAAGAGAAAGACAAATACCGTTTGCTAACACATATATATGGATATTAAGGGGAAAAAATGTCATGAAGAACCTCAGAGTAAGACAGGAATAAAGACACAGACCTACTAGAGAATGGACTTGAGGATATGGGGAAGGGGAAGGGTAAGCTGTGACAAAGCGAGAGAGTGGCATGGACATATATACACTACCAAACGTAAAATAGATAGCTAGTGGGAAGCAGCCACATAGCACAGGGAGATCAGCTTGGTGCTTTGTGACCGCCTGGAGGGGTGGGATAGGGAGGGTGGGAGGGGGAGAGATGCAAGAGGGAAGAGATAGGGGAACATATGTATATGTATAACTGATTCATTTTGTTGTAATGCAGAAACTAACACACCATTGTAAAGCAATTATACTCCAATAAAGATGTAAAAAAACTGTAATATAATTTGTTAATGGATACACAATTTAAAAAGAGTTCAATCGTGATATCAAAAATATTAAAGAGATGATAAAAAGGGTTCATCCTTTGTAAGCAATCAAAGATAACTGGCTATTAGCATAAAGTGGGCTGCTTTATGTATGAGACGTTTTATGTAAGCATCATGGTAACCACAAAGCAAAAATCTAAAGTAGGTTCACAAAACATTTAAAAAGGGGAAAACAGAGCATAACATCACAGAAAATTACCATTTATAAAAGTAGGCAGAAACAGAGGGAAAAGGGAACAAAGGAAATACTAAACAACTGGAAAACAATCATTAAAATGGCATAGGTAATTCCCTAAGTGTCAGTAATTGAATGCATTGAAATCACCAATCAAAAGGGCCAGAATTGTCTGGATGGATAAAAAGAACAAAACTCAACTATATGCTGCCTACAAGAGACTCACTTCAGCTTTAATGACACACACAGTCTCAAAATGAAGGGCTTGAAGAAGATATTCCATGCAAGTGGAAACCAAAAGAAAGTGAGAGTAGCTATACTTAGACAAAATAGACCTTAAACCAGAAATGGTATGAGAGAAAAAGAAGGTCATTAAATAATGATAAAAGGGGTCAATTCATCAAGATGATATGACAATTGTAAATGTACATGCATACAGCATTGGAACACCTAAATATATTGAGCAAATAGTAACAGATCTGAAGGGATAAATAGGCAACAATACAATAATAGTATGGGACTTCAGTACCCCTCTTTCAGCAATGGGTAGATCACAGAGACACAAAATCAATAAAGAAACATTGAAATTGAACCATGCTCTGGACCAAACGAACCTAACAGACATATTTAGAACATTCCATCTAACAGCAGCAGAATACACATTCTTCTCAAGTGGACACAGAACATTTTCCAGGATAGTTCACATAATAGGCTCCAAAACGAGTCTTAGCAAACTTAAGAAGATTTAAATCATACTAAGTACCTTATCCAACCATAATGTTATGAAAATAGAAATCAGCAAGAAGAGAGCTGAAAAATCTACAAATACGTGGAAATGAAACAACACACTTCTAAACAAAGGATGGGTCAAAGAATAAATCAAAAGGGAAATTTAAAAATATCTTGAAACAAATGAAAATAAAAATAGAACTATGGGATGCTACAAAAACAATTCTGAGAGGGAATTTTACAGTGATAGATGCATATATTAAGAAATTAGAACAATCTCCAAAAAAATCTAACATTTCACCTCAAGTAACTAGAAAAAGGAGAACAAATTAAGCCCCAAATTAGCAGAAGGATGGGAATAATAAAGATCAGAGAGGAAATAAGTGAAATAGAGACCAGAAGAACAATAGAAAAGATCAATGAAACTAAGAGCTGATTTTTTTAAAAGATAAAAATGACAAACCTTCAGCTAGACATGAATAAAAAGAGGACTCAAATTAAATCAGAAGTAAATTAGGTTATCTCAGGAACTTCCTGAGAAAAGATACATGGGAGATGATTTCTTTTGAGATTTTGCACGAGCAAAGTTTGTCTTTATCTTATACTTATTTGATAGCTCATTTTATAATTTCAGGCTGAAAATTTGACCAAGAATTTTTAAAGGCATTGAGCGACTGTTTTAACTTCCTATGTCACTCTTGAGATGCCTGGTATTATTTTGAATGCTGTTATGTTTCCTAATTCTCTAAATGTGACTCATTAATATTTAAAAAATAATATATTTGAAATTATTATAGTGAAATTAAATATTTTTTTGGTTTTAAGTACCATAAATTTTAACATGTAAATAAATTCATGTAACTATCACCACAGTCAGGGTATAGAACAGTTTCATTACCCCCAAAATATCCCTCATTTTGCCCTTTGTAGTGAAAGCATGTCCCCCATCCCAGACCTCTGATAACCAGTGACCTGTTTCCTGTCCTTAGAGTTTCACCTTTTCCATAATGTTGAAAAAACGTAATCATACCTTTTGAGACTGGCTTCTTTCATTTAGCATAATGCATTTGTGATTCACACAGTCTGTGCATATATCAATTGTATCTTCCTCATGGATGTACCAGAGGCTGTTTAATCCATTCATCTGTTGGAAATATCTTGGTTGTTTTCAGTTTTTAGAGATTATGAATAAGATTTCTATGAACATTCATGAACACGTTTCTTTTGTAAACCCAAATTTTCATCTCTTTAGGGCAAGTACACAGGAGTGTGACTGATGCTTCATGTGGTAAGTGCATATTTACCTTTTAAAGAAATTGGCAAATTGTTTTCCAGAGTGACTGTACCATTCTGCATTACCTCATCAATATATGAGCCATCCATTTGCTTCAAATTCTCTCCAGCATTTGGTATTGTCAGTGTTTTGTTTTGTTTTTTTTAACTTCTTTACTGGGGTATAATTGCTTTACAATGGTGTGTTACTTTCTGCTTTATAACAAGGTGAATCAGTTATACATATACATATGTTCCCATATCTCTTCCCTCTTGCGTCTCCCTCCCACCCTCCCTATCCCACCCCTCCAGGCGGTCACAAAGCACCGAGCTGATCTCCCTGTGCTATGTGGCTGCTTCCCACTAGCTATCTACCTTACGTTTGGTAGTGTATATATGTCCATGTCTCTCTCTCGCTTTGTCACAGCTCAAACTTCCCCCTCCCCATATCCTCAAGTCCGTTCTCTAGTAGGTCTGTGTCTTTATTTCTGTCTTACCCCTAGGTCCTTCATGACATTTTTTCCCTTAAATTCCATATATATGTGTTAGCAAACGGTATTTGTCTTTCTCTTTCTGACTTACTTCACTCTGTATGACAGACTCTAGGTCTATCCACCTCATTACAAATAGCTCAATTTCATTTCTTTTTATGGCTGAGTAATATTCCATGGTATATATGTGCCACATCTTCTTTATCCATTCATCCGATGATGGACACTGAGGTTGTTTCCATCTCTGGGCTATTGTAAATAGAGCTGCAATGAACATTTTGGTACATGACTCTTTTTGAATTATGGTTTTCTCAGGGTATATGCCTAGTAGTGGGATTGCTGGGTCATATGGTAGTTCTATTTGTATATTTTTAAGGAACCTCCACACTGTTCTCCACGGTGGCTGTACCAATTCACCTTCCCACCAGCAGTGCACGAGTATTCCCTTTTCTCCACACCCTCTCCAGCATTTATTGTTTCTAGATTTTTTGATGATGGCCATTCTGACTGGTGTGAGATGATATCTCATTGTAGTTTTGATTTGAATTTCTCTAATGATTCATGATGTTGAGCATACTTTCATATGTTTATTGGCAGTCTGTATATCTTCTTTGGAGAAATGTCTGTTTAGTTCTTCTGCCCATTTTTCATTTGGGTTGTTTCTTTATTTGGTATTGAGCTGCATGAGCTGCTTGTAAATATTGGAATTTAATCCTTTGTCAGTTGCTTCATTTTCAAATATTTTCTCCCATTCTGAGGGTTGTCTTTTGGTCTTGTTTATGGTTTCCTTTGCTGTGCAAAAGCTTTGAAGTTTGATTAGGTTCCATTTATTTATTTTTGTTTTTATTTCTATTTCTCTAGGAGGTGGGTCAAAAAGGTTCTTGCTGTGATTTATGTCATAGAGTGTTCTGCCTATGTTTTCCTCTAAGAGTTTGATAGTTTCTGGCCTTACATTTAGGTCTTTAATCCATTTTGAGCTTATTTTTGTGTATGGTGTTAGGGAGTGATCTAATCTCATACTTTTACATGTACCTGTCCAGTTTTCCCAGCACCACTTATTGAAGAGGCTGTCCTTTTGCCACTATACATTCCTGCCTCCTTTATCAAAGATAAATTGACCATATGTGCGTGGGTTTATCTCTGGGCTTTCTATCCTGTTCCATTGATCTGTCTTTCTGTTTTTGTGCCAGTACCATGCTGTCTTGATTACTGTAGCTTTCTAGTATAGTCTGAAGCCAGGGAGCCTGATTCCTCCAGCTCCGTTTTTTGTTCTCAAGACTGCTTTGGCTCTTTGGGATCTTTTCTGTTTCCATACAAATTGTGAAATTTTTGTTTTAGTTCTGTGAAAAATGCCAGTGGTAGTTTGATAGGCATTGCATTGAATCTGTAGATTGCTTTGGGTAGTAGAATCATTTTCACAATGTTGATTCTTCTAATCAAAGAACAAGGTATATCTCTCCATCTATTTGTATCATCTTAATTTCTTTCATCAGTGTCTTATAATTTTCTGCAAACATGTCTTTTGTCTCCTTAGGTAGGTTTATTCCTAGATATTTTATTCTTTTTGTTGCAATGGTAAATGGGAGTGTTTTCTTGATTTCACTTTCAGATTTTTCATCATTAGTGTATAGGAATGCCAGAGATTTCTGTGCATTAATTTTGTATCCTGCTACTTTACCAAATTCACTGATTAGCTCTAGTAGTTTTCTGGTAGCATCTTTAGGATTCTCTATGTATAGTATCATGTCATCTGCAAACAGTGACTGCTTTGCTTCTTCTTTTCCGATTTGGATTCCTTTTATTTCCTTTTCTTGTCTGATTGCTGTGGCTAAAACTTCCAAAACTATGTTGAATAAGAGTGGTGATGTTGAGTAAGTGTTGTGAGAGTGGGCAACCTTGTCTTGTTCCTGATGTTAGTGGAAATGCTTTCAATTTTTCAGCATTGAGGATGATGTTGGCTGTGGGTTTGTCATATATGCCCTTTATTATGTTGAGGAAAGTTCCCTCTATGCCTACTTTCTGCAGGGTTTTATCATAAATAGGTGTTGAATTTTGTCGAAAGCTTTCTCTGCATCTATTGAGATGATCATATGGTTTTTCTCTTTTTTTTTAACATCTTTATTGGAGTATAATTGCTCTACAATGGTGTGTTAGTTTCTGCTTCATAACAAAGTGAATCAGTTATACATATACATATGTTCCCATATATCCTCCCTCTTCTGTCTCCCTCCCTCCACCCTCCCTACCCCACCCATCCAGGCGGTCACAACGCACCAAGCTGATCTCCCTATGCTATGCGGCTGCTTCCCACTAGCTATCTACCTCACGTTTGGTAGTGTATATATATCCATGCCTCTCTCTCGTTTTTTCACACCTTACCTTTCCCCCTCCCCATATCCTCAAGTCCATTCTCTAGTAGGTCTGTGTTTTTATTCCTGTCTTACCCCAAGGTACTTCATGACAGTGTTTTTTTCTTAAATTCCATATATATGTGTTAGCACATGGTATTTGTCTCTCTCTTTCTGACTTACTTCACTCTGTATGACAGACTCTAGGTCTATCCGCCCCATTACAAATAGCTCAATTTTGTTTCTTTTTATGGCTGAGTAATATTCCATTGTATATATGTGACACATTTCTTTATGCATTCATCTGATGATGGACACTTATGTTATTTCCATCTCCAAGCTATTGTAAACAGGGCTGCAATGAACATTTTGGTACATGACTCTTTTTGAATTATGGTTTTTTCAGGGTATATGCCCAGTAGTGAGATTGCTGGGTCATATGGTAGTTCTATTTGTAGTTTTTAAGGAACCTCCATACTGTTCTCCACAGTGGCTGTATCAATTGACATTCCCACCAACAGTGCAAGAGGGTTCCCTTTTCTCCACACCCTGTCCAGAATTTGTTTCTAGATTTTTGATGATGGCCATTCTGACTGGTGTGAGATGATATCTCATTGTAGTTTTGATTTGCATTTCTCTAATGATTAGTGATGTTGAACATTCTTTTATGTGTTTATTGGCAGTCTGTATATCATCTTTGGAGAAATGTCTATTTAGGTCTGCCCATTTTTGGATTGGGTTGTTTGTCTTTTCGTTATTAAGCTGAAAAAGCTGCTTATAAATTTTGGAGATTAATCCTTTGTCAGTTGCTTCATTTGCAAAAAATTTCTCCCATTTTGAGGGTTGTTTTTTTGTCTTGTTTATGGTTTCCTTTGCTGTGCAAGAGCTTTGAAGTTTGATTAGGTCCCATTTGTTTATTTTTGTTTTTATTTCCGTTTCTCCAGGTGGTGGGTCAAAAAGGATCTTGCTGTGTTTTATGTCATATAGTGTCATGCCTATGCTTTCCTCTAAGAGTTTGATAGTGTCTGGCCTTATATTTATGTCTGTAATCCATTTTGAGCCTAGTTTTATGTATGGTGTTAGGGAATGATCTAGTCTCATACTTTTACATGTACCTGTCCAGTTTTCCCAGCACAACTTATTGAAGAGGCTGTCCTTTCGCCACTGTACATTCCTGCCTCCTTTATCAAAGATAAATTGACCATATGTGCGTGGGTTTATCTCTGGGCTTTCTCTCCTCTTCCATTCATCTATGTTTCTGTTTTTGTGCCAGTACCATACTGTCTTGATTACTGTATCTTTGTAGTATAGTCTGAAGTCAGGGAGCCTGATATCTCCAGCTCCGTTTTTCGTTCTCAAGATTGCTCTGGCCCTTCGGGATCTTTTGCGTTTCCATACAAATTGTGAAAATTTTTGTTCTAGTTCTGTGAAAAATGCCAGTGGTAGTTTGATAGGGATTGCATTGAATCTGTAGATTGCTTTGGGTAGTAGAATCATTTTCACAATGTTGATTCTTCCAATCCAAGAACATGGTATATCTCTCCATCTATTTGTATCATCTTTAATTTCTTTCATCAGTGTCTTATAAATGACTGCATACAGGTCTTTTGTCTCCTTAGGTAGGTTTATTCCTAGATATTTTATTCTTTTTGTTGCAATGGTAAATGGGAGTGTTTTCTTGATTTCACTTTCAGATTTTTCATCATTACTGTATAGGAATGCCAGAGATTTCTGTGCATTAATTTTGTATCATGCAACTTTACCAAATTCATTGATTAGCTCTAGTAGTTTTCTGGTAGCATCTTTAGGATTCTCTATGTATAATGTCATGTCAACTGCAAACAGTTACAGCTTTACTTCTTCTCTTCTTATTTGGATTCCTTTTATTTCCTTTTCTTCTCTTATTGCTGTGGCTAAAACTTCCAAAACTATGTTGAATAAGAGTGGTGAGAGTGGGGAACCTTATCTTGTTCCTGATCTTAGTGGAAATGCTTTCAGCTTTTCACCATTGAGGATGATGTTGGCTGTGGATTTGTCATATCTGGCCTAGATTATGTTGAGGAAAGTTCCCTCTATGCCTACTTTCTGTAAGGTTTTTATCATAAATTGGTGTTGAATTTTGTCAAAAGCTTTCTCTGCATCTATTGAGATGATCATATGGTTATTCTCCTTCAATTTGTTAAAATGGTATATCACATTGTTTGATTTGCATATATTGAGGAATCCTTGAATTCCTGGAATAAACCCCACTTGATCATGGTGTATGATCCTTTTAATGTGCTGTTGGATTCTGTCTGCTAGTATTTTGCTGAGGATATTTGCATCTATGTTCATCAGTGATATTGGCCTGTAGTTTTCTTTCTTTGTGACATCCTTGTCTGGTTTTGGTATCAAGGTGATGGTGTCCTCGTGGAATGAATTTGGGAGTGTTCCTCCCTCTGCTATATTTTGGGAGAGTTTGAGAAGGATAGGTGTTAGCTCTTCTCTAAATGCTTGACAGAATTCGCCTTGAAGCAATCTGGTCCTGGGCTCTTGTTTGTTGGAAGAATTTTAATCACAGTTTCAATTTCAATGCTTCTGATTCGTCTGTTCATATTTTCTATTTCTTCCTGATTCAATCTTGGCAGGTTGCACATTTCTAAGAATTTGTCCATTTCTTCCAGGTTGTCCATTTTTTTGGCCTAGAGTTGCTTGTAGTAATCTCTCATGATCTTTTGTATTTCTGCAGTGTCAGTTGTTACTTCTCCTTTTTCATTTCTAATTCTATTGATCTGAGTCTTCTCCCTTTTTTTCTTGATGTGTCTGGCTAATGGTTTGTCAAGTCTGTTTATCTTCTCAAAGAACCAGCTTTTAGTTTTATTGATCTTTGTTATTGTTTCCTTCATTTCTTTTTCATTTATTTCTGATCTGATTTTTATGATTTCTTTCCTTCTGCTAACACTGGGGATTTTTTGTTCTTCTTTCTCTAATTGCCGTAGTTGCAAGCTTAGGTTGTTTATTCGAGATGATTCCTGTTTCTTAAGGTGGGCTTGTATTGCTATAAACTTCACTCTTAGAACTGCTTTTGCTGCATCCCATAGGTTTTGGGTCGTTGTGTCTCCACTGTCATTTGTTTCTAGGTATTTTTTTAATTTCCTCCTGGATTTCTTTAGTGATCACTTCGTTTTTCAGTAATGTATTGTTTAGCCTCCATGTGTTTGTATTTTTTACAGATCTTTTCCTGTAATTGATATCTAGTCTTATAGCATTGTGTTGGGAAAAGATACTTGATACAATTTCAATTTTCTTAAGATTACCAAGGCTTGATTTGTTACCCAAGATATGATCTATCCTGGATAATGTTCCATGAGCAGTTGATAAAAATGTGTATTCTGTTGTTTTTGGATGGAGTGTCCTATAAATATCAATTAAGTCCATCTCGTTTAATGTATCATTTAAAGCTGTGTTTCCTTATTTATTTTCATTTTGGATAATCTGTTCATTGGTGAAAGTGGGGTGTTAAAATCCCCTACTATGAATGAGTTACTGTCAATTTCCCCTTTTCTGGCTGTTAGTATTTGCCTTATGTATTGAGGTGCTCCTATGTTGGGTGCATAACTATTTACAATTGCTATATCTTCTTCTTGGATCGATCCCTTGATCATTATGTAGTGTCCTTCTTTGTCTCTTCTAGTAGTCTTTATTTTAACGTCTATGTTGTCTTATGTGAGAATTGCTACTCCAGCTTTCTTTTGGTTTCCAGTTGCATGGAATATCTTTTTCCACCCCCTTACTTTCAGTCTGTATGTGTCTCTAGGTCTTAAGTGGGTCTCTAGTAGACAGCACATATATGGGACTTGTTTTTGTATCCATTCAGCTAATCTGTGTCTTTTGGTGGGAACATTTAGTCCATTTACATATAAGGTAATTATCGATATGTATGTTCCTATTCCCATTTTCTAAATTGTTTTGGGTTTGTTATTGTAGATCTTTTCCTTCTCTTGTGTTTCTTGCCTAGAGAAGTTCCTTTAGCATTTGTTGTAAAGCTGGTTTGGTTGTGCTGAACTCTCTCAGCTTTTCCTTGTCTGTAAAGATTTTAATTTCTCCATCAAATCTGAATGAGATCCTTGCTGGGTAGATTAATCTTGGTTGTAGGTTTTTCTCCTTCATCAATTTAAATATGTCCTGCCAGTCCCTTCTGGCTTGCAGAGTTTTTGCTGATAGATCAGCTGTTAACTTATGGGGATTCCCTTGTGTGTTATTTGTTGTTTTTCCCTTGCTGCTTTTAATATGCTTTCTTGTATTTAATTTTTGACACTTTGATTAATATGTGTCTTGGCATATTTCTCCTTGGATTTATCCTTTATGGGACTCTCTGTGCTTCCTGGACTTGATTAACTATTTCCTTTCCCATATTAGGGAAGTTTTCAACTATAATCTCTTCAAATATTTTCTCAGTCCCTTTGTTTTTCTCTTCTTCTTCTGGAACCCGTATAATTCAAATGTTGGTGCATTTAATGTTGTCCCAGCGGTCTCTGAGACTGTCCTCAGTTCTTTTCATTCTTTTTTCTTTATTCTGCTCTGCAGTAGTTATTTCCACTATTTTATCATCCAGGTCACTTATCCGTTCTTCTGGCTCAGTTATTCTGCTATTGATCCCATCTAGAGTATTTTTAATTTCATTTATTTTGTTGTTCATCATTGTTTGTTTCATCTTTAGTTCTTCTAGGTCCTTGTTAAATGTTTCTTGCATTTCCTCTATTCTATTTCCAATATTTTGGATCATCTTTTCTATCATTATTCTGAATTCTTTTTCAGGTAGACTGCCTATTTCCTCTTAATTTGTTAGGTGTGGTGCGTTTTTATCTTGCTCCTTCATCTGCGGTGTGTTTTTCTGTCTTCTCAACTTGCTTATCTTACTGTGTTTGGAGTCTCCCTTTTGCAGGCAGCAGGTTTGTAGTTCCCGTTGTTTTTGATGTCTGTCCCCAGTGGCTAAGTTTGGTTCAGTTGGTTGTGTGGCTTCCTTTTGGAGGGGACTAGTGCCCGTGTTCTGGTGGATGAGGCTGGATCTTGTCTTTCTGGTGGGCAGGTCCTGTCAGTGTTTTTTATTTCAGCTATTGTAATAGGTGTGTAGTAGTATCTAATTGTGATTTTAAGTTGCATTTTGCTAACGGATAGTGATGTTAAACATTATTTCATGTGTTTATTTGCCATTCTTTTTTTTTACATCTTTATTGGAGTATAATTGCATTACAATGGTGTGTTCGTTTCTGCTCTATAACAAGGTGAATCAGTTATACATATGTATATGTTCCCATATCTCTTCCCTCTTGTGTCTCCCTCCCTCCTACCCTCCCTATCCCACCCCTCTAGGTGATCACAAAGCACCGGGCTGATCTCCCTGTGCTATGCGACTGCTTCCCAGTAGCTATCTATTTTATGTTTGGTAGCGTATATATGTCCATTCCACTCTCTCTCTTTGTCACAGCTTACTCTTCACCCTCCCCATATCCTCAAGTCCATTCTCTTAGGTCTTTGTCTTTATTCCTGTCTTACCTCTAGGCTCTTCATGACATTTTTTCCCCTAAATTCCATATATATGTTTTAGCATACGGTATTTGTCTTTCTCTTTCTGACTTACTTCCCTCTATATGACAGACTCTAGGTCCATCCACCTCATTAGAAATAGCTCAATTTCCTTTCATTTTATGTCTGAGTAATATTCCATTGTATATATGTGCCACACCTTCTTTATCCATTCATCCAATGATGGACACTTAGGTTGTTTCTATCTCCTGGGTATTTTAAATAGAGCTGCAATGAACATTTTGGTACATGACTCTTTTCGAATTATGGTTTTCTCAGGGTATATGCCCAGTAGTGGGATTGCTGGGTCATATGGTAGTTCTATTTGTAGTTTTTTAAAGGAACCTCCATACTCTTCTCCATAGTGGCTGTACCAATTCACATTCTTACCGGCAGTGCAAGAGTGTTCCCTTTTCTCCACACCCTCTCCAGCGTTTATTCTTTCTACATTTTTTGATGATGGCCATTCTGACAGGTGTGATATGATATCTCATTGTAGTTTTGATTTGCATTTCTCTAATGATTAATGATGTTGAGCATTCTTTCATGTGTTTGTTGGAAGTCTGTATATCTTCTTTGGATAAATGTCTATTTACGTCTTCTGCCCATTTTTGGATTGGGTTGTTTGTTTTTTTGTTATTGAGCTGCATGCATTGCTTATAAATTTTGGAGATTAATCCTTTGTCAGTTGCTTCATTTTCAAATATTTTCTCCCATTCTGAGGATTGTCTTTTTGTCTTGTTTTTGGTCAATGTTTCCTTTGCTGTGTGAAAGCTTTGAAGTTTCATTAGGTCCCATTTGTTTGTTTTTGTTTCCATTTCTCTAAGGGGTGGGTCAAAAAGGATCCTGCTGTGATTTATGGCATAGAGTGTTCTGCCTATGTTTTCCTTTAAGAGTTTGATAGTTTCTGGCCTTGCATTTAGGTCTTTAATCCACTTTGAGCTTATTTTTGTGTATGGTGTTAGGGAGTGATCTAATCTAATTCTTTTACATGTACCTGTCCAGTTTTCCCAGCACCACTTATTGAAGAGGCTGTCCTTTCTCCACTGTACATTCCTGCCTCCTTTATCAAAGATAAGGTGACCATATGTGTGTGGGTTTATCTCTGGGCTTTCCCATTCTTATGTCCTCTTTGTTGAATTGTCTGTTCAAGTCCTTTCCCTGCTTTTTAATTGAGCTGTTAATTTTCTTCTTGTTGAGTTTTGAAAGTTCTTCATATATTCTGCATGTTCTGGATCTCAGTTGGATGTATAATTTACAAATATTTACTTACTTGTGATATATATTCATCTTTTTATTCTCTTGATAAGCTCTTTCTCAGAATAAATGTTTTACATTATGATGAGATCAAATTTAACACCTTTTTCCCTTTATGATTTCTTACTGTTCATGCTTTTCGTGTCATGCCTAAGAATTCATCTATCCACAAGTCCTGAAACTTTCTCCTATGTTTTCTTCTAAAAATATTATAGATTTATGTTTTACATTTAGATATATGATCCATTTTTCCTTCTTCCAGCTTTGAGATATAATTGACATACAGCACTGTATAAGTTATATATATATATATGTGTGTATATATAAGCATAATGATTTGGCTTACATACATCCTGTAATGATTACCACAATAAGTTTAGTAAACTTCCATCATCTCATATAGATACAAAATAAAATAAATAGAAAAACTTTTATCTTGTGATGAGAACTCCTGATTTACTCTCTTAATTCTCATATATAACATTCAGCAGTGTTAATTATATTAATCATGCTGTATATTACATCTCTTGTACTTATTTATCTTACATCTGGAAGTTTGTAAGTTTTGACTACCTTAATCCCATCCCTTCTGCTCCCACTCCTGCCTCTGATAATCACAAATCTGATGTCTTTTTCTATGAGCTTGTTTGTTTGTTTGTTTGTTTTTGAAGTATATTAGACCTACAACACTATGTTAGTTCCTGGTGCACAATACAGTGATTCAATATTTCTATACATTTCAAAATGATTGCCACAATAACTCTACTATCTGTCACAATACAAATATATTACATATTTATTGACTATATTCCCCACACTGTACATTTCGTAACCATGACTCATTTATTTTGTAACTGGAAGTTTGTACCTCTTAATCTCCCTCACTTATTTCTTTCATCCCCCCACCCCTTTCCCCTCTGGAAACCACCTGTTTGTTCTCGGTATATATGACTCTGTTTTGTTATGTCTCTTCATTTGTTTTGGTTTTTAGATTCCACCATATGAGTTAAATCATATGGTATTTTTCTTTCTCTGTCTCATTTACTTCACTTAACATAAAACCCTCCAGGTCAATCCATGTTGTCACAAATGGCAAGATTTCATACTTTTTTATGGCTGAGTAATAGTCTATCATATGTATATACAACTCTTCTTATCTGTTTATCTATCGATGGGCACTTAAGTTGTTTCAGTATCTTGGCTATTGTAAATAATGTTGCAGTGAACATAGGGGTTAATATATCTTTTGGAATTAGTATTTCTGTTTTCTTTGGATGTGCCTGTTGGCCAACTGTATGTCCTCTTTGGAAAAATGTCTGTTCAGGTCCTATGCCCATTTTCCAATAGGGTTGTTTGGGGTTTTTTTTAGTTGTATGAGTTCTTTGTATATTTTGAATATTAACCCCTTATCAGATATATCATTTGTAAATGTTTTCTTCCACTCAGTAGGCAACCTTTTAGTTTCGTTGGTAGTTTGTTTCACTGTACAAAAGATTTTTAGTTTGATGTAGTCTCATTTGTTTATTTTTACTTTTGTTTCCCTTGCCTAAGGAGACATATACAAAAAAATATTGCTAGGACCAACATCAAAGGGCATACTACCTATGTTTTCTGCTAGAAGTTTTATGATTTCAGGTCTTACATTTAAGCCTTTAACCCATTTTGAGTTTATTTTTTATATGGAGTGAGAAAGTACTCCAATGTGATTCTTTTGCATGTAGCTGTCAAGTTTTCCCAACATTTACTGAAGAAGTGGTCTTTTCTCCATTGTATATTTTTGCCTCCTTTGTCATAGATTAATTGACCAAATATGTGTGGAATCATTTCTGGACTCTCTATTCTGTTCCATTGATCTATGTATCTGTTCTTGTGCCAGTACCATACTGTTTTGATTGTTGTAGCTTTATTGTACAGTTTGAAATCAGGAAGTGTTGTACCTCCCGTTTTGTTCTTCTTTCTCAAAATTGTTTTGGCTATTCGGGGTCTTTTCTGTTTCTATGCAAATTTTAGAATTATTTGTTCTTGTTGTGTGAAAAATGTCATTGGTATTTTGATAGGGATTGTATTGAATCTGTAAATTGCCTTGGGTAGTATGGTCATGTTAACAATATTAATTATTCCAATCCATGAGCAGGATATATCTTTCCATTTGTTTGTGTTGTCTTCAATTTCTTTCATCAATGACTTACAGTTTTTCAAGTACAGATCTTTTACATCCTTAAGTAGATTTGTTCCTGGATGTTTTATTCTTTTTGATGTGATTGTAAATGAGATTGTTTTCTTAATTTACTTTCTGATAGTTTGCTCTTAGTGTATATAAATGTGATGGATTTATGTATATTAATGTTGTATCCTGCAACTTAACTGAATTCATTGATGAGTTCTGGTAATTTTTTGATGGTGTCCTTAGGATTTTTTATATGTAGCATCATATCATCTTCAAACAGTGACAGTTTTACTTCTTCCTTTCCAATCTGGATTGTTTTTATTTCTTTTCCTTGCCTGATTGCTGTGGCTAGAATTTTGTTTTAACATCTTTATTGGAGTATAATTGCTTTACAATGGTGTGTTAGTTTCTGCTTTATAACAAACTGAAACAGCTATCCATATACATATATCCCCATATCTCCTCCCTCTTGCGTCTCCCTCCCACCCTCCCTATCCCATCCCTCTAGGTGGTCACAAAGTGCTGAGCTGATGGCCCTGTGCTTTGCGGCTGCTTCCCACTAGCTATCTATTTTACATTTGGTAGTATACATAAGTCCATGCCACTCTCTCACTTCATCCCAGCTTACCCTTCCCCTCCCCATGTCCTCAGGTCTATTATCTACATCTGTGTCTTTATTCCTGTCCTGCCCCTAGGTTCTTCAGAACCATTTTTTTTTAGATTCCATATATATGTGTGAGTATATGGTATTTGTTTTTCTCTTTCTTGTGGCTAGAACTTTTAACACCATGTTGAATAAAAGTGGTGACAGTGGACTTTCTTGTCTTGCTCTTGATCTTAGAGGAAATGCTTTTCACCATTGAGTATGATGATAGCTGTAGGCTTATCATATATGGCTTTTATTATGCTGAGGTATGTTTCTTTTATAACCACTTTGTTGAGAGTTTTTTCATAAGTGGATGTTGAATTTTGTTGAAAGCTTTTTCTTCATTTATTGAGATAATCGTATGTTTTTTACTCTTTAATTTGTTAATGTGTTGTATAAAATTGATTGAGTGATGATTGAACCATCCTAGCATCCCTATTGTAAATACTACTTGACCATAATGTATGAGCCTTTTAAATGTATTGTCGAATTTTGTTTCTAACATTTTATTGAGTAGTTTTGCATCTATGTTCATCAATGATATTGGTGTGTAATTTTCTTTTTTGGTGGTATCTTTGTCTGGTTTCAGTATCAGGGTGATGCTGGCCTCATAGAATGAGTTTGGAAATGTTCTGTCCACTGCAATTTTTTTTGGAATAGTTTGTGAAGGATAGGTGTTAACTCTTCTACAAATGTTTGGTAGAAATCACCCGTGAAACCATCTGGTCCTGGACTTTTGTTTGTTGGGAGTTTTTAAAAATTACTGATTCAATTTCATTACTGGTAATTGGTCTGTTCATATTTTCTATTTCTTCCTGGTTCAGTCTTGGGAGATTGTACATTTCTAGGAATTTGTCCATTTCTTCAGGTGTCCATTTTATTGGCATGTAGTTGGTCGCAGTAATCTCTCATGATCCTTTGTATTTCTGTGGTGTTGGTTGTAACTTCTCATTTTTTACTTGTGATTATATTGATTTGGGGCCTCTCCCTTTTTACTTGATGAATCTGGCTAAAGGTTTATTTATTTTGTTTATCTTTTCAAAGAACTAACGTTTTCTCTGAATTTTTATATTTAATTTTATTTATTTTTCATACAGCAGGTTCTTACTAGTTATCTATTTTATACATATTAGTGTATATATGTCAATTCCAATCTCCCAATTCATCTCACCAGCACCACCACCCCCGCCACTTCCCCCCACTTGGTGTCCATACGTTTGTTCTCCACATCTGTGACTCTATTTCTGCCCTGCAAACCTGTTCATCTGTACCATTTTTCTAGGTTCCACATATATGCATTAATATGCGATATTTGTTTTTCTCTTTCTGACTTACTTCACTCTGTATGACAGTCTCTAGATAGATCCATCCATGTCTCTACAAATGACCCAATTTCGTTCCTTTTTATGGCTGAGTAATATTCCATTGTATATATGTACCATATCTTCTTTATCCATTCATCTGTGGATGGGCATTTAGGTTGCTTCCATGGCCTCAATATTGTAAATAGTGCCACAATGAACATTGGGGCGCATGTGTCTTTTTGAATTATGGTTTCCTCTGGGTATGTGCCCAGGAATGGGATTTCTGGCTCATATATTAATTCTATTTTTAGTTTTTTAAGGAACCTCCATACTGTTCTCCATAATGGCTGTATCAATTTACATTCCCACCAACAGTGCAAGAGGGTTCCCTTTTCTCTACACCCTCTCCAGCATTTATGATTTGTAGATATTTTGATGATGGCCATTCTGACCAGTGTGAGGTGATACCTCATTGTAGTTTTGATTTGCATTTCTCTAATGGTTAGTGATGTTGAGCATCTTTTTATGTGTTTCTTGGTAATCTGTATATCTTCTTTGGAGAAATGTCTGTTTACATCTTCTGTCCATTTTTGGATTGGGTTGTTTATTGTTTTGATATTGAGCTACATGAGCTGCTTGTAAATTTTGGAGATTAATCCTTTGTCAGTTGCTTCATTTGCAAATATTTTCTCCCATTCTCAGGGTTGACTTTTCATCTTGTTTGTAGTTTCCTTTGCTTTGCAAAAGTTTTTAAGTTTCATTAGGTCCCATTTGTTTATTTTTATTTCCATTACTCTAGGAGGTAGATCAAAAAAGAACTTGCTGTCATTTATGTCAAAGAGTGTTCTTCCTATGTTCTCCTCTAAGAGTTTTATAGTGTCTGGTCTTACACTTAGGTCTGTATTCCATTTTGAGTTTTTGATTATGGTGTTAGGGAGTGTTCTAATTTCATTCTTTTACATGTAGCTGTCCAGTTTTCCTAGCACCACTTACTGAAGAGACTGTCTTTTCCCTAATTTATACCTGTGCCAACTTTTTCATAGATTAGTTGACCATAGGTGTGTGGGTTTATCTCTGGGCTTTCTATCCTGTTCCATTGATCTGTATTTCTGTTTCTGTGCCAGTACTATATTGTCTTGATTACTGTAGCTTTGTATTATAGTTTGAAGTCAGGGAGTCTGATTTCTCCAGCTCCATTTTTTTCCCTCAGGACTGCTTTGGCTATTCAGGGCCTTTTGTGTCTCCATACAAATTTTAAGATTTTTTTGTTCTGGTTCTGTAAAAATTGCCACTGGTAATTTGATAGTGATTGCATTGAATCTGTAGATTGCTTTGGATAGTATATTCATTTTCACAATATTGATTCTTCCAGTCCAAGGACATGGTATATCTCTCCATCTGTTTGTGTCATCTTTGATTTCTTTCATCAGTGTCTTATAGTTTTCAGAGTACAGGTCTTTTACCTCCTTCAGTAGGTTTATTCCTAGGTATTTTATTCTTTATGTTGCAATGGTGAATGGGATCGTTTCCTTAATTTCTCTTTCTGATCTTTTGTTGTGAGTGTATAGGAATGCAAGAGATTTCTGTGCATTAATTTTGTATCCTGCAACTTTACCACATTCATTGATTAGCTCTAGTATTTTTCTGGTTGCATCTTTAGGATTCTCCATCTATAGTATCATGACATCTGCAAACAGTGACCGTTTTACTTCTTCTTTTCCAAGTTGTATTCCTTTTATTTCCTTTTCTTCTCTGATTGCTGTGGCTGGGACTTCCAAAACTATGTTGAATCATAGAGGTGAGAGTGGACATCCTTGCCTTGTTCCTGCTCTTAGAGGAAATGCTTTCAGTTTTTCACCATTGAGAATGATGTTTGCTGTGGGTTTGTCATATAGGGCCTTTATTATGTTGAGGTAGCTTCCCTCTATGACCACTTTCTGGAGAGTTTTTATCATAAATAGATGTTGAATTTTGTCAAAAGCTTTTTCTGCATCTATATAGATGATCATATAGTTTTTATTCTTCAATTTGTTAATATGGTGTATCACATTGATTAATTTGCGTATATTGAAGAATCCTTGCATCCTTGGGATAAATCCCAGTTGATCATGTTGTATGATCCTTTTAATGTGTGGTTGGATTCTGTTTGTTAGCATGTTGTTGAGGATTTTTGCATCTATATTCATCAGTGATATTGGTCTGTAATTTTCTTTTTTTGTACTATCTTTGTCCGGTTTTAGTATCAAGGTGATTGTGGCCTCATAGAATGAGTTTGGGGGTCTTCCTTCCCCTTCAAATTTTTGCAAGAGTTTGAGAAGGATGGTTGTGAGCTCTTCTCTAAATGTTTGATAGAATTCACCTGTGAAGCCATCTGGTCCTGGACTTTTGTTTGTTGGAAGATTTTTAATCACAGTTTCAATTTCATTACTTGTGACTAGTCTGCTCATATTTTCTCTTTCTTCCTGGTTCAGTCTTGGAAGCTTATACCTTTCTAAGAATTTGTCAAAGAACTAACTCTTAATTTCATTGATCTTTCCTTTTCTTTTCTTTTTTTTTTTTTTGCTTAGTCTCTACTTCATTTATTTCTGCTCTGAATCTTTATGATTTCTATCCTTCTACCAACCATGGGTTTTGTTTGTTCCTCTTTTTCTGGTTCCTTTAAGTGCAAGGTCAGGTTATATGTTTGACATTTTTCTTGTTTCTTGAGGTAGACTTATATGGCTATAAACTTCCCTCTTAGAACTGCTTTTGATGCATCCCACAGATTTTTGGATCATTGTGTTTTAGTTTTCATTTGTCTCTAGGTACTTCTTGATTCCATCTTTGATTTCTTTAGTGACCCATTGGTTGTTTAGTAACAAGTTGTTTACCCTCCACATGTCTGTAGGTTTTTTTCAGTTTTTTTCTTGTAGTTGATTTCTGGTTTCACAGTGTTGTGGTAAGAAGAGATGCTTGATACAATTTCAGTCTTCTTAAATTTAGTGAGACTTGTTTTGTGGCCTAGCATGTGATCTATCCTGGATAATGTTTCATGTGTAGTTGAACAGAATGTATTCTGATGCTTTTGGATGAAATGTTTTATGTATATCTATTAAGTCAATATTGTCTAATGTGTCACTTAACATCAGTGTTCCCTTTTTGATTTTCTGTCTGTATGATCTGTCCTTTATGTAAGCGGGGTGTTAAAGTCCCCTACTGTTATTGTGTTACTGTCAGTTTGTTTGTTTGGTTTTGATAATATTTGCTTTATGTTCTTAGTTGCTCCTATGTTGGGTGCATATATATTTACAATTGTTATATATATCTTTCTGGATTGATCCCTTGATCATTAAGTAATTAACCTCCTTTGTTTTCTCTTGTTACAGTCTTCTTTTTACAGTCTGTATTGTCTGATATAAGTATGGAAACCCCAGCTTTCTTTTCATTTCCATTTGCATGGAATATCTTTTTGAACCCCTCACTTTTGGTTTGTGTGTGTCTTTGGATCTGAAGTGATTATCTTGTAGGCAGCACACATATGGTTCTTGTTTTTGTATCCATTCAGCCATTTATTTTTATTGGAGCATCTAGTTCATTTCCATTTAAAGTAATTATTGACAGGTATGTACCTAGTACCATTTTGTTAATTGTTTTAGGGTTGTTTTATAGTTCTTTTTGTTCCTTTCTTCTTCTTTTGCTTTCTTCCTTTGTGATTTAATGACTGTCTTTAGTGCTATGTTTGGATTCTTATCTCCTTTCTTGTATATCTATATAGATTTTTTTGGTTTGTGCTTACCATAAGGCTTATGTATAGTAACCTATATATATACATGATTATGTTAAGTCATTGATCTCTTAAATTCATTTAACAACTGTGCATTTTTATCCCCCCATGTTCAATGTTTTTGACATCATATTTTACATCTTTCTGTTTTATGTATCCCTTAAATGCTTAATGCAGATATGGATAATTGTGCTACTTTTTTCTTTTAAACGTCTACTAGTTTTATAATTGATCTACTACTTTTACTTTATATTTGCCTTTACCATTGAGATTTTTTCCTTTTGTAATTTTCATATTTCTAAGTTGTGGCCTTCTCTTTTCTGCTTAGAGAAGTCCCTTTAGCATTGCCTGTAAAGCCAGTTTCATGGTGCTGATCTCTTTTAGCTTTTGCTTATCTGTAAAAGTTGTAATCTTGCTTTCAAATCTGAATGATAGTCCTGCCAGATAGAGTATTGTTGGTTGTAGATTTGTTCCTTTCACCACTTTAAATGTATTGTGCCGCACGTTTCTGACCTGTGGAGTTTCTGCTGAAAAGTCAGCTGATAGCCTTATGGGAGTTCCCTTGGGTGTAACTAGTTGCTTTTCCCTTGATGCTTTGAAGATTCTCCCTTTAATTTTTGCCATTTTAAACTGTTATTTTAAATTAATTTTTATTGGAATATAGTTGATTTACAATGTTGTCTTTCAGGTGTATAGCAGAGTGAATCAGTTATACATATACACAATCATAGTAGGGGGCTTTTAACACAGCACTTTCACCAATGGACAGTTCATACAAAATGAAAATAAATAAGGAAACACAAGCTTTAAATGATACATTAAACAAGATGGACTTAATTGCTATTTATAGGACATTGCATCCAAAAACAACAGAATACACTTTATTCTCAAGTGCTCATGGAACATTCTCTAGGATAGATCATACCTTGGGTAACAAGTCAAGCCTTGGTAAATTTAAGAAAATTGAAATTGTATCAAGTATCTTTTCGGACCACAACGCTGAGACTAGATATCAATTACAGATAAAAATCTGTAAAAAATACAAACACATGGAGGCTAAACAATACACTACTTAATAACCAAGAGATTACTGAAGAAATCAAAGAGGAAATGAAAAATACCTAGAAACAAATGACAATGAAAACATGACGACCCAAAACCTATGGGATGCAGCAAAAGCAGTTCTAAGAGGGAATTTATAGCAATACAATCCTACCTTAAGAAACAAGAAACATCTCAAAAAAACAAACTAACCTTACACCTAAAGCAATTAGAGAAAGAAGAAAAAAAAACCCCAAAGGTAGCAGAAGGAAAGAAATCATAAAGATCAGATCAGAAATAAACAAAAAAGAAATGAACGATAGCAAAGATCAATAAAACTAAAACCTGGTTCTTTGAGAAGATAAACAAAATTGAGAAACCATTAGCCAGACTCATCAAGAAAAAAAGGGTGAAGACTCAACTCAATAGAATTAGAAATGAAAAAGGGGAAGTAACAACTGATACTGCATAAATATAAAGGATCATGAGAGATTACTACAAGCAACTATATATCAATAAAATGGACAACCTGGAAGAAATGGATAAATTCTTAGAAATACACAACCTTCCGAGACTGAACCAGGAAGAAATAGAAAATATGAACAGACCAATCATAAGCACTGTAATTGAAACTGAGATTAAAAATCTTCCAACAAACAAGAGCTCAACACCAGATGGCTTCATAGGCAAATTCTATTAAACATTTAGATAAGAGCTAACACTTATCCTTCTCAAACTCTTCCAAAATATAGCAGAGGGAGGAACACTCCCAATCTCATTCTACGAGGCCACCATTACGCAGATACCAAAACCAGACAAAGATATCACAAAAGAGAAAACTACCAACGAATATCACTGATAAACATAGATGCAAAAATCCTCAACAAAATAGTAGCAAACAGAATCCATCAGCTCATTAAAAGGATCATACACCATGATCAAGTGGGGTTTATTCAGGAATGCAAGGATTCCTAAATATAGGCAAATCAATCAATGTGATACACCATATTAACAAATTGAAGGAGAAAAACCACATGATCTTCTCATAGATGCCGAAAAAGCTTTCGACAAAATTCAACACTTATTTATGATAAAACCATGCAGAAAGTAGGCATAGAGCAAACTTACCTCAATATAATAAAGGCCATATATGACAAACCCTCAGCCAACATCGTTCTCAATGGTGAAAAAGTGAAAACATTTCCACTAAGATCAGGAACAAGACAAGGTTGCCCACTCTCACCACTATTATTTAACATAGTTTTGGAAGTTTTAGCCACAGTAATCAGAGAAGAAAAAGAAATAAAAGGAATCCAAGTTGGAAAAGTAGAAGTAAAGCTGTCACCGTTTGCAGATGATATGGTACTATACAAAGAGAATCCTAAAGATGCTACCAGAAAACTACTAGAGATAATCAGTGAATTTGGTAAAGTAGCAGGATACAAAATTAATGCACAGAAATCTCTTGAATTCCTATATGCTAATGATGAAAAATCTGAAAGTGAAGTCAAGAAAACACTCCCATTTACCATTACAACAAAAAGAATAAAATATATAGGAATAAACCTACCTAAGAAGACAAAAGACATGCATGCAGAAAATTATAAGACACTGATGAAAGAAATTAAAGGTGATACAAATAGATGGAGGGATATACCATGTTCTTGGATTGGAAGAATTAACATTGTGAAAATGAGTGTAACACCCAAAGCAATCTACAGATTCAATGCAATCCCTATGAAACTACCACTGGCATTTTTCACAGAATTAGAAAAGAAATTTCACAATTCGTTTGGAAACACAAAAACCCTGAATAGCCAAAGCAATCTTGAGAAAGAAAAACGGAGCTGCAGGAATCAGGCTCCCGGACTTCAGACTATACTACAAAGCTACAGTAATCAAGACAGTATGGTACTGGCACAAAAATGGAAATATAGATCAATGGAACGGGATAGAAAGCCCAGAGATAAACCCACCCAGATATGGTCACCTTATCTTTGATGAAGGAGGCAAGAATATACAATGGAGAAAAGACAGCCTCTTCAATAAGTGGCACTGGGAAAACTGGACAGCTACCTGTAAAAGAATGAAATTAGAACACTCCCTAATACCATACACAAAAATAAACTCCAAATGGATTAAAGACCTAAATGTAAAGCAAGACACTATCAAACCCTTAGAGGAAAACATAGGCAGAACACTCTATGACATAACTCACAGCAAGATCCTTTTTGACCCATCTCCTAGAGAAATGGAAATAAAAACAAAAATAAACAAATGGGACCTAATGAAACTTAAAAGCTTTTGCACAGCAAAGGAAACCATAAACAAGATGAAAAGACAACCCTCAGAATGGGAGAAAATATTTGCGAATGAAGCAACTGACAAAGGATTAATCTCCAAAATTTACCAGCAGCTCATGCAGCTCAATATCAGAAAAACAAGGAACCCAATCCAAAAATGGGCAGAAGACCTAAATAGACATTTCTCCGAAGAAGATATACAGATTGCCAACAAACACATGAAAGAATGCTCAACATCATTAATCATTAGAGAAATGCAAATCAAAACTACAATGAGATATCATCTCACACTGGTCAGAATGGCCATCATCAAAAAATCTAGAAACAATAAATGCTGGAGAGGGTGTGGAGAAAAGGGAACACTCTTGCACTGTTGGTGGGAATGTAAATTGATACAGCCACTCTGGAGAACAGTATGGAAGTTCCTTAAAAAACTAAAAATAAGACTACCATATGATTCAGCAATCCCACTACTGAGTATATATCCTGCGAAAACCATAATTCAAAAAGAGTCATGTACCACAATGTTCACTGCAGCTCTATTTACAATAGCTAAGACATGGAAGTAACCTAAGTGTCCCTTGACAGATGAATGGATAAAGAAGATTTGGCACATATATACAGCGGAATATTACTCAGCCATAAAAAGAAACGAAATTGAGTTATTTGTAGTGAGGTGGATGGACCTAGAGTCTGTCATACAGAGTGAAGTAAGGCAGAAAGAGAAAAACAAATATTGTATGCTAACACATATATATGGAATCTAAAAAAAAAATGGTCATGTAGAACCTAGGGGCAAGATGGGAATAATGATGCCGACCTACTAGAGAATGGACTTGAGGACACGGGTAGGGAGATGTGTAAGCTGCGACAAGGTAAGAGAGTTGTAGTGTATACATGGACGTATATACACTACCAAATGTAAAATACATAGCTAGTGGGAAGCAGTCGCATAGCACAGGGAGATCACCTCAGTCCTTTGTGATCAGGTAGAAGGGTGGGATAGGGAGGGTGGGAGAGAGGGAGAAGCAAGAGGGAAGAGATATGGGGATATATGTATAACTGATTCACTTTGTTATAAAGCAGAAACTAACACACCATTGTAAAGCAATTATACTCCAATAGAAACGTTAAAAAATATTAAAGGAGAAATAGACGGATCCATAATTATAGTTGGAGACTCCAACAGCCCTCTACCAATAATTGACAGAAGAAGTAGGCAGAAAATCAGTAAGGATATAGATAACATGAAGAACTCTATGAACTAACTAAAGCCAATTGACAGAGAATGTACCATCCAACAACAGCACATTGCAAATCTTAAGTGCACATGGAAAGAACAGTCATGAAGTTAGACCATATACTGGGACATAAACAACACTTGACAAATTAAAAATAGTAGAAATCATAAAAATCAGACTGTGTTGGAATGAAACTAGAAATCACTACCAGAATGATATCTAGAAAATCCCCAAATTTTTGGAACTTGAAAAATATACTTCTCAATACCCGAGGTGTCAAAGAAAATTCTCAAAGGAGATTTAATAATATTTTAATTAAATAAAAATAAAACACTGGAATTTGTGGGATGTAGCAAAAACTGATCAGCAGGAAATTCATAGAATTAAACATTATATTAGAAAAGGTTTCAAATCATTAATTGAGAGCACGTGCAGATGAATTAATATAATAACTGACCATGAAGTTTAAGCTGGGTAGAAAGGGAAGTGAGGACATGAAGGAAAGTGGGAGTAGTCAGTTTAGTGAGTGGGGCCAAAGTATTGTTAGGGTGGGGAGCAGTAAGGAATGAATTAGAAAGAAGAAAGTGTTAGTTGAATAGTGCGGATGCTGCAAATTGAGAAAAGAAAGGAATAGTAATTTTTAGTAATGTTACGGTCAATGTTAGGGTCATGTGTGTTAGTGGCTAAAGTAGGGTGGCAATCAAGATAATTAGAGGAGAGACGGTCAAGTAACCAAGAGACCAGGCTATTAAAAAGGCCATCAGTGTAGATATTTAAATATCAAAAATTTTGACAGTAATAGTGCTAGAGAGAGTAACAGTGATCCAGGTACTAAAATCTTCAAGTAATAAAGGTGAGTCATCCGGGGTCAGCAGTTGACTTTCCTGAGGACAGATAATTGGTGATTTAATCTGATGATAAGAGATTCAAAGCTGGGAGTTGTTACTGAGGAGGGAGGGAAAGTGTTCTGGAAGCTACAGTGAGGAGGACATCTCCAGGTCTTGTGGTGCTAGGGATGTATGAGAGAAGAAAATACCATTTAAGAGGATTTCCAGGAGAGTAAAGACCTTAGGGGAGAGTTTGATTTCAGTTAAGCAAGATGAAGGGACTATATAGAGAAGCAGTTGCAGATATAGGGGATGATGACTGTTCACAAACTCCACAAAGCCTAGTGGGAGGATTTCAGAAGCTGGGGAGAGGAGGGAGATGGAATCATAAAAGCAATATACAGAGCTGAGTGAGGCCACTCAAAGAGACAGATAACTTGGGAGTCTTAGCGTGACTTAGGGTAACTGACATAAACAGATAAGAGCCATGATGAAATTATTCCTGATGGTTTCAAGATGAATAGTAATGTTGAAGCCCTGGGGAGTGAGATGTGATGGCCTGTATATAAATAAAAATAAAAATAAATTATATATATAATATATATAGTTGGTTTAGTTTATGTGGTTGCAAGGACTGGTTAAGAAAATTTTAAATCTATAGGGCAGGCTGTCAAAAAGGGAAGATGCAGGCAGACTCAAACCCATGGACACTGATGAAAACTCTTGTCTGCAGGCAGTCAGGAAGGGAAGATCATGAGCAGGCTGGAACTCTGTTGTCATATGGGTCAAAGTTATGGTCCGTAGGTGGAACGTTTCTCTCCCAGGGAAATCTCAGCCCTGCTTTTATGGCCTCCCAATGGATTCAGTCAGGTGCACCTAGAGAATCCAGGGTAAAATCCATTACTTAAAGTCAACTGATTATAAACTTTAATCAAATCTACAAAATACCTTCAAATAAATGCTTAGTGTTTGATTGAATAGCTGGGAACCGTAACCTAGCAAAGATGACAAATAAAACTGACCAACAAATTTGGTCTTAACTTCCAATTCAATGGACTCGTTGTGTCTCCTGGTGGAAGCTTTCCTCCTTTTGGAATGAAGAACTCTAAATTAGCAGAATCTAAGGTCGCAGGGATGGGAAGTAAGATTTTCGCTGGTGGCTCACTAGGGGTAATTGTGAGTAGAGTCAGTCCTATTTCTACCCTTTGATTCCTGGACCTGTGAATCCTGACGACGGTAGAAATAGTACGGTATATTGGATACTGATTCAGAGCATATACAGCATCCTGGAGAACATTTCCCCAGCTCTGTAAGGTATTGCCACCTAGCTGGCACTGTAACATGAGTCTTCAAAATGCCATTCCAACATTCTATCAAGCCAGTTGCTTCAGAATGATGGCGAAGTGGTAAGACCAGTGAGTTACATGAGCACAGGCCCATTGCCATACTTCAGTTCTGTGAGGTGAATTCCTTGATCAGAAGCAATGCTGTGTGGGATACCATGTGAGTAAGGCATTCTGTAAGTCTCTGGATGGTAGTTTTGGTATAAGCATTGCATGCAGAGAAGGCAAATCCATACCCATAGTATGTGTCTATTCCAGAAAGAACAAAACGCTGCCCCCATTATGGAAGTGACCCAATGCAATCAATCTGCCACTAGGTAGTTGGTTGATCACCCTGGGAAATTGTGTCATATGAGGGATTCAGTGTTGGTCTCTGTTGCTGGCAGTTGGGCACTCAGCAGTCTATGTTTCTCAGCCCATGTATAATCTTCCACCATGGTCACTTTTTCATGAGCCTACTGAGTAATGACAGGAGTAGCTGGAGAAAGAGGGTAACTGGTATCCCTAGAACAGGCATCATAGCCACTTGATTATTAAATCATCCTCTGCTGAGGTCATCCTTTGATGAGAATTCACGTGAGACACAGATATCTGTACATTCTTTGCTAATTCAGTGAGGTCTATCCACATACCCCTTCCCCAGATCTCCTTGTCACCAATTTTCAGTCGTGTTCCTTCCAAGTTCCTGATCATCCAACCAAACCATTGGCCACAGCCCAGGGATCTGTATAGACTCTACCTCTGGCCTTTTCTACTTTCCAGGCAAAATGAACATCCAGGTGCACTGTTCAAAGTTCTGTCTACAGGGAGCATTTCCACTTATCACTGTCCTTCAGGGATCTCCCAGAAAGAGAGTGTAGTGCTGTACCACATTCTGGTGGTGCCTGCATATTGTACAAAACCATCTGTAAACAAGGCCCAAGTTTTTTCTTCCTCAGCCATATGGTTGTTGGTAACTTTCAATGAGACCATAGGTATGGGCTGAGAGTGAGAAGGTAATGTAGGTGTAGGGGCCATGGGCAGTTGAGCCTTTTCCTCATCCATACCTTCAGATATTCATATATATCACTTCTGATCTCAAACCCAATCATATATATCACTTCCATTTGATAATGGAGTGCTAACTGTGCAAACTTCATGGCTTTGCAGGTCAGATAATGCCCAGTTCATTATGGGCAGCTCAAGCTGCATTGTAACATGGTGACCCGTGGTTAAGAACTCCGTCTCTACGAGGGCCCAGTAGCAAGAAAAAAACTATTTCTCAAAATGAGGGTAGTTATCTTCAGAGGATGGTAAGACTTTGGTCCCAAATCCTAAGGATCTGCACTGTGATTCATCTACAGGAGCCTGCCAAAAATTCCAAACAATATCTTTTTCTGCCACTGCCACTTGACACACCATCAGATCTGCTGGATCCTATGGACCAAGTGGCAGAGCAGCTTGCATTGCAGCCTGGACCTGTTGCAGAGCCATCTCTTGTTCTGGGTGTCACTCAAAACTAGCAGTTTTGGGGGCCACTTGATAAATGAGCTAGAGTAGCACACTCAAATGAGGTATATGTTGCTTCCAAAATACACTAGGATTTTGTGCCTCTTTTGGTGGTAGTAGGGGCCAGATACAGTAACTTAGCCTTTACCTTAAAAGGGATGTCTTGACATCCCCAAACTACTGGGCCCTTAGAAATTTCACTGAGGTGGAAGGCCTCTGAATGTTTGCGGGATTTGTTTCCCATCCTCCACTACCCGAATGTCTTACCAATTTCTTTAGAGTAGTTGCTACTTCCTGCTCACCAGGTCTAGTCAGCACAGTATCATCAATGTTAGAGACCAGCAAGATATCCTCTGGAAGGGAAAGGCAATAAAGTCTCCTGTGGAGGTAGGACTGGAGAGTTGATTTAGCCCTAAAGTAGGACAGTGAAGGTGTATTTTCAGCCTTGACAGCTGAAAGCAAACTGTTTCTGGTGGTCTAGTACTAACAGGCATAGAAGAAAAAAATATTTACCAGATCAATAGCTCCATACCAGATACCAGGGGAAGTGTTAATTTGTTCAAGCAACAAAACCACATTTGGAAAAGCAGCTGCAATTGAGGTTACCATCTGATTAACTTCACCATCATTCTCTAAGATCTAATTGTCTTTTGCACAGGCCAAATAGATGAGTTGAATTGGGATGTGGTGGGAATCACCACTCCTGAATCTTTCACATTCTTAATGGTGGCATTAATCTCTGCCATCCTCCCAGGAATGCAGTATTGCTTTTGGTTTACTGTTTTTGTAGATAGAGACATTTATACTGGCTTCCAGTCAGCCTTTTCTACCATAATTGTCCTCATTCCAAACACCAGGGAACTAGCGTAGAGATTCTGCCAGCTGTGGAATATTTTGATTCTAAGAATGCATTCTGAAAATGGAGTGAGTTTGGGAACCCAGTGGGCCCACTGTGAGATGAACTTGATCTAAAAACTCCATCAATCACCTGACCTCCACCAGCCCCTAGTATGACCCCTAGTTTACCATCACTGATGGGCCATAGTGATGTTTTGGGTCACCAGGAATTAGTGTCAGTTCAGAGCTAGTGCCCTCAGAGTCTGATTATTTCCCTTTCTCCAATACACAGTCATAGGTTTCTTACTAGGAACTTGAAGAATTCTGGAATCCTCTCTTCACTCCTGCATATAGTAATATGGAGTCTGGAGGAGGAACCATTTTACTCTTGACCTCTGTGAATGATGAGCTGATTAAGTAGAGTGTAGTGTGAGATAAGGTGTTAAAAAAACTGTGAAGGGTCTGAGATTTTACCTTCCTTGCACACCAACAAGTTAGCCTGCCATAGTTTCATGTATGCCAGCAGAAGACATGAGACTCCTGGGTCAGAAACAAAAGACTTTATGACAGTAACAGCAGTAGCCAGAGCATCAGCATTTTCTTATGCTGATTCTTGGAGCCCCAATTCCCATGGAGCAATGCAAAGATGTCCAGGTGTCACCTGAATATGCAGTGGGTAGCATTACAGGAGAGGAACCCTAAGCTTAGGGAATCTGAATCTTTTATAATAGACAGTAAGCATGGTTGCCCTTTATTCCAGAGAGAGACATTATTATACTGGACTATAAGCACACTTGATCTGGATACTTTCTGTATCCTCCAAGGCCGTTCACTATACAAATACTCTTTAAAAGATAGTTTGGAATAAAGGCAGTCAGTTCCTCTGCTTGCAAGACATGCAGAAACATGAGAGAACCGTGGAATTTGTCTCCCTATAAGACTAGAACAGAAACATGGATTGGGAGGTGAAGCTATCAGAGAGCCAGGGAAGAATCAGGATATGTAGCCCTGTGAAAGTCAAGGTAGAATGGAGTTTCAAGAAGGTGAGTGTGGTCATCAGTGTCAAATGCTGCTGAGGTGGAGTATGATAAAGATGGAGATGAGGTTATTGAATTGGTTGACTGGTGATGGTTTTAGCCCAAGTCCTCTGAGAAGCAGATACCAAGACAGGATTAGATGTGTGAGAAATTGACTAGGGAAAATACCTGTGAGAGAATATGTGGAGGGAACTGGAGGCAGCTGGGAGGATCATTGGTCCATGATTCTCAGGAATTCTTGAGCTGTTGGGGAAAACTTAGGCTAAAGTTGGCTATCCCAGGAGTCCCGTGACTCCCAGGGAGAGACTTGCCTTAGTGTCCCTGCTGCACACCGTCATTGACCCTTCCTCCTACTAACAGAACCTTGCTTTTGTACTGGTATTCACGCAACACCTAACTCCAGAGGTGTGCCGACTGGAAAATGCAGATAAGTACATAATTCTGGTGACAGATATTTGTTTGGAGGTGGGGACATATTTCACAGGTCCAATGAAAATGAAGGGAAAGACTGAATTCCATGGTTGGGAGAGTGCTTTCCTTATTCTTTTCCTCTGAATGTAAACAAAGAAGCATATTGCCCCTAAATGGCATCTAGCCTGGGGATAAAGCCAACATGCTGAGGATAGCAGAGCAGAGAGATGGAGAAAACCTGGCTCTTGGATGATGTCATCAAGCATCTGAATTAACCCAACTTAGTGCCTGCCCTTTATCTGGATTTCTTGTTTTATGAGATGATAAATGTCCTTATTGTTTAAGTGATTTTGAGTTAGGGCTTTTATTGCTTTCAGCCAAAATAACCTAGGATGCACAAGGCCAAGACCAACTTTGCTAGTGTTTCTTGGACAGGTTATTTAAACTCTCTGTGCCTCAGTTTCCTTATCCATAAAATAGACGAGACCAATATTCAGCTGATGTGCTTTGATAGTGACTAAAAATGGACTTTATTTCCCGTTGGCATAAGTAATGCTTTAACTGCATTTCGGTGGTGGACAATACTTTATTGTCTGAATGAATGATCTTGCAATTGCACTATAGTGATGAGACAGCCATTTTTAATGTAAATATGGAAACTCATCTGGGATGTTTGGAGACTGTTCTCTTAGGTAACTCCAGGAACTGGGCATACAAAGAAGGTGAGCAAATGTTCCTTTTGATTGCTCAAGGTGATGACTCTGGGTTAGAGAGTTAGCAATAACAGATTCCTACTTACTTAAGATCCAGCTGAGATGATTGGGAAGTGGAGCAACCCATACAAAAAGAAACAGATGAGGGCTAGCACTGGTTATTGCCATAAATTTGTAGTCCAGTTTAATCCAATAAATCCCTTACTCATTTACGGGCTGAGAAAAGGCTTGATAATGAGCGTGAGACACCTGAATATCAGGAAACCTTTGATAAATTAAAAGGCAATTTGGTAAGAGACAAGATTTAGACTATTCCCGATTATAATAATATTTATAACTACAGAAACTTTGAAGCAAGGATGTAAGGTTATGTTGACCCAGGATGGAGAAGGGAGAAAAGTCTCTTCCTTTTTTTTTTTAATATGACAATGCATTTTCTAGATTTAAAGCAGCTGGAGATTCCATGGGCTAATGGATTCTTGATCTCAATTGAGGAGACATATATATCAATAGAAGGTATAGGTTTAGCCCATGGAGGATTTTGAAGTGGCTGGTAAAGCTGTTTCTCAGAGAAACAGCACCACAAAAAACGGCAAGCTTGATACTGCTTCCACTGGGTTGTGGCTGAGCTCAGGCACAAAAGGTATAAACAGGTAGTCATAGAGGTAAGTCTGTGAAACATGTGACCATCCCATAAACTCCATCAATAGTAAACCAGAGAAACTTGCCTGATTCGTTGCCTTTCCATGTTATATTTGGGTTGAAATTTCATGTTTCTGTATACTGGAAATGTTATTTGAAATTGAATTTACTTAGAAATTAAAGCCATTGTTGTTGAAAAAACCCCTGTATTATGTTATATTTTTAGGCTGTCCCTTCCTATTTATAATCAGGAAACTACTGTCTATACTGCTAATAACATTTGAATGTCTCCTAGGCACCAAGCACAGTGCTAAGTACTTTATGTACATTATCTCATGTAATCTGATCCCACAAGCTAAGTACCAAGATCACCCCATTTTTAGGGGTGGTAGTCAAAACATTTAACAACCAATAGGGGTAGGCCCTGATCAGAATGGACACTTGCAGACGATCAGCACAGCCATACTCATGCACATCAGTTGGATATTGGCCTTGCTCATTTTATGGATGAGAAAACCGAGGCACAGAGAATTTAAGTAATCTGCCCAAGACACAGCCGGCAATGGAGCCAGGGATTTGACCTCAGATTAGTGGATCTCCAAAGCCTGCATTTGGCTGTTACCTCTGCTGTGCTGCGTAACTTCCCACTACAGAGGGAAGGCTGACCACATGTCTAACTATATTTGGATGCTTGATAAAGCTGAAATGTTAGTTGTTCAGGTTCAGTATTTTCCCCTCATTAATCCAAAGCCCTGACCTGTATAACAACTCCCAATTTAATGTTGTAGAGATAGACATGGTCATTACCTAAATCTAGCCTTAATATTAAACACATAGAAGACAAGTAATCATGTGGCAGACATAGCCCATCCTGGGGAAATGAAGGACTTTTACTTACTGCTTTAGGATTTTGTGGGGCGATAGGAGTTTGCAGGGGAAGGGTGGTCGTTAGGTCAAAAGTAGGATAGCAAGGGAGTGGCCTAATATGATTTCTCCTGAGTAAAGCAGGCATGTTAATATAAAATTACCAAGTGAATGCAACATTTGAATGTTCCTAATTACAGTCGTGTCCTAACAAGGCAGGGAGGGAGGAAAAACATGATGGTGGGGTTGGGGGTGGAGGACTGGTGGTGAGGGGGGCATCCACACATGATACGAAGGTGAGGGACTGAAAAAGAATCTGGTCACATTCTGCTGAAATCTCCAGCAGTTTCTTTCAAAATACCTCAAGTCTGCAAGTCTTTTCTCGCAGTTTCAGCCTGGGCTCAGCGTCAGGGCCAAAGTTCAAGCAACATCAAAGTTTATTTTTGAAATAAAGGTTTATTTCCTCATGGAATTCTTGAAGGGTTTGCCCTGCATCGTGTGTGTGAAGCATTGAGTCTGGGCTGAAAGGAATTTATTTGAGGACCTTGAGCCGTTTTAGGCTTACACGCCTATTGCCCTAGGAGGTGATTGATGGCTGTGTAAGTTTCCAGTCCACCCCTGGAGGCCCAGCTCTGGGGTACACCCCTCCCCTCTCCGCAGTCCGGGCTGCCTCAAGGGCACAAGCATCCTCTCTCCTCTCAAATCTTGTAGCACTGCGCCACTCCCCCTCTTTTCAAAGTGTGGCGTTAATTAGCATGGGTTTTGTCTGGCTTGTTGATTGAATGCGGGCTCTATTCTGATTGAAAAGCCAAAAGCTGCCAGTTTGCTTTCTTTGGGCTACTTTCTTTGGGCCTATGTGAGGAGAGAGAGTTTTTACTGGTGTTCTTAACTGCAGAGCCAAGCCTTAATACCAAAAAGGGTAATAGACAGTTTAAAAAAGAGTCAATCTAGTATTTGCCAATTCTCATTAATTTCTCTTGGTACAGACACTTAAAACCAGGGAACAACAGAATGTTAAGAGTTGGGATTGAGGAACAGCCTTTTTGTCCCCTTACTGGCTTTTTTTTTTTGGTGGTACGCGGGCCTCTCACTGTTGTGGCCTCTCCCGTTGCGGAGCACAGGCTCCGGATGCGCAGGCTCAGCGGCCATGGCTCACGGGCCCAGCCGCTCCGCGGCATGTGGGATCTTCCCGGACCGGGGCACGAACCCGCGTCTCCTGCATCGGCAGGCGGACTCTCAACCACTGCGCCACCAGGGAAGCTCACTAATATTTTTTTCGTTCGTAAGGAAAGCATCTTCATGGAGTCTCCTGGCAAGAGTGTGTGGGGTGGAATGCATATTCTTACAGTGTAGGTGAAACGATTGACTATAGAGGAATGTCAAGGAGAAAACTGGCATCTCTGCTTAGCCACCAAGATGTTACTATTTGGGTATATTTGAGAGGTAGCAACAGGGGGCACAGCTTTCTTGTTCCTCATGGTGAAATTAGACGGAGGGCTGCACTGGGAAGCTGGGTAGGTTGTATGAAGTTTGCTCATAAATTTTCATTTTGCAGCTGTGGAATCTGTCAGCTTGGAGGAAGAGAAAATGGCATATCCTATGTTATTCTTTCAGATTCAGTTTTCATTGAAATTCTAGGTTCTTAGCAGTGGGTAGTTAGGCAGGACAGAAGGTGGGAAGGCCTTGCTGGTCATGAGTGGTCAGCTCTCCCATTTCCCTCCTACCTGTCTGGCCACTCTTTCTTAGTCTCTGCTTCTAGGCCAGACCTAGATCCAATTCCACAGGTGGGCCTTGCTTGGGCTCAGATTGCAACTTGGAGCAGTGACAGGTGAATTACTACAGGCCTGAAGTCTGGGAGCTGGTGGGTGGGTAGAAAGCACCCAGCATTTTCAGATCTGGCTTGGTTGTTAGGGGCCTCTCAGAATGTGCAGTGCCAAGATTTTAGACAAATCAAAGCAAATGTTTCATTCAAGTACTTTCTGGCTATTTGGCCCTGGAGACGTGGGCGCAGGTGGGGCGTAGCATCCTTGCCCTTTTCCTGTGTCAGGCAGCGTTTTGCTCCAGAATCCACAATGATTCTCTATTGCCTGTTGGGCCAAGTTAAATCCTTTAGTAAGGCTCTTCATATCAGGCTCTGCTTCTAGTCCAGCTTCATTTATTCATCATCAACATATATTTTCCAAGTACCACCTGGGTGCCAGTTGTTAGGCTTGGCACTGGGAGCACAGCAGTGAGCAAGACAGACATGGTTCCTGCCCTCATGGAGCTAACAGTCTAGAGGGAGAGACAATATCATGACAAAATAAATATCATTACTGTTAAGCAAGGATGATTGTGAGAATGCTGTGCTGGGGGGTGATGTGGGAGCATGGGGCAGAACCCTTCACCTCAGCTGCTTGCCTGCCCTGGACAGCTTGGCCGAAGTGTGGCATTTCTAGAACCCCAACCCTCCCTCCACAGACTGGAGCCAGGCCCCTGTGCTATTTCCTCAGAGGCTCTCTACATCCAGGCCCACCTCGAGGTCTCACCTTTCCTGTTGGGAAGAGACTGGAGATATGAAGGAACGTGGAAATTTATACGTATTCCCTTGACTTCTTCCATGGGACGTGCAGTGTGGGTCTGGCCCTGGGAAGGGAGGAGGGGCTCTGTTCTGAGGTGGCCCCTTTGCAAGTCCTTGATGTTTCCTTGATGAAAGCCAGGGCCAGTGCACTGAAGAGGCTGGAGTGAGCGGACTCAGCTGGGGGAAGGGCGTGGGGCTAAAGCTGATTTGCTTGGAGTTGAGCTTGTTATTAGAGAGCCCTGAAAGATTCATCAGCTTCAGGAATCAGAGTAGTGAGGGCGGCTCAGACACCAGGCCTGAGCCAGGCCTGTCACCCTCTGGCAGTGAAGTTCTGTCCACACAGTCTCCTTCAATCTGCTGGTACTTCATTTCTTCTTCTCCGGAACGGAGATCAGTCTAAACAGCCCATAGGTCAAGGAAAACTATCCCTGGAGAGTACAGCCAAGTCCCTACTTCCTGCCAGTCAGTCACTCTCTTGGCTCAGGTTTGAGTTTGCCAAATAGAGAATTTCAGGTCCTCATTCCACAACTTGATTTTACAGTTCAGAAAAGGGGCTGTCTTTTGCCCACTTGTTTATTCTTCTTTGAATTAGAACCCAACTTTTCTAGTATTCGTGTTCCAAATTACTGAACCAGGGATAGCTATTTACTGAAAAGGGTAATCAGATTACTCTATTTTTTTTGGCAGTGCGGCATGCAGGATCTTAGCTCTCCGACCAGGGATCCAACCCATGCCCTCTTCAGTGGAAGCACGGAGTCTTAACCACTGGACTGCTGGGGAAATCTGAGATTACTCTTAACTAGTTGTAGCACCTTGAACTGCTTAAGAGACAATTCTCTGAAGGAATGAATGAAAACAGGCCATGCTCAGGATCATTAGCTCAGACACACATATTCTGTTCAAGGTGTTTTACTAAGACTATAAGGGATTATAAGGATGGGAACATTTTTAGGAGGAAAGATGAGGAGAGAATTACCAAAAGGAAGAAGTGGAACCACACCAAAGTCAAAGAAGTGAGAGGAGAATCAGATGGGAACTCGGTGTGTTGAAAATAAGTGTTCTGAGTGGAAACTCCCCAAGGGCACAGGGACATATGCACACTTGGGCACGCTGCTTTTCTGAGGATGCCAGTATCCCCGTCTTCTACCTTCTACAATGAAGAGAAATCAGGATTTGACCACAGTGTTGCCAGTACTGAAAGCGCACCCCAGCTCCTGTACTTCAGTGGACATCCCAGGAGCCCATTATGGCCAGAGACAGAGTCCATCTCAGCCAGTAGGCCTTGCCAAGAGGAGAGGGCCCTTGGCTCCCTTTTGGCTTAAAATATAGACCGGTGGCCCTCTATCTGAACTGAATCTGTTGTCCCAGAGAATGGGTTTGTTTTCATTCATTCATTCATTCCAGATCCTTTACAGTAGTCCAGGACTCCCCAGAGACACTGCCCTCCTGAGCAGTTGAGTAAGATATTTGGTTCTTTCCCCCTCATTTCCAAGTTCCTGGGCGCTAGAAGGCTGTACTCACAGTCTAGTCGTATAGCCCGTGCGTGGCACTGAGTACATGCTTCGGAAAGGGAATCTAGATGAATGAGGTCAGACTATTCGACGGGTCTCCGATGGTTACTAGCTGGTGTGGGCACGGGTGCCCTTGAATTTCTATTATTTACGAAGAAAGTTTAAATGAAAACAACAACAACGACGACGAAAAAACAAAACACACACCAAAGTGGAAAACTTTAACCATCAGTACTGGGACTGGAGCTGCACAGGAGGACGCGGGCACACATACTGTACCGAACAAACATCACACATACACACCCCACTCACGCAGACATTCCTTCTTTCACGCTCCAGCTCGATCTTTTTACTCCTACTTCCCTTTGCCTCCTCTCCCGGATCAAGCATTAATCTGTGAGTCTCTGACCGCAAAAGAAAAAAAAAAAAGGTGGGTGGGGGGATCCCGAAGTAGCAGAGCGAGGGAGGAGGAGGTGGAGAAAGGCGGGGAGGAGGAGGAGCCCAGCGAACCAGAGTCAGAGGGACTGGTGGCTCCGGCGAGTGTGCAGCCCCGGGGGGAGACGGCACTCCAGACTGGGAGCCCGTCATCCCGCCCACCGGCCCGGCGTCTTTGGCGCCCGCCCTGTGTCTTTGGCGCCCGCCCGCTCGCCGGCCCGCGCCCAGGGGCCTGCTACACCCGGAGCTGGGGCCGCCCCTCAGGGGCGCTCGGGCCAGGGGTGCCGCTCGGGGCGAGCCCGCCGCGCCGCCAGGCTGGTCCCCCGCGACCGCGCCCGCGCCCGGGATGCCGTTCTACAGGCGCACAGTGGTACCCCAGCGCCTGTGCCCGCGCAACCCGCCGCAGCCGCTGACCGAGCTCCGCGACGTGAGCCACCTGGCCGCGCTCAGCCTGCTCCGGCAGCTCGCCGACCTCTGCGGCCACTCGTTGGCTCTGCTCGAGGACCTCGAAGGGCACCTGCTGGCCCTGGGGCGCCGTACCGACAGCCTGTTCCGCCGCACCGTGCACCTCCGCCGCCGCCTTCCCTGCCGCCTGGTCGGCCCGGAGGACGACGAGGAAGAGCTAGGTAAGCCGCGCCCGGGCGGCCCGCGGCCCCGCGTGCACCCCGCCTCTGGGGGCGCCAGCCCGCGCCCGCTCTGCGCCCACCCCTCCCCCGTCCTCCCCGCCCCTCCTCGGCCCTCCCCTCCCTTCCCCTCAGGGAACGAGGGGATCCCGTTTCCCAGATTCCACGCCCGCCGCACTCCAGCTGGAACTTCCTGCTCCTGGATCCGGTCGCGCCGTCCCGAGTGGCCATATGCCCTCGGGGTTCCCGGCTCTGGGGTTGACGGCCGCCTTCTGGGGATCTTGGGGAAGAAGGCAGGGGGTCCTGCGGGGGTCCCCGGGAGCTGCTGGGTCCGGACCCGCTTCGGCGCCGCCCCCAGGCCCGAGGCGTCCTAGCCTTCGCGGCGTCGGGAACCAAATGGCCGCGCCGCTGGCGTCTTTGCTCCAGTCTAGGAGCTCAGTCACTTAGGAAAGCGCGCCGGAGCCGCCGGCCACCTACGCGGCGGCAGGAGCCCTGGCAGCGGTGCCTACCGACTTTAAACCTGTGCAACTTCGCGCTGGAGTGTGATCGCGGCTCTCGCTCGAAGAAGTGTCTGAGAGCCCACCCGCCCGCTTCTCCCCCGCGAGTTCGGAGCTGGTGCTCCAGGAGAGGCCGGAGGGTGTGGTGGGGAGGAGAGACTCTCCGCCTCCCAGCCGGCTTCTCTGACCCCTCACCCCTAGGGTCCGGCTGCACAGACTTGCTTGGGAGAACCGTTTAAAGCAACTGTCATCAGTTCTGTGATTCCTTTAGAAATCAGCCATGCCTGAGAAACCCAGTGGTGCTCTGGCTGAGCACACAGGACTCGTGAGAGGGCAGGAGGGCAACGCGAGCCCTTGTGCTTTGCTACTTGGGACCCCAACACTTTGCATGGGGAATCCTCTCTCCATGGAAATGCTGTGATCCTTTAGAGTGCGGGACTTTTGGAGAAAGCAAGGGGATTGAATGTGCTGGAAATGTTGACCTCAGCTGGGGCATGCCAGGTACCAGGGCCAATTGGTGCCACCAGAAAGTTAGGGGAGAGAAAGACCAGTGTGGACAGGAAGTTTCAGATGGAGGCAGAATATGGCTACTGACTGACTTGTGATTGCAGGCCTCCAGCTGCCTTGGGAAAGAAGTGTCTGAGTCAGCCCCTCTCCATTGCAGACCTCACCTCCCTCCTACGCCTTCCACAGAATAGGTGTCGTAGGCCCTGGCACCCCTCTTCCCCAAACTCTCTGACCTCTGATGTTGATGGTGGAGGTCACTTGTGGAGAAAATGAACTGGGTCCTGTGGGGAAAGGAAGGTGGAAGATACAGTTGACTGCCAGATGGAATGTAGACATGGGACCAGAAATCTCTGCATGGCAGGGGAGCAGGAAAGCTGGGGCCTTAGATCTGGTTAGTTCTCAGTTAACAGAGAGGGTAGGAAGGTCATTGTTGATTTTTTTTTTCTGAGGTCCCACTGACTACCAGGATTAGCCTAGGAGAAATTTGATAAGTCAGCTTGGGGAGTCATTTTCCAAATCCCCACACAGCTTGCAGAGAGCCACCTACTGAGCGCAGCAGGGTAAGTTAAGGACAGTGAGGAGGCTCTACTTTTCCAATTTGTGCCTTTCTGTCCTTTCCATGTGAGGGAAGGAATGGCTTCACCAAGTTGCCTTGGGAAAGAGATGGCTTCATGCAGTGGAGAGCTCTTAAAGGAAGGGAGCAATTCTTAGGATAAATTGCATTGGGTTGGCTTCTTTGAAATTTGCAAGAGCTGGGAGAGTGGCTATCTCTCATCTTTGGTGTGGCTACTTGCCTTTGAGATTGTACCTATCTGCAGGCTCAGGTACTGAGGTGCCTGCTGTGTAAATGGAACACAGCTACCTTAATTTGGCAAGAAGGTCTGGTTTTCCATTTTCTGGTCTAATGCCCTACCCTAGACTCCCCTTGAGGTTCCCACTGCACACTTTTCTCTTCAGGAGTTTTGATTGTGTAGCACTTAAATTAGGCCTTCTCAGCAACGATCTGAGCACAAGTGCCAAATGCAAAGGGAGCTGGGGCGCATAATCAGTACACCACCTGGCCACCCCTGTGTCGCTCAGGCATAAGCTTCAACAAGGTGTTCAAGCAGGTTGCATATTATATTTTGAACCCAATTAAAAATGCTTTATTTTTCCCCACCATTGTCAAGGCTTGTTCTTTTCTTCCCTGTGTCTTTTCCTCCTAGCTCCTACTCCGTTACTGACCATTTTGCTGGTGGTGGGCACTCCCAGTCAGCATTTTACCCTGTATATCCTCTATCTGGCTGGATTTCCCCCAGATTCTTGCTCTAGCTGTTTCTTTGGTCATGAGGGCAGGAAAGAACTGGGGAGGAAGGTTTGGAAGCAACATGGCCAGAGTGAATGACGCCTGACAGGCCAGCAGTTTGTAGCCTCCTGTGGGGACAGCTTGGCTGCCACCTCCAGACTGAGTAATGACAAGTCAGACTGGCCCATAGACTTCAGGCTTGCAGAGACCAGACTGCAGGCTGGGCCGGGCAGGGAGGCAGCAGGGGGAGGACAGGGAGAGGAGAGGGAGAAAGACAGAGGAGGAGAAAGTTGATGCTAAAGGAGTCCAAGGTGTTTCTCTCCACAATCAGGGGTCGTGTCCCCACCATCTTCAAGGTTACAAGGGTGGGACTGGGCTGGGCTGGTTGCCTGGCAACACCCTCTTCTCCACTGAAGGCTGTTCTTCAGTAACTTGAACCCCTTTGAGACTGCCCCAGAAGCTCTTGTAACTGTTCTGGGGTGGGGGATGGGGGTTGGAAAAAGGAGAGGGCGTGTTACAGGACTGCACCAGGCTCCTCTGGTTGTGGATCTGTAGCTGTTGCCGCACCCTTGGCATAACCCTGCCTATAACTTGCGTTTTTCCTCGCATCTGGCTTTGAATGTGACCTGCTTTATTGCATTCGTGTCCTGGATTCTGTACTCTTCATCTCAAGAATGGCATGGTCAAAGCCAGTGGGAAATAGCTCCATTCCTGCCACCATATGCCGAGTCAATCCAAGCTTTCCAATTTCTCCCTCAAACATCTATTTAATGTTTGTAGGTGCTTAAATGATAATTACAAAAGCAATCAGGCCATTGGCCTGGGGGTATAATATCTCCTGTGCAAGCAAGGAAGTCACTGAAGCACTAGACAACTGCTAGGTATGTTTAATAACACTGGGGAGCTATCATGTTACACTAGCCCATGAACTTGCTGTGGGAAAGATGCTCTGTTCCTTCTTGCAATGATTTTGGCTTGAATACAGCCAGTTGGGTAGATGGTGGAAACTCCCTCTTCACCTTTATGTGAAATTCCTGCCTCTTGATTTTCCAACTTTGTGGCAACTCTGGCTCCAAATCATAAAGGACAGCTGGTTTATGTATGTTTAAATCATAATTCCGGTGTGAGGGGAGACTGTTGTAAGTCTATATGGAGATGAAGAATGGAAACTGCACCTCTAGACTGCAGCCAGTTTATCAATAGATGAGGTATGGTAGACCCTGAACCTGACTGTCATGGCTACTGAGGAGGGGCCTGCTTGAGCTGGATGGAGCAGGAGGAGCTTGGAGGACTTGGAACAGGCACTCTACCAGGGCTCAGTTTTGTCTCTGTCCTACATGTCAGCCCCAGAAACTGTTGAGACAGTTGGCTTGACAGAGTGGGGACGGGGAGCAAGCCCATTTTCTTTTAAATACCATGAAATTCCTGGTCTGCTTCATGGTATTTCCATGTGTTGAAAACATCTTCCCTGGAAATTTGGACACCGAAATGTCCACTAGAATTTCCTCTGCTTTAGAAACAAGAAATTTAATCTTCTCCTTTTTTTAGATACATCAACAGCTAAAGCGATAAAAGCGTCAGGATGATGGAATAGTAGAGTAATAGGAGAGGATTTAAATTATAGCTCTTGGGCTCAATTTTGATCTTTATGGAATTGATTAGGTGTCAGGAGGAGGGCAGTGAATTTGTATCATTTGTCCCTGTACTTCTCTGGCTTGGGGGGAGTCAGTTTGTACTTTGTGACACCAAAAATTTGGTCATTAACCATTATGGGCACCATAATACTTGACTACTGAGGCCCAGAAAAAGGAAGGGACTTGTCCAAAGGCACCCAGCTGGATCAAGACCTTTAGTAGCCCTAAGTGCTGGAAAGATTATAGTGCCTCTCCATACCTAATTCCAAATGAAACAATATTAAACCTTCAAATAAAATTTTATTTTAAAAGATTACTCGAAGTTCTACCTGTATGTTGAAATTAAAATGGCTTTTTATTAGATTCTTTTATTCTCTCTCTCTCTTTTGTACTCCTGTTGTTGGTGCCCTAAGCATGGACTTAATCTGCCTCTTGCGGAATGTGGCACTGGCTAAGTCACACAGCAGGTCAGTGGCATGAGGCCTTGATCTAGAAGCCAGGCCTTCTGCCATCCAAGCCAGTGCTCTGCCCTCTTCAGGGATGCTAAGTTCAAAGTCAGTTGTTCATTGAGAGTCACTGCTGTGGCGTTTTTTTCTAGCTGGAACTTGTTCAGGATAAGGAGTAACTACTGCTACCTTTGGGAACTGAGGGGTTCTCTAGAGAACAGGCCTCCTGGGGTTTCTGCAGCTGGGACTTGGGGGGTGAGATGGAGGTGGAGAGGAGGAAGGAAGGTCAACCTTGCATCATGTAGAGAATAGATGTGAGGCAAGAGGCTCCCTTGTTAAAACAGTCTCCTTTAAGCTTTCAGTAGAAATAGCCTTGGAAAAATAATCTTTAGTTGGGAAGGGGTGGCTGGGCTAGTGACACTGACAGTCTTCTGAAGGTCACCTTTCCATTGGATCTTTCCCTCACAATCCTTCTGTCATCTTTATACTTGCTATTCTCTTTAATAGCTTTTAATCCAACTGTGGACACATCTTATCGCACACCCACATCCTGACTATTTTCTGTTATTACAGCAGAGCCTGGTTGGCATTTCCAAAGGCACTTTTATTAAAAGCCAAGGGGAATGAGAAAGTAAAATTATTACCAAAAATGTGTTTAACATACGTGTTTCCAAAGTATGGATTTATTATTCTTCAAAGCTTAAGTAGCTTAACAGGCTTACTAGCTTTGCTGATCTATGTACCCTTTCTGAGGGACTCAGATCACCTTTTCCTCAGATCATTACTTTCTAACTTTGAAGAAAGGGCACAACTTTGGGTCCTGTCTCCTCCCTGCCCCCAACCCTTGTGCTGGGTTTTAGAGACCCACAGGTAAATAAGACCCAGTCTGTTCATTCGAAGAGCTCCCAGTCTGCAGGGGTTGATGCCATCTTGTTTCCCAGCACATCAGCACAGGGGGCCTGGGCATCCGGTCTTCTTCTCTAGGTGGGGGAAAGAAGATAACCAGAATATGGACCCCAGTTCACACCCCATAGGATCTTCCATTTAGTCTGGTTCGCGGTCCAAGGATGGAATTTGGACTTTTAGAATTCCCTATGGTAAAAAAAACAAAAAACAAAAAAACAAAAAACCCAAACAATGATAGAGTGCTACTGTGAATTCAGCAATGCTTTTACATGAATTTGTAGGTTTAAAATTGATGACCTTCTCTTCATACATAGGTAAAATAGTGCTTATTCAGTAGATGAACAATGCTTGGTAGATCTGCAGACTCATGGAGTTCTTGTGATAACTCCTCCAGAGTTATCTAGATGGCCTTCTAGAGTCTTCTACCCTCTGTTGGGAAGCACTGGCTTAACCTTCCTGGTTCAAGCTTTCAGCTCTTCCCTGCTCCAAAGAATTCCATGATTTCACTCAGATAAGCCCTCCCTGAAGTTTTCAAGTTAGAGTACACAGGATGGCAATGTCTTTTTCTCACTTTATTTACTTTATTTCAGTTTTATTGAAATATAACTGACATACAGCACTGCATAACTTTAGGTGTACAGGATGATGATTTGACTTACATACATCATGTAATGATTATCACAATAAGTTTAGTGAACGTCCATCATCTCGTATAGATACAAAATTAAAGAAAAAGAAAAAGATATTTGTCCTTGCGATGAGAGCTCTTAGGATGTACTCTCTTAACAACTTTCATAAATAACACACAGCAGTGTTCATTATATTTATCATGTTATACCTTACAACTCTAGTACTTACTTATCGTATAATTGGAAGTTTGTACCTTTTGACCACCTTCAGCCAGTTCCCCCTCCCCTCACCCCAACCTCTCTGGTAACCACAAATCTGATCTCTTTTTCTGTGAGTTTATTTGTATGTTTTTGGAAGTATAATTGACCTACAGCACTATGTTAGTTCCTGGTGCACGATATAGTGATTCCATATTTCTATACCTTACAAATTGAGCACCATGATAAGTCTAGTTACCATCTGTCATCACACAAAGATATCACATTATTATTGACCATATTTCCCACACTCTACACTTTATCCACACAATACTCCTTTATTTTGTAACTGGAAGTTTGTACCTCTTAATCTCCCTCACTTATTTCACTCATCCCTCCCACCCCCTCCCCTCTGGCAACCACCTGTATTTTCTCTATATCTATGATGCTGTTTCTGTTTTGTTTGTTCATTTGTTTTGTTTTTTAGATTCCACATATAAGTATAATCATATGGTATTTGTCTTCCTCTGTATGACTTATTTTACTAAGCATAAAACCCTCTAGGTCCATCTGTGTCACAAATGGCAAGGTTTCATTCTTTTTTATGGCTGAGTAATATTCCATTGTATCTATACACCACATCTTCTTTATCCATTCATCTTTTGATGGCACTTAGGTTGCTTCTATATCTTAGCTATTGTGAATAATGCTGCAGTGAACACAGGGGTGCATGTATCTTTTCGAATTAGTGTTTTCATTTTCTTTGGAGAAATACACAGAAGTGGAATTGCTAGATTGTATGGTAGCTCTATTTTTAATGTTTTGAGGAACCTCCATAGGATGGCAAAAACTTAATGGACAAGGCTACATTAATAATGCCACAAATAGGAGATGTGTGGATTGTGTTTGCACAAGTAGGCTTGCACCAAGATGCTTTGTATGTGAGGCAGTGGGCCTAATTGTGTACAAACCATTAGGCTCAGTCCTTAACTTGGGAGATTTGAGCAATCTCTGTCCATCCCTCCTCCCTTCCTGCCCTCCCTCCCTCTCTCTCTTTCTAAAATGTAAGCGCCTCAATAGAAAGTAAACATCCTTAGGGCAGAGATTTTATCTCTTTTTACTGCCATATCTCCAGTCCCTAAAATAGTGCTTGGCACTTAATAAATACCTATTAAGTTCAGTTCCTCCCTTCTTTCTAACCACCACACATTTGTTGAGCACCTGACTCTGGGCCTGGCCCTGTGCTAGCCTCTGAGGATATAGAGCCAAGCTAGAATGCAGCCCCATGGTCCAGCCGGGAGAGCCTGGAATCATCGTACTGCCGTGGAAGCAAGCCTTGCGGGGGTCATCGGAAGGCAGAAGAAGCTCACCTAATTCAGCTCAGAGGCTTGGAAAAGCTTCGGGGAGGATGTGGTATCTGAGTTCTGAAGGATGATCTGGAGCTGGCCAATTGAAGAAGAAGGGGGAGGGAATTCCTGGCTCAGAAGGTAGCCTGTGCTAAGCCCTGGATATGCGAGAGGGCTAGTGCGGCGGAGGAACTAACTCAAGTGATTCAGGAGGAGAGGGTGCAAGGCACCTCCTGACTCAGAGTGAGCCCTCAGGGTGGAGGTCGGGTGGGGGAGCTCTAACATCCTGTTTGCTCACCAAGGAACTGGATACTGGAGAGCCTTAGGAAGGTCCAAATGAAGGTATAATAGGAACTGCAGATTTTCTTGATCTACGTTCAGGTTTTCATTATCCTTGGGCAGATGAGACCTGGGCAACCTTGGCTCCTCCCTGCTTTGCAGAGCCAAGTCCTAGGTCTCCCTAAGATGTCCAGGCCAGGAGGCACTCCACGCCACAGTGAGATAGAAAGAGGGAGAGAAAGCAAGAATCTACCTGCCTGTATGTCCCGGGCTGTGTGGATCCAGTTGCATTCCAGAGCGAAATATATTATTCATGCCCCTGCCTTTTTGTGAGTGGGGACATTTGAGGTTTGACTGTATGTTTTATTTTATTTTTTCTTTCTAAATAGCATAGATTCTTAAGAATGGTCTGTAATTCATCTAGGGGAAAATCAGAAAAATATTTTTTTCCCTTGGAAAACGGACTCAAAGAGGAGATGAGTTTTAAAAATGATTCAGCTGTTTTTAAGTGGAATCATTTGCTTCTGAGAACAGTGTAATTAACTGCCTGGCAATTTATAGTCTGATTCCCAGTATCTGTGAAGTAGTCAAACTCATATTGTTCTTCCCAACCATCAGGCCCTGAGGGGAGTGAGGTCTACTTTACCAGAAAGCCTTGGGCGCTCTCCGCTCTTGCAGGAGGCCATGCATCACAGCTGTCAGCAATTCCAGTGGCGTTGTTAAATGCTCTTTTCCCCCCTTGACCCAGTAATTCCATTTCCAAGACCTTATGCTAAAGAAATGATCAGATATTGTGGGGAAAATGTTTGCAGATCCTCACTGCATCTTTTGGTTATTTATACTAACCCCCAAATGAAAACAACTTATTCAGTAATATGGGTGTGGTTCTATAAATGTTGACAGGTCTATGTGTGGTACAAATCTAGGCAACTAATAAAAATCGTGCACGAAACAAATATATGAGGATATGTGGAAATGTGTGAAATAATGCTAAGTGAAAAATCAGGGTATTAAATTGCATGTATGATATTATCCAAAATAAAGCACATACATAAAAAAGAAGCTGGAGGGGTATGTGCCAAAATGTTAACATTCGTTGTTATCTCAGGGTGATAACAATGATAGCAAACGATAACAAAGATAGCAGTGGTTTCTTTATGAGATTATGGGAGCGGGTTTTTTCTTTTCTTGTACCTTTGTGTATTTTTCAAAATTTCCTAAATGAACATGTATTAATTTTAATAAACAGAAAAACCAAACAATGAATGACATATTAAGGAAAAGGATCTTGGGATTTGGAAGCAGCACCTGTGGGTTTAATTCTGACTTGCCCAACACTTATAAGCTGATTTGGGTGTCTCAGAACCACACTCCCTCATCTTTCATTTTTATTTTTTTATTTTTTTTATTATTTTTATTTTTATTCCCTCATCTTTAAAAGGGGGTTAATGCTCCCCAGTTCAGAAAGTTGTCGTGAGGATCCAGAATAATGTATGGAAAATGCCGGGCCCATATGCCACAATCCTGCTTATGATCACTAAATACTAAGATGATGAAATTCCACAAAACATTTTGAAATCCCTGGATGGGGATACTGTCAAGATGAAGTTATAATGTTTCCTAAACAGCTCCGAATTGCAGCCATTCTTCCCTTTTGCAGAATATGTAAAGAATGCCTGCCTGTGTGCCCACGGAGGAGCCACGGCTGTGGGTTCATCTCTGCCAATCCAAGGATTTTCCTTTCCTTTGACTCCTCCCTTCATTCTCCCCCACTGACATCTGTTCACTGCCTCACCAACCAAGGGGGCAAATTCTTTGGAACTGAAGCCGAGGCACCACCGAGAGTTCTGGTAGATCTGAGATGTTTATTGTCACAGAATATGTGGTACTGGCTGACCACGAGGACCCGCCAGGTTGGGACGCCAAGGAGGGGCTTTAATGAAGCAGCAGAGGATGGACCCAGGTCGCACAGCTAGGCAGCATCCCCTGCCTTGGGGCACAGCCCTTGTCCAAATGTCCTGCCGGCTCTCTGGTCACCTCTTCCCTTGGGATGGCTTCATGGCTTCTGGCTTGGCTCACCAGTTTTACAGAACCAGCTTGGTTTATGGGTGAAGAAACACCTTCTCACAAAACTTCTGGGGCCTCAGGATGCTTCAGTGACACATTTGGCAGCTTGCCTGAGGGTCTGTCTCTCACCAGCATGGATTTGGAGCCAGTAAGCCCTAATCTTACAACCAGGCAGCCTCAAGGTCATGGGCACACCTTGGTAGTGTCTACAGCATGCCCAGACCACCAAGCAATTCAGTCATCTCCCTGAGTAGAATCCTTCACTCTGCTTGTCTGGTTGCATTTTTTATTTTTAAAATTAGAGTAAAAAAAATAGACCCTGGCTGCAAATCTGAATTACTTGGAGAGCTTAAAAACATTACTAATGCTGTGGCCCCACCCCATACCAATAAAACCAGAATTTCTGGGGGATGAGGCCCAGGAACCAGGATTTTTAAAAGACCCCCAGGTGATTCTAATGTGCCGGCATGGGTGAGAACCACTGTTGTGGTATAGACGGTTAAAGCTGGAAGAGACCGTCCAGAGTTTGAAAAATTATAATGTATTTGTGGATAATGAACATGAACTATAATACAGGCTTAGATTAAAGTAAGTGACAAAATATGACCTCATGGATGAGCTCATAGCAGTAATAATACCAAGTTAGATAATACACTTAAAAATTTTTTTAATAATGCATTTTATTTAACCCAGTATATCCAAAATAGTATCATTTCAGCATGCAATCGATATTAAAATGATTAATGAGGTATTTTACATTATTTTCTCTTTTGTACTAGGTCTTCAAAATTCAATGTGAATTTTACACTTACAGCACATCTCAGTTTGGTCTAACTACCTTTCAAATGCTCCATAGCGCTATGTGGACAGTGGCTTCCATATTGGACAGCACCATTCTAGGGCATGGCCTTGTAGGCCAACTGGTCTTCTGTATGATAAAGTATACTATTTTTTTAAAACTGGATAATACACTTTTTAAATTTTATAAGAGAACAGAGGAAATTAAAAAGATGAAGCCATTAATTTTATTAATAAAAAGAATAAATATATGTTAAGGTAAAGTTAAACGTCTTTTTTTGTTTTGTTTTGTTTTATACCTTTATTGGAGTAAAATTGCTTTACAATGGTGTGTTAGTTTCTGCTTTATAACAAAGTGAATCAGTTATACATATACATATGTTCCCATATCTCTCCCTCCCTCCCACCCTCCCTATCCCACCCCTCCAGGCGGTCACAAAGCACTGAGCTGATCTCCCTGTGCTATGCAGCTGCTTCCCACTAGCTATCTACCTTACGTTTGGTAGTGTATATATGTCCATGCCTCTCTCTCACTTTTATTTTACATTTTTTGGTTATAACACGTCATCAACAACCACTGACATTTTAGACGAGAACAGTACTTTTGTTTTCTTATGTTGTAGTTATTTAATATCACTGTTGACGTTACTGGGTTGGATCCCTACATCAAATCAACCTCAACTTACCTGTCTTTGCAAAAGAATATTAAGGTTCCACTATGCACAGGGTTGTTGGAGTACAGGGAAGAGGAAGGAAACTTCCACTTTGTAATAGTTAGTGTTCCAAATTAGGCTATGCCAGAAATCATAAATAGAAGTTGAAATGGTTGCCTCTGAATCAACATCTAGATTGGACTTAGTGCTTTCCTCAGTTCTCTTACGTGGCACACCATTTCATGCAGGTAGATTATTACGTTAATGACAGTGCATAATAGTGAGAACAACTGTATAGGTTGTTGTGTTCAGTATTTTTAAACCCATATCTGTTATACTTCAACAAATGCAGTTTAGAAGAAAAAGTATTTCTCTTTTTATCCTCTCCATGATACCAAAAGAAATAGAGTTTTAGAATGTGAATCTAGGCCAGCAGCTGCCCAGAGAAAGGAAGAGGACTGGTCTAAAGGCGTCTCCAGGGTCGGTGGTTGCACTGACTTCGAGCACAGAACCTCTCCTGTGGCTATTTTGGAGTCCTGAGGCATCCACTTAGGTGACCCTATCATCAGCTCCTGAGAAATGCTGGGACAAGGGTGACAAGGGAGAGGAGAAAACTTTGGGAGGCCACTTTTAGTATCCCCTCTCCCTGCTGTGATCAGAGGGAAGAGATACTAAAGGCAGCCCTTCTAGTTTGTGTCCCCAGCAACAGCTGATGCGGAGGATAACAAACAAGGCATCAAGAAGAGGCAGCAGCATCTTCAGAGGAATCTGGTTGAGAAGGCTGAGAAGTGTGTTTTGAGGAAGAGCTGCATTCAGAATGGTGCAAATTAAACAAAAAGTTTATGAAAAAGTTTGGGAAGAGTCCAGCTCCCAGGAAACTTTGCTCTTAGGAGAGACTCATGTCTTGAGGCTTCTGGATAGCTAAGTCTCACTGTATTCCAATTTCTAACCTGTTTTACCTCTTGGAATAATGCGTTACATAAGTTTACTCCCCATTGTGAAATAGCACAGTGAAATCTTTTCCCCCATAATTCCAAATTAATGAAAATGGTAGATTTAGGAAACAAATGTTAGTGACTCGCACAGAGGCTTTACATTTTGTGCCTGTAGTTTCAAAACTATCTGCTGCACGTGGGGAGGAGGTGGGGGGAGGAAGATCCAGTGAAGGTGAGGACTCCTTCCATTCCAGTTAGCATGTATTGAACTCCTGTTAGATGCCACTGGGAGCTGGTAGTATATATGGCAAATAGGTGTCCCCTCCAAGAAGAGGGTTGGCAAAAAAGGTACCTTCTCTGGATAGAGCAATGAGGAAAACCCACTCCTTTTGGTGGAACCGTTAGACCAAGGCATATTCTTTGAGCATAGCAATTAGAAATAGTCACTTGTTTTGGTCATAACTATTTAAAAATAGAGCATCCTCTGGGTGGACCAATTTTGACATAATAATTAAAGTCCACATGCAGTCAGACAGGGCATTGGGCTTGGCTGAATTTTGTCCCCAACTTGAGACCCCTTGGCAGGGTGCCCTTGTAGGAATACAACTTTCAGAAGAGTACAGGTGGTCCTATGGTGCCCGGGGCCAGGCCAGGCACCAGGCATACAGATGTATATAAGAGCTAGACCTTGTTCTTAAGAAATGTATAGACTCCCCCTCCTAACCCCCATCCTCTTTAACTCACCCCATCTGCTGCCAGCTCCACCCATGCTGCCTTCTGCCTGGCAGAGCTTCTCTTTATGGTGACAAAACGTCTACCCTCCAGATGCACGGGCTGCTGTCTGCTGTTAGCGGGGGCTGTGCTGCTCCTGCCTGAGGCTCCAGGCTAAATGTCTACTATCTATGATGAACAACTAGGGCTAATTGTTCGTTGTGAGGGCTTGTTGCTTCTAGGTTCTAGATGGGAAAATATAGACAGCATTTCTTCAACATCTGTTTTAAAACTTGGTTGTGTTCTGTTTAAATGTGCTTTGAAATGGTGAGTTTAGGCAGAACTGAGTTATCTTTTGCCTTTAATTTTCTTATTCTTTAATAAAGGAAAGCAGTTTATCTCTAATCTGGTGATTTAGAGCTGGCTTCAAGGGCTAATTCCTACCTAGCTCATTGTATTAAGATTGTGCCAGGCCCTGTGCCAGGTATTGGCGACACTGAATTCATAAGACCTACCTTTTGCCCTTGAGTCTTGATATTTAGTTGGGAGGACAGTGTGGAGGGAGATAACCTCACTGCAGGCTGCTGGGTCTTAGGTGAAAAGCATAGAGCACAGAGGCAAGGAAAGCTTCCATAGCCTTTTTCTCTCTTGTCTTCCTGAAAACTGCTATTCATCCATCCATCCAGACATTCCCTCATCTTTACAGCCTCCTCCGACTCTCTCTGCTATACTCCTGCTGTGCTTTGTTCACTTTTGAGACCCTTGGTTCCTCCATGTGGCCCAGCTTGGGAGAAGATCGTTGAGGCAGAGACTGCCAACTATGTACTGAACCTTCTTGAGTTCATTTTTATTTCCTTTCCTTTACCACCTCTTGAAAGTAACATGACCCTCTTCTGTGAAACTTGGAAGACCAGCCTGGCCATTCCTGGCCCCAAGATGAACTGTAAGCTAGAAGTTAGCATTCTCTCCCAAGAAGAGTGAAAGCCTGTTTTAAAGGTTGTGGGGCTTTGGAAATAAGGTAGAACTACTGCAGCCTTCAGATCCTGATAAGTTCAGATGAGTTTGAACGGTTTCCTCCATCCCAAGGGATATCAGAGTTATATTAGGTGTTTGTGGGCTAGGGACAGGCCTTTAGAGGTAGAAAGAAGCCCTGGTTATGAACCTGGCTAATTTTGCTCATTTTGCCAAGGGATAATGCCCAATTTCAGTATTTGCTAATGGGGTAATTTCAGTGTTGAGCCTTTTTTCTCTTTGTCAGGAGGATCAAATGAAATCCCATATGGAAAAGACTTTGTAAACAAAAACCCACCCCCAAAATGTTATGTGTTGTCATCCTTGAGAACAAAGACAGTGGCTGACTCATCCCTTTTTCCCCAGCATCTAGTTTGGAAGTAGGCACACTGCAAATGTTTGTTGAATGACTAAGTGGCCTAGTAGGAGATAGGTGTTTGTATTTCTTTTCTTTTTTTTCTAGGACTCTACCTTTAATACCAATAATAATAATAACTTTAATGATAACTTCCCTAATTATAAAAATAATACATATTTGATGCAGAAAACTTGGAAGTATAGAAAGCACAAAGAAAAAAGCAATAAAACAAAAATCCTTCTTGGTATCAACCAGATATAATAATTGGCTACATTCTGATGTATATTCTTCTAATATTTTTCCTTATGAATGTTTCATTTTTGTTTTGTAAGAAGAAGTTATTGTAATGCATCCATCCTTTAATAGCCCTTTTCAAATTAGTGTATCCTTTAAGAATGTTTATATCATGTAAATCATATATCTGCTAAGGGGTTAACAACCAGAATATATAAAGAACTCCCCATAACTCATCAAAGAAACCAAAACCTGTTTGTATTTCTTTAAACCTTTCCATATTATCTTATAAATCTGCTGTATTAATGCTTACCCTTACCTGTTTTGTAGTTTCTGCCATTACCAACACTGTGAAGCCTACAATCAGGATGTACCGCTGCCAAATCGACAGTAGTGCCTAGGCTATGATCTTTTTCTTAAGGGTTTAGGTCTCCCACCAGACTCCTCAAGGGTGGGGGTTGTGTTCCCCCAGTACCTTGGTATCCAGTAAGTGCTATATACATCTTTGCTGGCTGACAAACAGGGAGAGCTAGTAGCATGTTTTTGCACTTCTATTTGGCTAATCATATCAGTTCCAGATGTCAGAAAGTGACAGATGTCACAGCTAGATTACCGCACCTTACTTTTGCACTGAGGTGATCCCGTCTTTTTTAAAATGAAAGAACCTTTGGACAAAAATAGCCATGGCGCTTATTATTATTGTTAAGAGCTTACTATGTGCCTGGCAATATGTGAATCATCAACTCATTTATTCCTCACAATGATTCCATGATAGTTACCATTATTATCCCCATTTTCTGGATGAAGAAACAGGCTCAGAGAAGAGGAAATAATTTGATTAAGTGTTGTGGAGTAAGTTGAGAATCCAGAATTGGAACCCTTATGCATGTTCTCAGTCACAGTGAATGGGGAGTGGACTGTACTGAAAGTGAGGAGTAGGGAAGGAAAGTATTTCTACCACCATCAGGGAAGAGCCTAGGTTGGGGTAAGATCAGTTGGGGGACTTTCTAGTGGGACCCAGGAGATTCAGCAGAACTATATTTGGTAGGACTAAAAAGAGAATTAAAATTCGGGGGGTGAGACAGGAAGAGAAAACAGGATATTGAATTTTCTTCTGTGAAATTAGCTAGCATTTTTGCATTTCTTTCTAATTTATGAAGCACTTTTACATGTTGTCTCATACAGTCCTCATGACAGCCCTGTGAGTTATTACTCCTATTTAAGAAATGAAAAAAAAATAGATCCAGAGGCATTATAACAGACTTGCCCATGGGGGCAAGTGGGAAGGTTATGAAGACCAGTAAACCATTCATTCATTCAATAAACATTAATTGAGCATCTACTATGTACCAGGCACTGTTTTTGACGCTAGAGATACAGCAGTGAACAAGACAGACAAAATTCTTTGTCCTCGTGGAGCTTACAAGGTAGATAAGCTATGATTTATTTCTTTTCAATTATCCTCTGTCAAGTAATAGATATTGGTTTGGGTTGAAAACCCAAACCTGTGCTTTATTTTTTTTTAAGAATTATTTTTGAAGTGGACCATTTTTAAAAAGTCTTCATTGAATTTGTTACAATATTGCTTCTGATTTATGTTTTGGTTTTTTGGCCCCGAGGCATGTGGGATCTTAGCTTCCTGACCAGGGATCGAACCCATACCCCCTGCATTGGAAGGCAAAGTCTTCATATCCCCTGCATTAGAAGGCAAAGTCTTAGCTGCTGGACCACCAGAGAAGTCCCTTTGCTGTGCTTTAGAATCATCTGGCACATTTTGAAAAAAACACTGATGCCTGGGCCCCACTCCAGACCAATTAAATCAAAATCTCTGGGAGTTGAAGCCCAGGCATCGGATGTGTGTGCGTGTGTGTGTATGAGTGTTTTAAACCTACTCCAGAGGGTTTTCGTGTGCAGTCAAGCATGAGAAGCACTGGTTTAGAGCAGTCTCAACCTTGGCTTCTCATTAGAATCACCTTGGGGACTTAAAAATATGTATACCAACGTCTGGACCTCACCTCTGGGGTGAATTAAATTAGAATCTCAGCGGTCATGTCCAGACATTTTAATTTAATTTAATTTAATTTTATTATTGAGGTATAGTTGATTTACAATAGTGTGTTAGTTTCAGGTGTACAGCACAGTGATTCAGTTACATGTGTGTGTGTGTATATATAAATATATATAACATATATATGTTACACGTGTGTATGTATTCAATTACATATGTATATATACATAGCTATATAAAACTGGGCAACACAGATGGGCATACACGGGCAGGATCAGAGGGGAGGACTCAACGGCGTCTGACTGTGAAAGTCAACCAGAGGGAAGAAGAAACAAAGATGTGTGCCTTGCAGATCAAAAGCACCCAGGGACAGCAGAAAGTGAGCTAGAGGAAGGCAGCCTACCAGTTGACCTAGATCTCTTTGCACGTATAATTGGTCTGCGCTGGCAGAAGAAAGATGATAATGCTAGCTGTTGAGAGGCAAAATAGTTAGCATAGTGGTTAAGTGCAGGGACCCTGAGACCACCCTCCTGGGTGGTCTCACTCTGAGCTCTCACTCTGCCATTTGCTTTCTTTATGACCCTAGGTAAGTAGCCTGACATCTCTTTGCATTAGTTTCCCAAGCTGTAAATTGGGGATCCTTATAATAATACCTACTTCATAGGCCTGTCATGAAGCTTACAAGCTTGGCACATAGTAAATATTTTTACACAAACATTATAAAGAATGATTTTGAGTAAGTGTCCAGCACCCTACTTGTATTTGCTCCCTAATCTTTATTTTGCATGAAGTAGGCACTATTTCCCCAGTCTTATAGATGAAGAAACCAAGGCACAAAGATGTTGTCACCTGTAAAGAAATGACCTAGTTAGTAAGTCATAGAGCCAGGATATGACCCCAGGGGAACTGATTCCTTAGCACCCACTCAACCACAGGACTATATTGAGTAGTGACACAGCCTTTATCTCCATTTGATGCCCACTGATAAAAGCTGGGCCCGGGGCTTCCCTAGTGGTGCAGTGGTTGAAAGTCCACCTGCCGATGCAGGGGACACGGGTTCATGCCCCAGTCCAGGAAGATCCCACATGCCGCGGAGCGGCTGGGCCCGTGAGCCATGGCCGCTGAGCCTGTGCGTCCGGAGCCTGTGCTCCACAAAGGGAGAGGCCACAACAGTGAGAGGCCCGCGTACCACAAAAAAAAAAAAAAAAAAGCTGGGCCCAGAGGATGCTGAAAAGAATGAAAGCCTGGTCCTGTCTAGAAGAGTTTACACTGTAGTTGGGGACAGCAGACATATGTATAAGAAGATAACCGTAAAAGGTGCACCATGCCTGGTGCCAAGGGACCTCAGAGAATAGCCAGTGATAGCTTTGTCATGATGCCTGGCTTTGGATTGGGTCCTTGACAGGCACAAGGAGGGACAGAGGGAGCTGTATGAGCAAAGGCAATGAGGTAAGGCTATGGATAGCATTTGGGGGGCTGGGGAAGGCACCTTTTCTCCTCTACCACATTGTAGGGAATCCGTGGGAAGCCCCTCAAACTCAGTGCCAAGGTCAGGGGGTGCCTAGTGCTACTGGGCTTCCTTCTGGGGATATCATGGAAGCAGACAGTGCAGAAGCATATAAACTCAGGCTGTCACAGGGACAGGCCATAAGAAGACCATCCAGTCCAAACCTTTCATAGCCAGATGGGGAAACTGAGGCCCAGAAAGGTAAAAGGATCAACTGCAGCAAGCCAGCAGAAAACTGTGCTTGGCTTTGTCAGGCTGATATTTCTGCCATGCAGTGATGCATAACCATGCCTGGGCTGTTTACTGGAGACAGCATTCAGTAGCAACCAAGTCTACTCCTCTAGTACCTAGAAGTTGTTTTCACAACTTGCTTCCACTGGGAATTTGGGTTTAACAGATACACACTACTGTATATAAAATAGATAAACAACAAGAACGTACTGTATTCTTTCATTAGAGAAATGCAAATCAAAACTACAATGAGATATCATATCACACCAGTCAGAATGGCCATCATCAAAAAATCTAGAAACAATAAATGCTGGGGAGGGTGTGGAGAAAAGGGAACACTCTTGCACTGCTGGTGGGAATGTGAATTGGTACAGCCACTATGGAGAACAGTATGGAGGTTCCTTAAAAAACTACAAATAGAACTACCATATGACCCAGCAATCCCACTACTGGGCATATACCCTGAGGAAACCATAATTCAAAAAGAGTCATGTACCAAAATGTCCATTGCAGCTCTATTTACAATAGCCAGGAGATGGAAATAACCTAAGTGTCCATCATCGGATGAATGGATAAAGAAGATATGGCACATATATACAATGGACTATTAGCCATAAAAAGAAATGAAATTGAGTTATTTGTAGTGAGGTGGATGGACCTAGAGTCTGTCATACAGAGTGAAGTAAGTCAGAAAGAGAAAGACAAATACCATATGCTAACACATGTATATGGAATCTAATAAAAGAAAAAAAAGGTCATGAAGAACCTAGGGGTAAGACAGGAATAAAGACACAGACCTACTAGAGAATGGACTTGAGGTTATGGAGAAGGGGAAGGGGAAGCTGTGACAAAGTGAGAGAGTGGCATGGACATATATACACTACCAAACGTAAAATAGATTGCTAGTGGGAAACAGCCACATAGCACAGGGAGATCAACTGGGTGCTTTGTGACCACCTAGAGGGATGGGATAGGGAGGGTGGGAGGGAGGGAGACGCAAGAGGGAAGAGATATGGGAACATATGTATATGTATAACTGATTCATTTTGTTATAAAGCAGAAACTAGCACACCATTTTAAAGCAATTATACTCCAATAAAGATGTAAAAAAAAAAAGAACGTACTGTATAGCACAGGGAACTATATTCAATATCTTGTAATAACCTATAATGGAAAAGAATCTGAAAAAGAATATATATATATATATATATATATCTGAATCACTTTGTTGTACACCTGAAACATTGTAAATCAACTATACTTCGATTAAAAAAAAACAAAGAAATTCACACTATTACCAAAAAACAAGAACTTGCTTTCAAGTTTTCTGATTCATTTAATTTCCTGTACTGTCATAGATTAAGACTTGAATGTAAGGCTTGGCAGACCTACCAGGGAGGCAACACAGGGCAAGTTGAGAGGAGAATAGGGCAGGGACCTAATGTGAGAGTCACCCTCTAGGACTCGTGGTAGTTCTTAATCTTTTTTCAGAATATTATTTTTAAATGCATTAGATAAAATAGATAGACTTACAAAGGAAAACAATTGTACTGCAATACAGTTATCAAAATATTTTTTTAAATTGTGATATGGTAATATATGTGCTTCTTTGAACACATTTTAAATGACAAGATCTAACAGCAGGTCTCATAATTACTGTAATTTTGAATGAGTGTAAGTGAAATTTCGAGATTCCTGCAGCAACTGTAGCATGATATGCAAAGCTCTGTGATTTCTACTACTGATAAAGTCACGGACACTGCTCACACTTCTGTGGTATGTTGTCTACACTCATCATTTCAATTAGAGGGTAGTGGAAATAGGTAATTTTTTCACAGACCTCCTGAACTCTCTTCATGTAACTCTTGGGGGTCTGTGGACCCCAGGTTAAGAATCCATTCCCTGAGGCAAAGCGGATGCTGGAGAACCAACCCAGTGTGGGGTCTTAATCCTGCTCTAGGAATTGACTTGGAGGAGAGACTTGACCACCTGGAAACTACATTCAAGTTTGCATGTGTATGTGAACACATACGTGGGTGGTTGTCATTAGTGCTACTCTCCAGATAGTTCTGGCTCTCCTTCTTCTGGGTACATGGCAGGACTGCACCTCCTCAGCCCCTTCTGGTTAGGTGTGGCCATGTGACTTGCTTGGGCCAATGAAATATGTCACTCTCTGGCTCCAAAACCTCTTGTGGCTCTTCATCATACTCGGAATAGATTCCACATTCCTTTCCATGAGCTGCAAGGCTATCTGTCCTGCCATCCTCTCTGACCTCGGCTCCCACCACTTTCACCCTGACCACCCTGGCCAGCTGCACTGGCCTCATTACTGTTCCTCACCGAACTCATTCATGCCTCAGGATCCTTGCGCTTGCTGTTGCTTCTGGCTGGAACACTCATCCTGTAAGTCTTAGTGTGACTGGCTCATTTTTGACCTTTAGAACTCACCTTCCCTGTTAACACCTTTTTTTGAATAACAGCTTTATTGAGATATAATTCACATACCATATGATTCCCCCATTTAAAGTGTACAATTCAGTGACTTTCAGTATATTCACGGAGTTGTACAACCACCACCACAATCAATTTTAGAACATTTTCATTACCCCCCAAAGAAACCATTCTTCCCTTAGCTGTCACCTCCCAATTCCCTATCCCCGCCCCCCTCCAGCTCCTGGTAACCACTAATCTACTTTCTGTTTTTATAGATTTATCTATTCTGGACATTTCATATAAATGGAATCATACAACATGTGACCTTTTGTGTCTGGCTTCTATCACTTAGCTTGATGTTTTCAAGGCTCATCTGTGTCATAGCATGTATCCGTGCTTCATTCCTTTTTATGGCAGAACAATGCATTGTATGGCTATTGTATGGCTATACCACAGTTTGTTTATATACTCACATTGAAGGACATTTGGGTTATTTCTATCTTTTGGGTATCGTGAATAATGCTGCTGTGAATATTCATGTTCAAAATTTTGCATAAACACGTACTTTCATTTCTCTTGGGGATGAACCTCGGAGTGGAATTGCTGGGTCTTGTGGTAACTCCATGTTTAGCATTTGAAGGACCTGCCATACTGTTTTTCACAAAGGATACACCATTTTACATTTCCACCAGCAATGTACCAGGGTTCTAATTTCTGCACATCCTTGCTATTTCCCTACATCCAATTTCTCCATATCCTTGTTATTTTCCATGGTTATTTTTTATTGTAGCCATCCTAGTGGGTGTGATTGATATCTCATCATGGTTTTGATTTGCATTTCCCTAATGACTAATGATGTTGAGCACCTTTTCATGTGCTTAGTGGCCATTGTATAACTTTTTGGAGAAATGTCTATTCACGGCTTTTGCCCATTTTTGAATTGGGTTGTTTGTTATTTTGTTTTGGAGTTGTAGTTCTTTATCTCTTCTGGGTATTAATCCCTTATCTGACATATGATTTATAAATATTTTCTCCCATTCTGTGCGTTGCCTTTTAAATTTTCTTGACAGTGTGTGTTTATGCAAAATTGTTTTAAAAGTTTGGTGACATGCAATTTATCTATTTTTTCTTTAGTTGCTCATCCTTTTGATGTCACATATAAGAAATTATTGTCTAATCAAAAGGTATTCAGATTTACATTTATATTTCCTTCTAAGAGTTTTATAGATGGGCTCTTACATTTAGGTCTTTGATCCATTTTGAGTTAGTTTTTGTATATGGTGTGAGGAGGTAATTGTCCAATTTCATTCTTTTGCATGTGGATATCCAGTTGTCCCAGGATCTTTTGTTGAAGAGCCTATTCTTTCCTCATTGAATGGCATTGGCACTCTTGTCAAAAACCAATTGACCGTAGATGTACAGGTTTATTTCGGGACTCTAAATTCTATTCCATTGATCTATGTGTGTGTCCTTATGCCAGTAACACACTTTTGATTACTATATCTTTGTAGTAAATTTTGAAATTGGGAAGTGTTATTCCTCCAGCTTTGTTTTTCATTTTCAAGATTGTTTTGGCTCTTCCAGGTCCCTTGGATTTCCACATTAATTTTAAGATCAGTTGATCCATTTCTGCAAGACTGATTAATTTTTGCACAGCTCTTTACTATTTGTCAAGGATGTCCACATTCATTTACTCCCTCAACAAATATTGACTGAGCACCTGCCACATGCAAGGCACCATGTCAGGTGCTTGGGGACACCATGGTGAGCAAAGACAGCCATAGCCCTTGCCTTCAGGGCCCTAAGGATCTAGTGGAAGAGGCATACATTAATCAAATAATCACCAAAATAAATTGAAAGTGACTAACAGAAAGAATTGACCTAGTATCGGGAGAGCAAGGAAATCTTTCCTGGATAAATAAATGATTGGGAAGGTGCCTGGAGCTGGAGGGGGTTTGGGAAGGGTTTTCCAGGCAGCAAGAACACCATGTCTGAAGGCTCTGTGGCAGGAGGGAGCACGGTGCGTTCAAGGAACTGTAAGGAAGTGAGGATGTTGAGGCACAAGGGAATAAGAGAAAGAGCAGCATTAGATGAGGGGGAGCTGCATGAAGATGACCAATCCCACGGGATCTTGTGGGCTGTTTGGAAGAAGTCCTAAGATTTTATCCTGAGAACAACATGAAGCCACTGAAGCAGAGAAGTAACATGATCTGGTTTTGATTTCAAAATGCTCCCTCTGGAAACTGTGCAGAGGACAGACTGGAGGGGGTTGGGCAAAGAGCAGAGCCAGTGAGGGGGGTATTACTGTAGTCCGAGAGAGAAGTGATGGGGTTTTGCCGAGGGTGGCAATGGTGACTCTGGAGAGGAAGTGGACAGATTCACATGTGCAAAAGTAAATGAGGTTTTAGAGACAGCATTCAGTTAGGGAGGCAACAGGATTTCTGGCCTAGGTGACAGTGTTGGGAGAGGTGGTCTGCATCAAGATAAAGAACACTGGAGCGTGGGCAGCTTCAGGGAAGGGGGGATCAGTGTTATTGAGTTTGAGGTCCCTTGCAGACATCATTGTTATTTGATCCTCACTCTACATCATCCTTATGAGGAAAGTATAAAACTCTTGTCCTCATTTTGCAGATGAAGAAACTGAGTACCAGGGAAGTTATCATGGCTTGCCCGATGCTGGGCAGCCAGTAAGTGGCAAAGCCAGATCAGAATCCCATTACTCTAAGAACAACCCGCTGCTCTTTCTTTTCTCTGACATTAGAGCTGACTCAGTAGAAAGGTCCGTCCCAAATATTTTCAAATAATCAGAGAAAATCAATGCTACGACTTCTCCCCCAACCGCCCCCACCACCACACCATGTGTTTCCCAAACCTCGAAGCCTACACTCCCAAGGAATCCTTGGCCTCCTTTCTACAAACTTTCATCTCCACAAGCCCCCTCCAGGAGTGTTTAGAACTCCCAAGTCCCTGATTCCTTGACTCCGATTTGCTGTCCATGTACAGAGAGCTGTACTGCCTCCTTTACCAGTGACAGTCATCCTGTCCAGAAGACTTCCTGCTTCTCTGCTTTCTTATACTGGTCCCAGAGGTGTCCAGTGGACTCTGTGGTTGTAGATAAGGATCCTCTGTCAGTTGTCAATATATGGAAAGCTGAAATGCTGAGATATTGAGCCAGAAATTAAATGACCAGAAAATTAGCAATGATGACAAGTCAAGGTGTACTCAATTTTTTTGTCATGTCAAGTAGAGGAGTGTGAGAAGAAGGAATTGAACAAGTGGCAGGAATTGGGGTGGAATGAGAAACTAGGAGAAAGGAAAATAAATACGTACATAAATTCAAGGAGTAGGAGGAAGACAAAATAAAGTGGTTAAAGGCATAGGTTGTGGAGGAGACATCCTAGTTTCAAATCAGGGCTCTGACATTTACTAGCTGCATGATCATAGGCAAGTTACTTAATGTCTCTAAGTGGACATAAAATAGTCCTAACTTTATGGGGTTTGTGTAAGGATTATGGAGAGAGCATGCCTGTGATGTACTTGCCATAGTGCCTGGCATGTGAAAAGCACTAGATAACTGTCAGCTGTTATTTTGATGGTACAAGCCTTTCCTCATTTCTTCCGCCTCTGCTTCCCCCAGCTGCTCCCAGGCAGGTTCACTGTGGCCAACTTGGTTCACCATACCAGCCCCTGAGCCAGTCCTGGGTGATGCAGGGAATATCCCATCAGCTTCAGCAGACCCAGGAGCTGGAGAACCTGTAACAACAGCTGGGGTCCTGCATTGGTCCTTGGGCATTCCTGCTGCCAATTTGTTGTAAGATCGGGTACCTCCAAGAGTGGCCTTTGGAGATCCATGTTGCCTCTAAGTTGTTTCCTCTTCCCCTCCTCTCCTTCCCCCAACCCTGCCACCCCTACCATGTTGATTCCTACTCCCAAATTCTGCAGAGTCATCCTGCTTCGTACTCCAGTCCTGGCCCACCAGCCCACCCCAACTGGACCAAGGTCCTGTCCTCTATCCTGGTCTAGGTACAGATTGCCTGACTGCTGAGCAGTCTGCCTGCTTGACTTACTTCATCCATGTGATGCCCCTGCCTGAGGTATATGTAACCAAGTCTGTTCATGGTACCCTCTGAGCATTGTACCCACTCAGCCAGCTCCCCTGTCCTTCGAGGACAATTACTGAGAGAACCTTTGGGGTCCCAGATTTCTTTAGGAATCAGATGAAGCCATAATGCTTTCCCCAGAAATATACATGACTTCAATGTATCAGTCAGGATAGGCTAAGTTATGATGAAGTAACAGACAGTATAAAATCCTCACTTATGGGAACTATGCAAGGTGGATCCAGGGGAGAGGGCTCTGTTCATCATAGTCACAGTGACCCAGGCTGGTGGAGGTTCCATTTTGGCTTTTTGTTTATTTTGGCCACACCGCACGGCTTGCGGGATCTTAGTTCCCAAACCAGGTATTGAACCCTTGCCCTTGGCAGTGAAAGCACAGAGTTCTAACTACTGGACCGCCAGGGAATTATCTGGAAGTTCCATTTTGAATACGTGCCTCCATAATTGCTGTGACAGGAAAAAGGGGCATAAGATGTGATTTATATTTTTAAAAGATTCCCCTAAGTGCTGTGTAGAGAATGGACCATGGGGAAGCAAGGGTGGAAACAGAGAGACCATTGAGGAGGCTTGGTCTGGGTCAGAGGTGATAGTGACTTGACCCACACTGATGGAAGTAAAGGTTGGGAGAAGTGGAGGGATTTGAGGTATATTTTGGAGTAAAGCAGACAAGATTTTCTGATGGACTGGATGTGGAAAGTAAGGAGTATAAGAGAGTCAAGGATGACTGCTAGGTTTTTGGCTTGAACATGTGGGTAGATAGATGGTGTCCACTCTTAACTGACATTGAACCTCAGAATCCTTGAGTTTGTCAAGACATACCTCATGACAACTGAGAGGAGCCTTAGCTTGGAGTTCTTTTAGGGTGCACCTCCAGCTGTTTTGTAAAGATTTAACTGGCAGGACCGTTTTTGTTTTTCAGGAGAGCTCTTTAGTGATGGACACACATGCACACCCACATATTCACAAACACACACACATCCTAACCACGCACACCACTGAGGCATCTCTTTCTGGACCTCCTATATCAGTAGTCCTGGGGGTCCTTCAGGGTCTCTAACATGTCCTTGCCAATATTTTCTTTTCTGATAGGGATGAACGTTTTGCTAATGGTTTTTAATTAGAAAACAAAAACGATAGCAGCACCCTCTCGGGGCCTCCTCCTGTTTTGCTTCTTGGAAGAGGTCAGCAGCAATGAGTGGCCTTAGTGGTTGGAAGGACCTTTTACCCTGTCAAAATGGTTTCCAGCCTTGGGAAATGTGAAAAACTGTACTGGTTGCACATTTATTAAACCAAATGTTCGTAGTCCAAAGTAGCAGTCTGTGGCTAAGGATAATTGCTATCTAAGTGCACATCCTGTCACCTGGGTAGCTTATTAGAGGGGGAGGGAGGGGTGGAAAACTGGAAATAAAAAGAATGAGTCTTGGCCACTGACCAGTTGGTTCTGGGCAGAGTCGTTTCTGACTGAGGATCACTTCACAGCTCAGTGTTTCCAGGGCCTGAGGGTGGGAGTTTGCATCAGTGATGCAAATGGATACTGATGGACTCAATGCAGATGCTGATTGCCCAAAATTTTCTGGGAAAATTTTCTGGTTGTATTCCAAGATCATCACACTTGTGGTAAGGTATTTTACCCTCAATTTATCAGTTTAATAATATAACAAACATGCAAATAATGATTTAGAACATTGCTAATAACATATTACCAATATGCTAAGTATTTTTTGTGGTCATTTTGATAAATAACTGTCTTTCTTTTCAGTCCTGTTGTTGTGGTTTCCCTTCCCTGATAATGACAAACCCCAAAGGGAAGATTTAGGTATGTATCAGTCAGAATGAGCTAGGTTGTGCTGCAGTAACAGACAACGCAGGATCTTAGTGGCTCCTAACCACAGAGGCCAATTCCATGCTCTTGCTACACATCTATGATGAAATGTTTCAGCCTGGAAGTGACATATTTTACTTCTGTGCCATTGGGCAGAACTCATCATATGGACCTACCATAATGGGCTAAAAGTGCTATCTTACCTTGTACCCCAAAGGCAAAGAGCTGGGAGTATTTGGAGAGCAGCACTAGTGACCATCACAGCCCACTTGCCCACTGTGATATAACATGACATGACTTGCTTCTATCTGAGAAAGTTCTGGAAGAAAGGGATTGCATGAGCAGGCTTAAGGAAGCCCACCTGAGTTTCAGCTATCCCTCTTTACTTTTACATGATACTTTTAAGGCAACCTGCTCCATTCTGCACCATTTCCCAGCCAGAGCACCTTTCTCCTTGGAAGTTCCCATTCTTTTCTACCCGTTTCCTTCTGTCTGTGTTCCATGGGCTCAAAGCCTAACAGGGCATTTGACCATAAAGTCTGACTGGCATCTCACATGAGGTCTCTTCTCCTCCCATGCTTGATTCCTCAGATAATCAAGGCACTGCAGCTGCCTCCTCTGGACTGACACGAGTTGCCAGTGGTGGGACTGGATTTTGTGCAGAGTGGGACAGGGAGGAGACATAGGCTGCGTGAGTCACCATTGTTATTTCCTCTGCATTCCCATCGATCTCACAAGGCTATTAAAAGAATCAGTAACTAAGACATAGCTAGGCTCTAGTTCTAAAAGCCAAAGGATAAATGAAATTCGTAATGCAAAGCAAGTCCAGGAAATGGAGTGAAGGGAGGACACTGGCTCTTGGCCCTACTTCTGGGAAGGAAGATCTGGCCTGATAGCCCAGGAAACACGTCTTTGGCCTTTGAGCACAGGATCTATGTCAGGCAGCTGGCCCCGGGTCTCAGCCTCCTAAGGGTGATTCTGCACACCACTGAGTGTGGCCTGGAGAAAGGAGAGGGAAGTGAGAGATTGGGCATGGCTTATGTATGCATGGCATTCACCAAACTGTGCTAAGCTTAGGTGGGGTACAGAAGTGAGCAAGACAATGTCCTGGTCTCACAGAATTTACAGTCTAGTAGGAGAAGAAAATAATTAGGGCACTAGAAGTGCTCTGACAAGGATGAGTATAAGGTAATAAAGGAATGGCACCTGAGCTAGACTTCGGGAGTCAAGGTAAGCTTCCTAGAGGAGCAGTCACTCAGCTAAACAGAGAACTGAAGGATAAGTAGATGTGAGCCAGGTGAAGGCACGTGGAAGGAAGGAAGTTTGGAAGTAGAGGGGAGCGGGAAGATCTGAGCTTAGAGACACAGGCAGAGGGTAGATCATGAAGGACCATGGATGCTATGTGGAGTGTCTTGGCTATTATCCCGAGGGCAGTGGGGAGCTATGGAACGGTTTGCCATTTGGGTCAGACTTGCTTTTCAGAAACCTTACTGTGGAACCAGCATGGAAGATGGATTGGGAAGAGGTGACACTGGAAGCTGGGAGTCCAGGTGAGAAATCATAGTGACCTGGTTAAGATAGTTGTAATGGAACTGGAGAGAGATGGATGGATCTAAGGCACATTTAGAAGGTAGGCAGATTATCTGAATAAACAGATATGGACAGTAAAGGGAAGTCAGGACAACTGGATAGCAGTGATAAGAGTATAGTGTGATGGTTAAGAGCAGTGGCTCTGCCACCGATTAGCTGTGTGACCTTGGACAAGTTCCTTAACCTCTCTGTCCTTCAGTTTCCTTACCTGTAAAATGAGGATGTTAATATTACCTTCCTTATAATGATTAAGTGAAATAGTGCATAAAGTGCTTTGAAGTATGTCTGGAGCATAAAAATGTTCAGTAAATATTAACTATTATTACAGGCAACAGGGAGGAGGAATAGGCTTCATAGGAATGATGATGAGTTCTGAGCGTGCCAACTCTAGGTTGCCTGTGAGACACTCAAGTGGAAATTGGCTATATGAGTCTGAGGCTCAGGAGCTATAAATATATATTTCTAGAAATATCGGGCTAGAAATATATATATTTGAGAGCCATCAGCTCATTGAAACCTTGGGAGATTGTGCAGGGAGAATTCGTAGGGAAGAAAAGAGGGCTTAGCGGTGAGCCCTGAGCACCCTCAACATTTGTGGGGTGGACAGAGGTAAAAGAGACCAATGAAGAGGCTGAGCAGCGGCCAGAGAAGCAGGAGAAAAGCCAGGGGAGGGCACAGCATCACAGAAGCCAAGATAAAAGAATGTTCCAAGATGGTGGCTGTGGCCAATGGTGGCGATACTTTGGAGAGGACGATATAAGAGAAGATCTGAGAAACCATAATGGGATTTCGCTGCGAGAAGGTGGTTGGTGACAAGTTTCAGTGGAGCGGTAGGACTGGATGTCAGACAACATTGAGTTGAAGAGTGTGAGTGAGGAAATGGAGGTAGCAAGTGTAGACAGCTCTTTCCATAAGTTTATCTGTGAAAAGGAAGTGCTAGCAGATAACTGAGGGCTATGGGGGAAGGGAGGGTATACTTCAGTGCTGAGAGGGAGGAGGCCGATAGTAGAGAGGGAATGATGGGAGATAGAGGTGGGAAAAGGAGTGATTGAGGATTGAGGTCCCTGAGATGGTGGGAGGAGATGGAATGCAGAGCACAGGTGAGAAGGTCAGTCTCAGGCAGGAGGAGTCAGAGAGGGAAGGAGGAAAGCATGGATATGGTGAGTGAGCCTGCAGATTTCCTTATGGAACATTACTGCCCGTGGCTTCTCTTTTTCTGTGAAGTTGGGTGAGTGGGATGTGGCAGGACTAGAAGCTTGTGGATGCAAGTGGAGGCCATGGTGCTCAGAGAGCCACTGGAGAGAATGGAAGAAAGAGAGAACCCAACAGGGGCTCAAAGAAAGGTTGCCCAGACATAATGAGTGCCCAGTGGAGGTCGAGACCATGAATTTATCATGTTTCCCATCTGCAAGATTGGGGTGTTTTCTCCAAGCAGCGCTTAGTGGTCCTGGGGTAGGAGCAGAGAAGGTAGATAAGTGGATTGCTTTGAGCCTTGGGGATTTGCAAGATGGATATGATGGATGGACAATGGTGTCAGAAAGGGGAGGATATTGGCAAAAGAGAAGTTAAAATGACTGACTTGTAATTCCCCTGCTCTTCGATTAAGAAGCTCCTGCTCTTGCTGCCACCAATAATGTCCCTCTATTTTCACTCTGTTTCATAGCTTCTGCTTCACTCAAGGCTCTTACACTGCCTCATGACTTCTGCCTCATATCTCTGTCTCTCTCTGTCTAACTCTGTCTCTATCTCTTTGTGTCTGCTTCTGCCCCCATTACTGACTGAGGAACCTCCTCTCCATGTCTCATGTCCAGATTCCATAGGAGAGACGATCTGAGTGATTCTATTAGTCACTATCTTCCATGTTTGGCAGATAGTTCAGGCCACCGTCTAGGCTTCTGGCCAACCTATGGGTTTTCTGCCCTGATTTGGAGACCTATGTCTGGTCCAGCCAATGGTATCTAATGTCAACATTCTTCCGAAGGTGTTGTGAGTAAGACAAGCAGAATGGTTAAGAATTTGGGCTCTGGAACCAGATGCCTAGGCTTAAATCCAGGCTGTCACACTTACAGGGAGATCTTGGGCAATTTATTTCACCTCTCTGATTCCAGTTTCCTTATTTCTTAAATGAGTTCTATAAGAGTACTTGCCTCATAAGGTCTTTGTGAAAATGAAATAATACATGAAAAGCACTCAGCACAGTACGTGGCGCATAGTTATTTCTCTATAAACATTTCTTCTTCTTCTTCTTCTTCTTATTTTACTATGAAGGCAGGCACTTAGGGCCTAATAGAGTTTTGGACAAGACATTAGGGGAGGCAGGATTTTAACCCCACTGCAGTTGACTGAACACAGTCTTCTTTCCTTCATCCCAGCTCTTTGCCATTTTCTGGTCTTCTGACCTTCCCTTCGGGAATGTTTGTCACCCTGTGGTTTCTAAAGGCCCAAAGCCTTCAGACTCCTGAGTCTGCCGTGAGCTGAGGACCGAGCTGCTAGGTCTGCTCATCGTCAGCTGGGGAGGAATCCTGGCAGCCTGACCTCTCCAGCTCAGTCTTTGGTTTCTATGAGTCATGCTCCTCTTATGCTAAGCCCAGCTCAGATTTGGAAGGGGGCTATGGGAGTGGGGGTGGAGTGAGGGGAAGAAAGGGAGGAGGAAGGCAGCAACTTAGCCTCTTTCTGAGTTTGTTGGTTAGCTCAAGTTATAGGAATCTTTCCTTAGAGCCCTGATGAGGGGATTTGAGGCCCCTCTGTGACCAGACTGCTATAGAGGAGAGCCTTCACCTGGTCAGCCCGAGATGCCTGGTGTGTAAGCAGCATCTCTCCAGGTACCCTGGCAGTCAGGACCTCGCCTCTCCATCTTTCTTTCCCGTACAGCTTGACCCAGATAGATAGAGATTTTTTTCTGAGAAAAGAATGCAAATTGCTGATGTGGGGGAAAGGGATGGATTCAAGAGGCCCATGGCACAGAGATTAGGCTCTTAGAAATGCCCCACCCTCATGAAACAGGTCCCTGATGACTTGTGTCTGAGCTAGTGTTTTCCCAAGGATGGTGGGTAGGCCACTGGTGGCGTATGAAATAATTTCAGGTGGTATATGGCTGAACATTTTTTAACTTTGGTAGCCATGGATTTCTTTTAATGTGTTTTAGAAAAATATAATTTTCACATAAAAATCAATGCTTTCAAGGGTATTATTGCTTAGAACCATGCCGAAGTTTTAAAAAAGGAAGTTTATTTAAAGAAAAATATTAAGATAGCAGTATAGGTGTTAAGCATGTGGCAGAAGTCATAAAAGTAGTATACAGAAGACTGAAGTTGGGGGAACACTGGTTTTGACCAAATCATGTTGCTTTTTCTGCTGCCTCTTCTGCTCCCACACCCCAATTTGGGGCTTCTGCTTTGGGAATTGTCTAATAGACACATTAATCCGCCTAATCAGCTGTCATCTCGACAGATCAAAGTCAAAAGCCTCATCTCCTTTCTTTAACTTCCTGGTCTCTTTTGAGAGCTCTCATGTTCTCTCTCTTTCTCTCTGTCTCTCTGTCTCTCCCCTTTTCATGCTCAATCACTGACCAAGTCCTGTTAATTCTCCCTTCAGAGTATCTCTTGCACTGTGTCCCTTTCAGCTGTCATCACCCATTTGAGTGTCACAGCCTCAGCCTACACCTCACCATCCAGTGAATCTTCCTCCAGGATAACTTTTGCCATGAATTTCTGCCAGATTGGTTCTGCAGTGAGTATCAGAACATGGCCAAACTCCTGAATGAACAGTTCTCAGTCCCTGGAATATAGCCTCAGCCTAAGATCTGCCCATATCTTCCATTTCCCTTCTAGAACTCACATAGGTCTTTACTGTTCCTCAGATATACTGTGCTTATTTCTAGCTCTGGCCCTTTCCTATATACCTTGACTAAAACAGTTTCCTCAGTCTTTTCCATTTGGTCACTTGCTTATATTTCATATAGTGCTATTTGTGGGGTGTGTGTATGTGTGTGTCTCCCTAAGTAGACTCAACTTTCTGAGGTAAAGAAGTGTGTTTTCCATTTCTTTTGTAACCTCATTGGTGCTTAGCAAAGTGCTAGGTGCATGGTAGGTACAGTTGGGTATGCTTTGGGATGCAGGTTACAGAAAACCCAACCTGTAGTGGCTTAAACAAATAGAGGCTTATTTTTTCCACATAACAAAAAGTTTAGAGGCAATGTTTGCCTGCTCCACCATCCATGGTGAATTGGCTTTCACCCTCATACTTGTTGCCTCATGGTCACAAAATGACTGCTGCATCTCTGAGTATCACATTTGCACTCTATCAGGAAGAAGGAGTAAGGAGCAAAGCGCTTCTCCTCAGGGGATTTTGTCCTGTTATTTGGAATGAGGAGACTTTCCCAGGAGACTACCCCTTACATCTCATTAGCCAGAACTGTGTCGTGTGCTCACTGTTAGACCAATAACTGGTTTAGAACACTTATAATTCAAACCTGGGACTGGAACTGGCAAAGATCCTTTCGTATCAGGGAAAGGATCTGTACCAGCTACGTGAACAAATTGAAGTTCTGTTAGCAAGCATGAAGGTGGAGGGAATGGCTGTTAGATAGGCACCTTGCAGTATCTACCAAAGAACTCAATAAAGGCTAGTTTAGAGAAATAAGTAGGCTGCTCCGAGTTTGAGTTAGATTCTGAGATGTGGAAGGCCTGAGACCAAGAGGTTTCCAGAAAGAGCCATCTTCCCTGTGCCCACACGATTGCACCTAAGTGTCCTTGACTCTCAATTGGAAGGTCAGACTGATTATGTAGGCTCTCTCAGCTCGGCTTCCCTCAGCTTAAAGGAAGAGTCTGGTGGAGTGTGGTACTGTCCCATTCTGTTACTGCCACGTGAGTAGTTTCTACCTGTGGCTCTACTTCAAGGCCTGAGGGGGGAGTGAATGGATAGGCCTGCTTCTCCATGGAAGAAATCATTCCTGCCTTTGGATCTTTGATTTTCATGTATGTTTTCTGAAGTAGTTCTGAAAGTGAATTCACATCCAGAGAAAAAAATCCAGAAGAGGAAATTTCCAAAAGTAAATTGTACAAAGTGCTATTTATTATAGCAACAAATAGAAACAACCCAAACAGCCAATTATAGGGATTTGACTAAGCAGACTGTGAGTTTTCGTTTTAGTACATTTGGCTATGATATGGTCACCAAATTTGATACTTTCTGAACTCTGCTGTTACGAGAAAATATTTGTACAGAATAATGCTAAGTGAAAAAGAGCAAAATAGTAGGTACATATTGATTGTATAAAATGTACATGTGACATGTATCAGAAGACAACTTTCTGAGTTTGAGTCAAAGAGGCATTAGGTAACCAATACATATTTATTGGAACTGAATGTCAACACTGAGAGAGTTGGGGGTCACCAATTGGAGGTTCCAGTTCAGCTGCAGTTTAGAAGTGGGAGATGGGGCATCCAAGACTATTCCCTTCTTTCACCATAAAGACAGAAAAGTTAAGATGGAGCTTGAACTAGAACTTGGGTCTTTTCTCTGCTAGATAGAGCAGACTACAGTCAGAGCTGGGAGAGAGCTACACAGCCTCTGCATGTCCACCTCACTGAAGAGAAGATCCCTTTCTTCTGTCTCACAGCCGACAAAGCATTTTCATGTCCCATTCCCATTCCAGAACAGTGTGCATTACTGTGTGGAGACCCAGTGTGAGTTCCTTCCTGAGGTTTCTTGGCACAGTCTGTGTGCCCCTCCCCATCATCCAAGGTTTACACTGTAAATATCTGGATGGGGTGAAAAGCAAAGCCAGACCTCCAACCTGGGGCTGGTCCACTGGAGACTGAGCCAAGGGTGTGTTGTGGATACAGAAGATAGTTCTCTCCCAAGAGTTTACTGAAGGGGATTATTTTTGCTGGGTCAGGTTTTCTAGCTTTATTCAAGAGATTGAAGACAGGATGGGCCGGTGGGGGGGGCGGGCAGCAAAGCAGGATGGGTGTGGATATGGGATAGCAGGGAGGAGAGCCTTGTTTTTCTTTCTCCTGACCAGTTGTTATCCAACAATAGCGGCCATTTATTGAGTGCTTACTCTGTGTTGTGTGCTTTACGTATGTTATCTCATTTAATCCTCATGACAGCTTGGCAAAGTACGGTCCTCCCATTTTACAGTTGGGGAAACAGGCTCAGAGAGAATTTACCCAAGGGCACTTACCTAGGGAATGGGGAAGTCAGGATTTGCTCAACAAAAATGTATTGAACCACCTGCTCTCTGACAAGCCCTGTGCTGGATGCTGGACATGCAGCTGTGAACAGGAGCAGGTCGCTGCCTTCAGCAGCCTCAGCAGCCGTGGGGGTGTGTGTTACAGACAAGTAAGCAGGCAGGGATAGAACAGGGTGGCACTTACTGTGATGGAGAAGAAATTGATGCTATGGGAGTACAGAGGAGGGGCATCCATTACAGCCATGGGCAGGAGGTGGGGAGGCGGCAAAGGCTTTCCAGGGGAAGTGATGCCTGGGCTGGATCCAGAGGAGGAGCAGGCGTCAGCCGAGTGAAAGCTATGATAGGAAAAATGTGATCCAACTAGAAGGCATAGCATTGCAAATGGCCAGAATCAACAGAGAGCACAGTGCTTTGAGAAACCATTGAGCATGGCTGACTACGGCTGGAGCAGGCTGAGAGGTGAGACTGAGGAGGTAGGCAGGACTGTGTGGTGGAGTGCCCTGGGAGCTGTGGGGAGGAGTTTGGATTTCACTCTAGGAGTGATGAGGAGCCTGCGGAGGGCTTTGAGCCGGAGAGTGATGAGATCTGATTGGTGTTCTTTGGCTCAACCTGGCCACTGTGTGAAGAATGGCTTCTAAGGGAACAAGAGTGGAAGTGGGGATATCACAATGGTGACTTAGCTGAGGGTGAGAGAACCAAGGAAGACAGATTTGGGGTTTGTGTCTCAGGTAGAGCTGACAGCACTTCCTGATGGATTCGAGGTAGGAGGAGAGGGAGGGAGGAGTCAAGTCAGGTCAGTTGGGCTCCACAGACCTTGGCTTTTCTTCTCTGCCCACAGAGGCTGAAGTTGACGGCTTCCTACAGCCAAACTTGAGGTCTGGAGTCTTGGAACTCTCTGGAAAACAAATGCATTCTTGCTTGCCATTGAGCCAATGAGACAGGAGAACTTGTTTGTTTATTTATTTAAGTGAACACCTTATACACTTATATACCGCATCATGTGCCCAGCACTGTTTAAGTGCTTTACAAATATTTGCTTATTTAATTCTCATAACGACTGCTTTTATCATCTCAGTTTTCCAGAGGTGGAAACTGAGGCACAGGAGAGATAAGTAACTTGACCAGGGCTGCACAACTGGTAAGCGGCAGAGCTGGGATCCAAACTCAGGTAGCCTCACTCTGGGGTTTTCTGCTGACTCTTCTGTGGAGTCATTCATTCGCTTATTCATTCACGCATTCAGTACTTTTCTCGGGAATTACTGAGGATATAATTTGTGCTAGGAACCCGAGGTAGAATGATCCACAAAACCAGACCCAGTCTCTGCCCTCATGGAGTTCACAGTCCCATGGAGGAGGCAGATAACAGCCAAATAATCACATAGACAAATGTATACATACCAGGGGAGCCTATATTATACGGGATTTGACCAAGTCAGGCAAGTCAGAGAAAGCTTCTCTGAGGGAGATGAGATGAAATATGAAGGATGAATAGGCAAATAAGGGAAGGAACAGCATTCCAAACAGAAGAAAGAACTCGTGCAAAGACCCTGTGGTGGGAGGGAACATAGCATATTCAAGTGACTGGCGGAGTGAGAGGCGCACATGTGAGGGAGGCCTGAAGCCCTCACACAGGCAAGGCCTGCAGGCCTCTTTCAGTCTTGCCCTTGAACATTTCCAAGCAGGCGGTGACATGCTCACATCTGCATTATGAACCGGTCCCTCTGGCAACTCTGGCTTCAGTGTGGAGATTGCTTTGGAGGAGACCAGTCAAGGGACAACTGCCATAGTCTGGGAGAGAGATCTGGAATGGTGGCTTGGACTTGGGTGGTAACCTTGGGGCCACGGAAGGATTCCAGAGCTATTGAGGAAGGAAACTCAATAGAATCTGGTGACAGATTGAGTGTGAGGATTAAAGAGATAGAGAAAGAGATGTCCAGAAAGGCTCCTAGCATTCTGTCTTGCACATCCAGGTAGATAGATGGTTATATTCTGGAGAACCCAGAAGAAGATGGGGTTTTGTGGGGAATGATCATGCATTCAGTTTCAGGCATGTTAATTTTTAGGTGCCACTGAAACATCCAAGAGTAGGGGTCAAGTAAGCAGCAGGCTATTCAGCTATGTGGACCTAGAGTTTATAGGAGAGGGCTGGGTGGATTCAGTGGTGTTCTGGAGCTGCAAGAACTGTTGTTTAAATATTGAGGAATTTTGCAAGCTGGTCATCAAACCATTGCTTACTTCTTCTTTTTTTTTTTTTTTTTTCTTTTCGGTACGCGGGCCTCTCACTATTGTGGCCTCTCCCGTTGCGGAGCACAGGCTCCGGACACGCAGGCACAGCGCCATGGCTCACGGGCCCAGCCGCTCCACGGCATGTGGGATCTTCCCGGACCGGGGCACGAACCCGTGTCCCCTGCATCGGCAGGCGGACTCTCAACCACTGCGCCACCAGGGAAGCCCAAGCCATTGCTTACTTCTAATTGGTTATGATGAAAGTGTTTATAGCAAGGAAGGAAGTTGGCAAATGCTACATATTGGTGTCCCCTCCCCCACTCCTGTCCCAACTGGTTTACCAGAACACTGGTGGTTGAAGACCACATATAGAGGTGCCCAGCTGTGGTTGTGAACAGGATCATAGAGGGAGGCGGTACAGAGTGTGGACACTAGGAGCAAACCTTGGTGAATGCCAAGAGGTAGGTAGAAAACGATGAGCTCGCCAAAGAGACTGAAAAGGAGCCATCATCTGGCTTCACATTCACATCTGTATTGTCCTTTCCAGCTCTATTACTGCTGCCTTGGTTGAAGCCCATATTGTTTCACATCTGGACTCTTCAAATAATCTTCACAACATATTTCCATTTCTCAGGTCTTTCTCAAAAGTCACTTATAGCTTTTCTGCTAACTGGATAACTGGATAAGTAAAATAATTTGATTGGAGCAGAGTGTGGATTTTGTAGAAGAGTGTGGATTTTAAAGCATTCACTCCCATTCTATCACTTGTTAGCTGTGTGAGCTTGGGCAAGTTTCCTGATCTCTCTGAGCCTCGGTTTCTTCATTGGTAAAATGGGGCTAGTACCGCGTCCTGCTCCAGAGTTGTGAGACTCCATAGAAATTGCACGTGTGATCAAGGGCCCAGCACAGGGCCTGACTCACCATCGGCCTTTCTTTTCTATTTGCATTGTCAGTGGAGAGGTTGCCAAGGATTTTCCCATGTGGTAGCTGGTCTCGACAGGAATGCTCACTGGAGACTCGAGGACTTGGCAAACCTCCATCCTCAGCCTCAGACCCTTTAACTGGGCACCCAACCTCCCTCACGCCCCTTGTTTTCTGCTCTGGCTCCTCCTTCCCTTCCATTCTGGCAAAATTAAACAATGGCCTCTTCATCTGCTCTCTCCTGCCCCATGCTCAGCCTTCTCACACATCAGGAGTGAAGGATTCCTGCCCCTCACCACCCACCAGACCTCTCCCTCTTCTCACTCAAGCGGGTCCTTGACTCTTGGCCCACTGAGAAGCTTTCTTGGGCCATGGGCCTCCTTTCCTAACCTCATCCCTCAGATGCACCTATCCTTAGCTCACAGAAACAAACCACAAAGACTGGGATGAACTGTACTATATGTTAAGGGACAGAATTCCCCAGCACTTTTCCTGTGCTCCAAAGCAGACTGCACTGGGGCTGGGAGGCATGGGCACTTGTTGGCAGCTGGGCTGTTTTCCACATCCCTCCCTGATGCTTTGAAGAAGGAAAGGAAGTGAGGAAACTAATATTTATTGAATGCCTACTAGATGCCTGGCCTCATGCTAGGAGCCTTCATAAGTCATGTCATTCCTTGTCACAACAACCTTGAGAGGTGGTGATGTAATCCCAGTTATCTGTAGTGTCCCTGCTTCCCTGTGAGCTCTGTGAGGACGTGGGACACGCTGTCTTCAATTTTGCATCTGACAGAACAATACTGTACTTGGTAGGAGTCTGTTCTCAATAAATGCTTGTTAAGTTGAATTGCAGATACCACTGTGTTGAAGCCTAGGAGATTATGGATTTGGGGTCTTCCTTACCTGTGTGGCTTTGGGTAAGTGATTTCATTTTTCTGAGCCTCAGTTTTCCTCATGTGTAAAATGGAAATGATACCTCCAAGGCAGGGGGTAGTGAGCATGTACAGGTGGCTTGGTAAACTTCAGAGTGCCATCCAAATGTGGAGGAAGTGCTCACATGTCCTCCAAGACAGGCTTTTATTTATCTACTTGGTGTCTAGGCCTGTAGTTCCCAGACGCAACCTGGTGCTCATCCTTCATAAGGTTTTCACTCTTCTGAGCTAAAAAAGTGAAAAATGATGCTGTAATTTTTCATAAGGCCAAATGTGTTCAGGTTTTTAAATTCTGAAATTGTCATTCCAACTTTTTGAAGTTAAAACATCCTCTTATTTATGAAATCTTGATTATAGGAAATAGCAGTTTTTAAAATGCCTTCACATGATCAAATAAAATGTTAGTACTCTTCTGTCAGAGCCCCCGTGACAGAGGTCATTCAGGGTGCTGAGAGAGAGGACCCTGGGCTGGGCTTGGCTGAGAAGGACTTTGGGGTAGGTTTCCTGGAGGAGAGGAGGTCAGAGAAGAGTTAGGAAGGATGGAGAGGAATACGTTAGGTGATGAAGGGTGGGAAAGACACAGGCCAGAGATTTGGGCCAGGATGAACCCAAACAGGCTCTAGGGACCTGCAGTCTGGGCACCACCCAGTAGCTTAGCACCTCTGAACTTCCCTGGCTGGAGATATTGCGGTGGAGGAGTGAGTCGCTTTGTCGCAGACTTGCTTGGCTCACAGATAGGGATGAAAAACTCCAGGCCACTTCACCAGGCAATAACTGAGCTCCCCCACCCCAACCCAGAGGTTGCTGTTCCTTGCCATCTGCTCAGACAATCACTGCCACACATCAAATCTCCAACTTGCCCTCTGACTTGGCCTACTCTCCACCCCGTCTGCCACTTGGGTAAAGCAGGAGTCACTCAGCCCTGCCTGCAAGCGGAAAGGCCAAGATCCCACAGCCTGAACACACAAGCTCATCAGAAAGTCAAAATTCCCCCTGCCCCTTCCACACACCAAGCCACACACAGGGAGCGGAGACCAGGAAGCAGAGACCAGGGCTGGGGGACTGTTTTTCCTTTCCCTGGGATGCCACATAGCAGGCCTGGGGGTGGGGAGGGGGCAGCACACTTCCCCGGGGCCTGCTGTGTGACCTCCGGCCTCTCCAGATCACACCAGTGCCTGCAGGCCAGCAGCAGGAGGCCCCAGGCAGCCGGGAGGGCCAGGCCGTCTGTAGGGGTAGAGAGTGCGGCCACCTGAGCATGTGCTTTTGCATTGCAAGTGGTGGATCTGGATTATCTATTTCTTGGATTTCTGCAGACCTCTGCTCCATCCATCGGAGTATTTTTTTTCCACCTGGAATCCTTTGGCCAGTAGGTGTAGCCACTAGTTTGTCCAGCCAGGGATGTATGCCAGGTACCTGCTGGCTGCCCAGCTGGCCTAGGCGAGAGGCAAAGGCTAGCTTCCAGAGGAAGAGGAAGCCTGCGGGGGAAGGCAAGAAGGCAAGGCTAAGGAGCTGCAGCAGTGGCTGGTCCCAATGCCCAGCTAGACCCAACCTGGCCAGCAGTACAGAGCATTCCCAGCTCCCTGTTCAGGGCAGGTTGCCATGGTATTTTGCCTGCTGGTGCAGTGGGACTGAAAAAAAAGCAGAGGAGTTAGTGAGCCTGAGGGTGGAGGACTGGGGGACGGGGTTAAAAACTGGAGGAGAGCTGGACTTTTTGCCCCAGTTCCAGCTGGAGTTTGCATCAGCAGCCGATGGCTGCTATAGGGAGAAGTCCTTGTGTCCTTCTGCCCCCAGGGATTCCTGCCACTATAAATGCCCAGCAGTGGCACATGCCTTACAGCTTCCTAAGGGCCTGGGTGAGCATCTGTGCCACAGCTCTGCTCCTACCTGTGACATGGTGGGTCCTTCTTGTGGCTTTTAAGCTCTCCCCATCCCTGTGACCTGACTTGCACAGCTCTGTTTGTCACTCCCACACTAAGCTATGTGGCCATTTCTTCAGGGTTGGCATCAGCCACAGCCTACTGATTTCTGGCATATCCTGATATTGAGCGCAGCCTGTAGTGTGATGGGGAGAGGGGTAAATGCTCATTTTGATGGTGGCATTCAAGTTGAGTCCAAGCTCCTGAGCTTGGTATTCAAAGACTTCAACCATTCATCTTTTACAATGTTCAACATTCCAATGCCACATATTAGCCCCACAGACTGAATATGTTTATATATATATATATATATATATATATATATAAATATAATCTCCAAATGACTGTACACCTGGCATCATGTTGAAAAAATATATAGATAGTGGATACAATGTTTTCAGTTTTATTTGTGTATTTGACATCTCACAGACACTGGTGTGGTGTCAAATTCCATTTGCAAATTGCCCATTTCCAACTCTGTGTGTCTAAGTATATTTGGATGATCAATATTTGATATGGTAATCGGTACCTTTGTGGTCACATGTCCAAGTCTTACCTGCACTGAGAGCCTATGTAAACTAATTTGTTCAAAGGTTTTAGATATAAAGCTGACATAAAGCTCTGCTGTGTAAGAAAAAGGTTGAGGAAAGTCAATCTGGGATATTATAAATGATGAGCATAGAGCTTATTTCTCAAGAAGAACAAATAAATAAAACAAAATCACAGACCCCATCTGCCCAGCTCTCAATGCCCAACTTAAAGGCCACCTCCTTCACGAGGTCCCCTCAGCCTATTCAGCCAGACAGCATTTCTCCCTTCTATCCGTTCCACGTTTGCTCGGATTTGTTCTGGGGCCTCTGGGACCTTTTCCCTTGGGTTCTAGTTAGTAGTGTATTTGCCTGTTTTCCTTATTACAAGTCTGTGAGTTCCCTGAGAGCACGTTTCATCTCTGTTTCCTTCTTGACACCACCAGCCCTTAGCACAGAGCCTGCACTTAAACAGCCACTCATGGAATAGGCGAAGGGGGTGGATGGCTTCCCTTCTTGTTGGGGTTTGTTTGGATTAAGCGGAGCTGCTGGAAGCCCCAGAGTTTCCCACTGGGGAGAATAAATACTTGTCTGTAGGTAGCACCTACCATGGCCTCCTGCTGCCCAGCAGCTCTTCCTCTCCCCTCCCCGTGCACAGTCCTCCTGGCTCCGTATTTCCTTGTTTCTCCTTATCTTACCTCCTTCCCTGTCTACTGCAATACTGCCTGCCTCCTGCAGACATGCAGAGGGGCCCCTGGCTTTCATCCTTGCTTCAGGTCCCCTTTCCAGTGAGCACCTGGAGTGGTACATCCCCTGCCCCCTCGGTGGGTTATTAGCAGGGGTGAGAGCCTTAGTGGGCTGGGATCACTCCACGTCCCTTCTCTTCATTTGCCTTTAGTACTAGGCAGGCACGTTCTTTTTGTGCATGCGATAAAACATACATAACATAAACTGTACCATTTTAAGCATTTTTAAATGTACAGTTCAGTGGCATTAGGTACATTCACATTGTTGTGCATCTGTCTCCAGAACATTTTTATCTTCCAGAACTGAAACTCTGTATCCATTAAGCAGTAACACCCCATTTCCTCCTCCCCCAACCCCTTATAAACCACTATTCTACTGTCTGACTCTATGAATTTGATTCTTCTATGTACCTCATATAAGTGGAACCATACAACATGTGTCCTTTTGCGTCTGACTTGTTTCACGTAGCATAATATCTTCAGGGTTCATCCGTGTCGTAGCATGTGTCAGAATTTCCTTCCTTTTAAGGGCTGAATCATATTCCACTGAATGTGTATACCACATTGTGTTTATCCATTGCTGGATACTTGAGTTGCTTCCACCTCTTGGCTATTGTGAATAATGCTGCTTTGAACACGGGTGTGCAAATATCTATTTGAGTCCCTGCTTTCAATTCTTTGGGGTATTTTTGAGGGCCCCCCATACAGTTTTAAACAGTGACTGCATCACCTCACATTGCCACCAGTGATGTACCACAAGGGTTCCCATTTCTCCACATCTTCACCAACACTTGCTATTTTTACCTTTTAAAAAAATGATGGCCACCCTAATGGGTGCAAAGTGGTACCTCATTGTGATTTGGAATTGCATTTCCCTAATGGCTACTCATGCTGAGCATCTTTTTATGTGCTCGACAGGTAAGTTTTTGGCTTGCCTATGAGGCTGTGCGTTTAACTTTGATTTCCAGGCACACTAGGAAGTTGGACATGCCCATTGTTTTGTATGTTAGGATTGCCTTGACTTAAAGAAGTCTTTGGTGTATAATCAGTTACCTCTGGTCTCTCCACACACTTTGAAGGCTGCAAGCCGGCAGCCAGCCAGTCCTGCAGTCTTCCTCTACTCTCTGCCCATGGTTGTAGACCTGGCCTTCCCCAACTCTAGACATCTCTGATTCTCTGTTTTCTATCATCTCTGGCCCATATAGTCCCACCCTACTGCGACAGCCAGCCAGCCATCCTGGAGAGGAAAAGACTCAGGGAATGGAGAAGAAGAGAAAAGGCAGGAGGTGGCAAATTTCTTTGAACCCATTTTCTGGTCAAAAGAGTAGATAAATCTGCCCCTCTCTCCATGCAAAAAAGCTTGTTTTTATTTGTCTATCAAGCAGTTCTGTGCCTTCTTTGAAACCTGCCTGTTGTTCATTAGGATAAGATGAGGAATAGAAAATAGATCTATGAGAGGGTAGCTATCAAAATGCCCAAATTTGTCACTAAAGATGTTGTCCAGGAGCTTCCTTTGCCGTCTGATCTCTGAATGAATGTAAAGAGCTGGTGACCCTCATGAAAAACAAAAGTAAGAACAAAAAGGAAGCCCCTCCAAGCAGGCAAGAACTGTAGTAGGAGGATTTCCAGGTGGAGAAGGGATGCATTTCTTCAGTTTCATCTTCCTCCTGGAATCCTCTCACTGACTCCACTGTCCACACTACCCCACGTGGCCTCGGGCGTGCTGGTTGTTAGCCCACCTGAGGACCAGACCCGCATCCTTCTCTTTGAGCTCCTGAGACATCTGGTATTCTCAACAGGAAATTTATAAAATAATCCAGGAGAGCAAGGAGGAAATCATTGCCCAAAAAATACAGTTGGCAACATTTTAAAAATATTTATTTATTTATTTGGCTGCACCATGTCTTAGTTGTGGCACACGGGATCTTTGTTCAATTAGCAACGTATTAAATAGACAAGTTTCCTGAGTGCAAGTTTTGGATCCGAAAGGGATGCAGTCTGAACCATCAAGAGCCAGGGCACTGCGGCTGTTCCCTTACCTGCCTGCCTTCTGGCCCAGCTCTCTGCCTGTCCCTAGGTGGTAAGTACCATTTGACTTACCATAATCTGAGAGGAGATTCCAGGGCAAGACCCAAAGACACCATGTTCCAAACCAGCTGTTCATCAGAGCCTTCCCACTACAGCCTGGTGTTCTGTTGGGGCAGGAGCTTGGCTGCCAGGTCTGTCTTGGAGTAGGCTTCATCCTCAAGGCAGCGATCTTGTTCTTTAGAGTCAGCTTCCCAGAGTGAGCCCATATTGCCCTGGGAGTGGGGGTACAGCTCAGGCTTTTAGATGGGACGGGAATAAGTATTTTTATTTTAATAGCAGTGCATTTGTTTTCATGGTTTCCTTTAATTTAGGGCACATGGTAGTGGTTTTCCATTTACATGAGCGATACACAGTTTTTTTAAGTGAAAGAGTGAGAACTTTAAAGGAAAATTATGAGTTAAGTAATAGTTCAGGTGGTTTGTGGCTGTGATAAAAATTGGGAAGGTGGCCTACAGGTGACTGGAGATCGGGACACACTGCCTTAGAGTGACCTGCCTCTCTCAAAAGAGCCTTATGTGCAGACAGTTGCCAGGAGGGCTGTATGACAGGATTTACCAGCATTTGGTTCTGGAGACCTTTCTGTTTCTGGATCTCTGGTGACAGTGAGACAAACCTAGAATAGGTTTACTAATCAATTAGATCTACTAGATCTACTAATATTCTCTTCCATGAGCACGGAGAACTAGGCCATTGACTGTATTTTGTTTCCTCATTAGCTTCATCTAATGCTTTCCTTGCTGAAATTCAAGGCAGAAGTGCTGGTGACTAAACCTCAGGTTACTCTGCTTTGGTCGAATCTCTTCCACTTAATAGTTTCCCTCCCAACCCCTGGACCCTCCGGAAAGAGGATTTTTCAAATCTTTTCCTTCCTTAATACGCACGATCCCAGCGCTTATCCTCCTGAAACACGACATGGGACGCATTCCTAAACGTTGTTTGGCCTAGAGAAATCTACACTAGGCTTGGACGCTTCTGCTCGTGAGATGACATCTTGCTTTGTTGTGTCGCGGGCATCCCCTGGCAGCCGTTCTAGGCGCAATAGGAAGGAACTGAGGAAGCTAGCATCTATTGAGTCCCTCCTGGGAGCCAGGCACTGCATTGGGCTTCCATCTGATTGAGCTCTTTGAATTCTCCTGCCAGCTCAGCAGGTATCCTTTGATACTTGAGGAAACTGAGGCTCAGAGAAACTCAGTAATTTGCCCCAGGTTCCCTGACTCACGTGAGCTTTGCACTGCCTCCGTGGGGGCCTGCCCTTTCCTGCCCGGTGCATGCTGCTGCCTCTGCTGCTGGGATAACTAGCAAAAGGTCTCAACACAAGGGCTTTCTCTTTTGCCTGCAACAACAATGAGCTGGAGGGGAAAACAGATTGATTAAAGTTGAATTTGTCCTAGTGGGAAACTGGCCAGAGCATCTCTGGAGAGCCTCAGGCTGGGCCCGGCTGGCTGTCAGGATGTGGCCTGGAGCCTGACTTCCCTTCCTGGCCCTCCCTTTATCTTCCTACCCTCTCTCATTGCCTTCTGCTCCCTGACCTTACTGCCCCCTCCATGGGAGCTTGAAAGCAAGCTGCTCTGAAGGAAATGGCTTTTGTTATTTAACCTGGATGAGTGTCTCCTTGTACCTTCTCTGGAAATATACTCATGGCTGAAGGAGTGGGGCTGGGGTCACCCTAATGTTGTTTGTTTATTTTGTTGGGCGCCTAAAAGCAAAGCAAAGGAAGCTCCTTACATACATCACTGGTTTGGTCCCCACCTCCCTTCCAAGTACTAATTCTAACCCTATTCTTTTATTTTATTTTATTTTATTGAAGTGTAGTTGATTTAAGATGTTTTGTTAATTTCTACTACACAGCAAAGTGACTCAGTTGTATATACATTGTTTTCATATTCTCCTATTCTTTTTTTAATTGAGATATAATTGACATATAACATTGTATTGATTTTAGAGGCACAGCATAATGATTCAGTATTTGCATATTTTGCAAAATGATCACCACAATAAACCTAGTTAACACCTACCCTTATTCTTATAAAACATAGGTGATAAATACACAGACCCTTAGCCTGGCGCTAAAAGCTGCCAACAAGTGGGTCCCAAGCATCATTTCCAGTCTTGTGATCCACCACTTCCTTACACAATCCTAATTTTCCTATTAACCAAAATACCCATCATGGCCCAAAGACTCCTGGTTTTCTGGCTTCCTTGCTCCTCCTGCCTCTGCCTATTAAGCAGCTTCATGGAGTAGTAAGAAGGGTTATATCTGTAGCCCTGGGTTGAATGCCATACCTCCCGGACTCATCCCCTGTGAGCTTCAGTTTCCTTGTCTCTAAAATGGGCCTAATGCTACAGCCCACCTACCTTTTTAAATGGTTGTGATGATGAGACAGAATTATATTAAAAGCACTTTGTAAGATGTAAAACACCATCCAAATGCCATTTCATATGGGCAATGACCTGTCCTTTAGGGCTCAGCTCTGTGGTACCACCCCATGAAAGCTCCCCCAGGGCCCTGGTTAGAAACGAGCACCCTCTCTTTTTGCAATGCTCCAGCCCTTGCACAGCCTTCACAGCATGCATCATGTTTTGCCCACTGTGTCCCAGACTTGAGAGTTTATGTGGAGGGCAGAGGAATGGCTTAGGCATCTTTGTTTCCCACAGGGCCCAGCCTTGCACATAGTATTGATAAATTCTCAAAAAGCATTTGTCGAACTGGGGAAGCAAAGAAAGAAAAAGCCAATTCTGCAGCTTGAAAGCTAATCTTAGGTACTACATATATGTCCTCTCAGGAATCTGTGAGGTGAGGGAAGATGACAGGGGGTGGAAGTGAGATGGCTATAGAGGGAGTGATAGAAATCTTTCGAATGACTTAACCAGTTTCATCAACTCCTGAACTTTTTGAATTTTCATTCAATTCCAGCTGCAAGTTTCCCGTGAATCTCTAGGGAGAAAGCAGTCAGAAAAGTTAGTTCTGTGCCTATCCCTGACTGGTTGCCATGTCACCCTGGGGTAAGCCAAAGAGCAGGACGCAGTCTGAGAACCATGCCTGGTGGGTCCCATGCTCTGCAGCAGCCGAGCAGCAGTAAGGAGCCTCAGGGCTTCAGGAGGCCCAGATATGACAACTTCCAAGAAAGCTGCCTGTGGTGCCTCCATGAAATGGGGTGGAAGGAATGCTGGTCTTGAACAACAAAGCTACTTTGAGGCCACGTTAGCAATACTCAGGCCCTGCTAAGCTCTTCCTCAGCTCAACATTTGGGTCCCTCCACTCTTTTTTTACCGTGTTACTGAGGTACATTTGACTGCCAATAAATTACACATATTTAAACGTTGATGAGTTTTTTGGGTTTTGTTTTTTTTTTTTTTTTTTTGCGGTACGCTGGCCTCTCACTGTTGTGGCCTCTCCCATTGCAGAGCACAGGCTCCGGACGCGCAGGCTTAGTGGCCATGGCTCACGGGCCCAGCCGCTCCGTGGCCTGTGGGATCTTCCCGGACCGGGGCACGAGCCCGTGTCCCCTGCATCGGCAGGCAGACTTTCAACCACTGTGCCACCAGGGAAGCCCCGTTGATGAGTTTTGATATATGTATGCACCCATAAACTCATCACCAAGATCAAGATAATGAACATTTCCATTGTCCCCCAAATTTCTTCTTGTTGGCCACCTTTAATCTTTCTTCACAACCTAAGTTGAGGGAATGAACATAAGTCTATTGGTGATGAGCTCTTCTTAGATTAGAAAACTCTCAGGAGCAGTGGCTTTGGCTTTTAGGTACTGGGGCCGGCAGACCCTCGGAAGTCAGTTCTTCATGAAAGCCAACTTTTGTGGTGCTTGTTAAAGGGATACTCCTCTGGCACTGTATTGTTTGGGTGACCTGAGGCAGACCTTACTCTCTCTGGGCCTCGGTTTTTCCATCAATATAATGAGATGGTTGGACAAGAAGATCTCTTAAGGTTCCTGTCATTACAGGACATTTCTGTGACAATCTTTTCTAGATAGCAATTTTTTTTAAAGAACAGTATAAAAGAATTACAATCTCTCTTTTTTGTTTTCTCATGCCCTAAATTACATTCTAGCAGGGTCCTGGCTGATGACTGGAGTGCTGCAGGATTCTGAGTGGGTTATTAACCCCATTTTACAGATGAGGAAACTGAAGCTCAGAAAGGAGAGATAATCTGCTCACAGTTAATAAATAGTTAAGCTGGGATGTGAATCCAGTCCTGACTCCTAATCCAGTGCACTGGGTACTACCCTACACTCCAGTCAAAGATAATATTCCCAAGAATAAAGGCAGACGTAGAGAATGGACTTGAGGACACGGGGAGGGAGAAGGGTAAGGTGGGATGAAGTGAGAGAGTGGCATGGACATATATACACTACCAAATGTAAAATAGATAGCTAGTGGGAAGCAGCCGCATAGCACAGGGAGATCAGCTCCGTGCTTTGTGACCACCTGGAGGGGTGCGATAGGGAGGGTGGGAGGGAGGGAGACGCAAGAGGGAAGAGATATGGGGACATATGTATATGTATAGCTGATTCACTTTGTTATAAAGCAGAAACTAACACACCATTGTAAAGCAATTATACGCCAATAAAGATGTTAAAAAAAAAAAACTAAAAATAGAATTACCATATGACCCAGCAGTCCCACTACTGGGCATATACCCAGAGGAAACCATAATTCAAAGAGACACATGGGGCTTCCCTGGTGGCGCAGTGGTTAAGAATCCACCTGCCAATGCAGGGGACACAGGTTCGATCCCTGGCCCGGGAAGATCCCACATGCCACGGAGCAACTAAGCCCGTGTAGCACAACTACTGAGCCTGCCCTCTAGAGCCCGCGCTCTGCAACAAGAGAAGCCACCACAATGAGAAGCCCGTGCACCACAAGGAAGAGCAGCCCCTGCTCGCCGCAACTAGAGAAAGCCCATGCACAGCAATGAAGACCCAACACAGCCAAAAAAAAAAAGACATATGCACCTCGGTGTTCATTGTAGCACTATTTACAATAGCCAGGCCATGGAAGCAACCTAAGAGCCCATCCATCGACAGATGAACGGATAAAGAAGATGTGGTACATATATACAATGGAATATTACTCAGCCATAAAAAGAAACGAAATTGGGTCATTTGTAGAGACGTGGATGGACCTAGAGACTGTCATACAGAGTGAAGTAAATCAGAAAGAGAAAAACAAATATCGTATATTAACGCGTATATGTGGAATCTAGAAAAATGGTACAGATGAACCGGTTTGCAAGGCAGAAATAGAGACACAGATGTAGAGAACAAGCGTATGGACACCAAGGGGGGAAAGTGGTGGGTGGTGGTGATGGTGTGATGAACTGGGAGATTGGGATTGACATAAACACACTAATACGTATAAAATAGGTAACTAATAAGAACCTGCTGTGTAACACAATAAATAAATAAAATTCAAAAAAAATTCTTCCCATGTTGCTGAGGTGAGTTAGGGTCTTTGTACCCAGCAGATAGTCCTGCTTTCCTCCTGGCTCAATCTGGAAGCCAGCCATAACTCACCTCTGCAGGCCTCTGATGGGGATAAGGGGGCAAAAGAATGGGCTCCCCTGTCCTCCTAAATCACCAGATGAGGCCTTAGAATAGAAGCCTTACACTTTCTTAGCCTGGAGGTTTCCAGAAAGCAGAAACTCTCTTGGCATGTAATTCATTGTATGCATTCTCCCCAGACCATGTGCGGGGCAAATGTTCAGTAACCCCTGGAGGGGGAAGCATGGGGCTGGTGGGAAAGGGTGGAAATCTTGGGATTAGGAGGGAGCTCTATTTGGCACTCTATACCTCATTGGTTGCCCCACGGTACAACCCTCCAAGGGGTCCTGGTATGGGCTGGGGTTGAGGAGCGCTGGGCTGAGCCACACACAGTCATTTCGGAGCAAGCACATGCTCCCAACATCTGCATCTTTTGTAGTTCCCTGGAGGAAGGGAGGAGAGCCAGTTACTTCCCCTCTTTTGAGAGAACCCCCTGCCTGCTGCACCCCAGGGTAAGGTGGGAAAGGAGTGCCTTGGAGACAAGTCTCAGCTAAGGGGAACTTGAGGTGGTAGCAGTGTTCCAATAGGCCCAGGGTGTCTACTTCCTGAGTACTCAGCAAGTACCCAGAGTAGGTGGTTGGTAACTATTTGTTGACTGACTGAATGAACTCTTACTCCATGGCAGGCACTGTGGGGGTACAGAGATGAACTGTCCCCAATCCCTGACTATAGTAGAGAAGGAGGGATAAGACAAACACGTAAATAACCATTACACACGACAGAATGTGATGAATGCTTTAGGAGAGGAACAATGAAGAGATGGAGAGGTGGGAGGCTCACATCTGGCAGTGGCGGGGGAAGGGGCTCCAGAGAAAACTTCCTGCTTGAGGTGACATTCGAGCTGATCTTGAACAGGCACTAGGGTTTCTATAGTGGATCATGAATGTTTATGTGCTGGGGGTGGGGAGTGAGGGTAGGCTGCATTCCAGGCCCCAGCAGCAGGCTTAGAGCCAGAAAGCTCCCTGAGGATATCCCCAGAGAGCTCAGAGAACTGCAAATCACTGCTAATCCCAGAGTCTCAGTGTAATTGAGAAGTTGAACACCCCCTTCCCATCACACCTTGATCTGAGCCCCCAAGTAGCCAAATAGATTTAGCTGGACCCTTGGCTATCCCAAGCTGGAAGTAGTGGCCAATCCTGATGGCCTGGTAATAGTTTCCTCACAAAAGTCTTCCTTCCCAGCTCATCACATTGCTAGAAACAATAAAGGTCCTGGTCTGGGAGAAGGCCACACAGGGAATGATGGTTGCTGGCTCACTTCATCCATCATTTATGTGGCTGAGACAGGCCATTGCTGGGCAGCAATCGAGCCAACTGGGGGCAGGGGGAGGGCCCATTATTTTTTATGAGATTGCGCATTGGGCTGTCCCCAGACTACAGAGCGAGGAGTTAGATAGCAACATTCCTGCTTGTGCTATCCATAGGCATGTGCCTGGGAATATAATCCAGCTCTTTCTCTGCTCTCTGCCCTCTGCCTCTTTCTCTGTTTCCTAATTTCTGTCTAAAGGAAGCTAGTTGCTATTAAGTGGTAAACTGAATGGTTTCACTTGACATGGGACAGGATGTTGGATTCAATTCAGCAGATGCTTTCAAATATAGTATCTCATTGAGTCTTCAAAACAACTTTATAAAGTAGGAGTTGTTGTTTTCACTTTGCGGAAACTGAGTTTAAGTGACTGCCAAGGGCACACGGCTAGGAAGGTGAAATTTGAGCCCAGGTCTCCTAACTTCTCTCAGCTGCAGAGTCTGAAGGCTTGGAGTCATAAATTAATTACAAATATCAAATCCAGGGACTGTACAAAGGAAATGAAAGGAAATGCAAGAGTTAGGCAAGCACCAGACCAGAGTGTACCTCCTTGGGGAATAAGTTGATCAAGGATGGAAGAGAAAACAGGAGGCTTCCATTCCAGAATGGAGGAGTCTAGAAGGTGCCAAAGGATCAGGAAGAGGGTGGAAATGGAGCCCCTGCCCATCTGGGCTCTCACCTGCCCACTATTCTACAGCTATGCAGCCACAGCTCTGTTCACCTCTTTAAGACTGGGAAGTTGGCCAAGGGTAGCCCCCAGAGAGGAGCCACTTACCCTAAACAATTTTAATCCACAAATATTTGTTGCTTGTACAAGTATAAGAGTCAGGGCTAGTATATTTCTGGAATATATTTATACCAAAAATGTAGCCTGGTTTTAATTATTTTTAACAGTTTTATTGAGATGTAATTTATATACCATAAAGTTCTCCCATTTAAAGTGTACAATTCAAAGGTTCTTACTATATTTAAAGAGTTGTGCAACCATTACCACAAACAATTTTAGAATACTTTCTTCACCCTCAAAATAAATATTGTACCCTTTTAGCCATCACTGCCAATCCCTAGCCCTCTCCTACTCCTCCACTCCCCAGTACTAGGCAATGACTACTCTGCTTTCTGCCTGTATGGATTTGCCTGTTCTGGACATTTCAAATAAATGATATTATACAATATGTCTTCTTTTGTAAATGGCTTCTTTCACTTAGCATAAGATTTTTGAGATTCATCCATGTGGTAGGATGTATTAGTATTTCATTCCTTTATTTTTGCCGAAAGATATTCAATTTTATGGATATACCATACTTTGTTTATCCATTCATCAGTTGACAGACCTTTGAATTGGCAAGCTTTTGTGTGGATATATGTTGTCAATTCTCTTCAAACCTAGGAGTGGAATTTCTGGGTCATGTGGTAACTCTGTGTTTAATCTTTCAAGGAACTGCCAAACTTGTTTCCCAAAGTGGCTGAACCATTTCTCCACATCCTTATCAATACATGTTACTGAGTGTTGTTTTGATTATAACCATTCCAGTGGGCACTGTACTTTTGGTTTGCATGTCCCTAATGAGTCATGATGTTAAGCATCTTTTCATGTGTTTGTTGGCCATTTGTATATTTTCTTTGGAGAAATATATATTCAAATCCTTTGCTCATTTAAAATTGGGTGACTTGTCTTTTTATTGCTGAGTTGCAATTGTTCTTTATATATTCTGGATACTAGACCCTTATCAGATATATGATTTGCAAATATTTTCCCCCATTCTGTGAGTTGTCCTTTCACTCTCTTGATAGTGACTTTTGATGCACAAAATTTTTTTTATCAAGTCCAGTTTATTGATTATTTCTTTTGTTGCTTATGCTTTTGGTGTCATATCTAAGAATCCATCTCCATAGAGGAGATTTACCTCTATGTTTTCTTGTAATAACTTTATAATTTTAGCTCTTATATTTTGGTCTTTAATCCATTTTGAGTTAATTTTTGTACATGGCGTGAGGTAGGATTCCAACTTTATTCTTTTGCTTGTGGCTATACAGTTGTTCCAGAACCATTTGTGGAAAAGACTATTCTTATCACATTGAGTGGTGTTGACAACCTTGTTGAAACCAGTTGTCCATAGATGTTTGGGTTTATTATTGGACTCTCAATTGTATTCCACTTGACTATATGTCTATCTTCATGCCAGTGTAATATGGTGTTGATTAGTGTAGCTTTCTAGTATGATTAGAAATCCAGAAGTGAGCCCTCCAACTTTGCTGTTTTTTGTCAAGAGCGATTTGGCTGTTTGGGGTCCCCTGGAAGTCCTTATGAGTTTTAGAATTAGCTCTTCCATTTATGCAAAAAAGGCTAATGAGATTTTAATAGGGATTGTGTTGAATTTGTAGATCACATTGGGTAGTATTGATATCTTAATATTAAATCTTTCAGTCCATGAACACAGAATGTATTTCCATTTATTTGTGCTTCTATGATTTCTTTCATCAGTGTTTTGTAATTTTCAGTGTACATATCTTGCATGTCCTTGGTTAAATTTATTCCAAAGTATTTTATTCTTTTTGATGCTATTCATTTTGATAAATGAAATTGTTTTCTTAATTTTATTTTTGGATTGTTCATTGCCAATGTATAGAAATTAAACTGATTTGGGTATGTTGGCCTTGTGCCCTGCAACTTTGCTGAATTCACTGGTTAGCTCTAATAGTTTTTTGGGGTTTTTTTTTAAGGAGTTTGCATGTATAAAATCATGTCATCTGAGAATAAAAATAGTTTTACTTCTTCCTTTCCTATTTCAATGAATTTTTCTTTTCTTTTCTTTTCGTTTTTGCCTGAATGCTCCAGCAAGAACTGCCAGTACGACTTTGAATAGAAGTGGCAAGAGAGAACGTCCTTGTCTTTCACCACTGAGTATTATGTTAACTCTGGGTTTTTCATATATGCCCCTTATCGTGTTTTGAAAGTTCCCTCTTATTCTTCATTTGTCGAGCGTTTTTATCATGAAAATGTGTTGAATTTTGTCAAATTTTTTTCTGCATTATTTGAGATTATCATATGGCCTCTTTCCTTCATTCTATTAATGTGGTGTTTTACGATGATAGGGATTTTCATATGCAGAGCCACCGTCACGTTCCTGGGATAAATCCCACTTGGTCATGGTATATAATCCTTTCAGTATGCTGCTGGATTTGGTTTGCTAGTATTTTCTTGAGGATTTTTGCATTTATATAAGAGATTTTGGTCTGTGGTTTTCTTTTCTTGTGATGTGTTTAGCTTTGGACTCAGGCTCATGCTGGCCTTGTAGAATGAGTTAGGAAGTCCTCTCCTCTTTAATTTTTTGATGAGTTTGAGAAGGATTGGTGTTAATTCTTCCTTAGATGTTTAGTGGAACTCACCAGTCTAACAATCTGGTCTGGACTTTTCTTTACTGGGAGATTTTTGATTATTGATTCAATGTCTTTACTTGTTATAAATCCATTCAGATTTTCTATTTCTTCCTGAGTCAGTTTTGGTAGTTTGTCTGTTTCTAGGAATTTGTCCATTATATCTAGGTTATCTAATTTGTAACAACTGTACAAAAGAATACTATGTACAACTGTTCATAGTATTATCTTACAATCCTTTTTATTTCTATAAGTTTGGTGGTAGTGTCCCCACTATCATATCTAATTTTAGAAATTTGAGTCTCCTCTGTTTTCTCTTGGTCAGTCTAGCTAAAGTTTGTCAATTTTCTTGATCTTTTCAAAGAACCAGCTTTTGACGCAATTAATTCTATTATTTTTCTATTGTCTACTTCATTTATCTCTGCACTTACCTTTATTTCTCCTTCCTAATGCTACTTTTGGGTTTAGTTTCCTCTTATTTTTCTATTGCTTAGGGTGCAAAGCTGATATTCTGCCTAGTTCTATCCATTATTAAAAGTGAAGAATTTCTCTAGGAGATGGGTCAAAAAGGATCTTGCTGTGAGTTATGTCATAGAGTGTTCTGCCTATGTTTTCCTCTAAGAGTTTGATAGTGTCTGGCCTTACATTTAGGTCTTTAATCCATTTTGAGTTTATTTTTGTGTATGGTGTTAGAGAGTGTTCTAATTTCATTCTTTTACAGGTAGCTGTCCAGTTTTCCCAGCACCACTTATTGAAGAGGCTGTCTTTTCTCCATTGTATATTCTTGCCTCCTTTATCATAAAAAAGGTGACCATATGTGCATGGGTTTATCTCTGGGCTTTCTGTCCTGTTCCGTTGATCTATATTTCTGTTTTTGTGCCAGTAACATACTGTCTTTATCACTGTAGCTTTGCAGTATAGTCTGAAGTCTGGGAGCCTGATTCCTCCAGCTCCGTTTTTCATTCTCAAGATTGCTTTGGCTATTCGGGGTCTTCTGTGTTTCCATACAAATGGTGAATTTTTTTGTTTTAGTTCTGTGAAAAATGCCATTGGGAGTTTGATAGGGATTGCATTGAATCTATAGATTGCTTTGGGTAGTAGAGTCATTTTCACAATGTTGATTCTTCCAATCCAAGAACATGGTATATCTCTCCATCTGTTTATATCATCTTTAATTTCTTTCATCAGTGTCTTATCATTTTCTGCATACAGGTCTTTTGTCTCCCTAGGTAGGTTTATTCCTAGGTATTTTACTCTTTTTGTTGCAGTGGTCAATGCGGGTGATTCCTTAATTTCTCCTTCAGATTTTTCATCATTAGTGTATAGGAATGCAAGAGATTTCTGTGCATTAATTTTGAATCCTGCTACTTTACCAAATTCATTGGTTAGCTCTACACGTTTTCTGGTAGCATCTTTAGGATTCTCTAGGCATAGTGTCATGTCATCTGCAAAAAGTGACAGCTTTACTTCTTCTTTTCCAATTTGGATTCCTTTTATTTCTTTTTCTTCTCTGATTTCTGTTGCTAAAACTTCCAAAACTATGTTGAATAACAGTCATGAGGCTGGACAACCTTGTCTTGATCCTGATCTTACAGGAAATGGTTTCAGTTTTTCAGCATTGAGGATGATGTTGGCTGTGTGTTTGTCATATATGGCCTTTATTATGTTGAGATAAGTTCCCTCTATGCCTACTTTCTGCAGGGTTTTTTATCATAAATGGGTATTGAATTTTGTTGAAAGCTTTCTCTGCATCTATTGAGATGATCATAGGGTTTTTCTCCTTCAATTTGTTAATGTGGTTTATCACATTGATTGATTTGCATATATTGAAGAATCCTTGTATCCCTGGGATAAACCCCACTTGATCATGATGTATGATCCTTTTACTGTGCTGTTGGATTCTGTTTGCTAGTATTTTGTTGAGGATTTTTGCATCTCTGTTCGTGAGTGATATTCGCCTGTAGTTTTCTTTCTTTGTGACATCTTTGTCTGCTTTTGGTATCAGGGTGATGCTGGCCTCGTAGAATGAGTTTGGGAGTGTTCCTCCCTCTGCTGTATTTTGGAAGAGTTTGAGAAGGATAGGTGTTAGCTCTTCTCTAAATGTTTGATAGAATTCGCCTGTGAAGCCATCTGGTCCTGGGCTTTTGTTTTTTGGAAGATTTTAAATCACAGTCTCAATTTCAGTGCTTGTGATTGGTCTGTTTATAGTTTCTATTTCTTTCTGGTTCAGTCTCGGAAGGTTGTGCTTTTGTTAGAATTTGTCCATTTCTTCCAGGTTGTCCATTTTATTGGCATATAGTTCCTTGTAGTAATCTCTCATGATCCTTTGTATTTCTGCACTGTCAGTTGTTACTTCTCCTTTTTCATTTCTAATTCTATTGATTTGAGTCTTCTCCCTTTTTTCTTGATGAGTCTGGCTAATGGCTTATCAATTTTGTTTATATTGTTAAAGAACCAGCTTTTACTTTTATTAATCTTTGCTATCGTTTCCTTCATTTGTTTTTCATTTTTTTCTGATCTGATCTTTATGATTTGTTTCCTTCTGCTAACTTTGGGGTTTTTTGTTCTTCTTTCTCTAACTGCTTTAGGTATAAGGTAGGTTGCTTATTTGAGATGTTTCTTGTTTCTTGAGGTAGGATTGTATTGCTTTAAACTTCTCTCTTAAAGCTGCCTTTGTTGCATCCCATAGGTTTTGGGTTGTCATGTTTTCATTGTCATTTGTTTCTAGGTATTTTTTAATTTCCTCTTTGATTTCTTCAGTGATCCCTTGGTTATTTATTAGTGTGTTGTTTAGCCTCCATGTGTTTGTATTTTTTACAGATTTTTTTCCTGTAGTTGATATCTAGTCTCATAGTGTTGTGGTCGGAAAAGATACTTGATATGATTTCAATTTTCTTAAATTTACCAAGGCTTGATTTGTCACCCAAGAGATGATCTACTCTGGAGAATGTTCCATGAGCACTTGAGAAGAACGTGTATTCTGTTGTTTTTGGATGGAATGTCCTATAAATATCAATTAAGTCCATCTTGTTAAATGTATCATTTAAAGCTTGTGTTTCCTTATTTATTTTCATTTTGGATGATCTGTCCATTGCTGAAAGTGGGGTGTTAAAGTCCCCTACTATGATTGTGTTACTGTGAATTTCGCCTTCTATCGTTGTTAGCATTTGCCTTATGTATTGAGGTGCTCCTTTGTTGGGTGCATAAATATTTACAATTGTTATATCTTCTTCTTGGATTGATCCCTTGATCACCATGTAGTGTCCTTCGTTGTCTCTTGTAATAGTCTTTATTTTAGAGTCTATTTTATCTGATATGAGAATTGCTACTGCAACTTTCTCTTGATTTCCATTTGCATGGAATATCTTTTTCCAGCCCCTCACATTCCATCTGTATGTGTCCCTATGTCTGAAGTGGGTCTCTTGTCGAAAGCATCTACACGGGTCTTGTTTTTGTATCCATTCAGCCAGTCTATGTCTTTTGGCTGGAGCATTTAATCCATTTACATTTAAGATAGTTATCAATATGTATGTTCCTATTACCATTTTCTTAATTGCTTTGGGTTTGTTATTGTCGGTCTTTTCCTTCTCGGTGTTTCTTACATAGAGAAGTTCCTTTAGCATTTGTTTTAAAGCTGGTTTGGTGTGCTGAATTCTCTTAGCTTTTTCTTGTCTGTAAAGGTTTTAATTTCTCTGTCACATCTGAATGAGATCCTTCCTGGGTAGAGTATTCTTGGTTTTAGGTTTTTCCCTGTCAACACTTTAAATATGTCTTCCCACTCTCTTCTGGCTTGCAGAGTTTCTGCTGAAAGATCAGCTGTTAACTTTATGGGGATCTCCTTGTGTGTTTTTTGTTGTTTTTCCCTTGCTGCTTTTAATCTTTTTTCTTTGTATTTAATTTTTGATAGCTTGATTAATATGTGTTTTGACTTGTTTGTCCTTGGATTTATCCTGTATGGGACTCTCTGCACTTCCTGGATTTGATTATTTCTTTTCCCATATGAGGGAAGTTTTCAACTATAATCTCTTCACATGTTTTCTCAGACCCTTTCTTTATCTCTTCTTCTTCTGGGACCCCTATACTTCGAATGTTGGTGTGTTTAATATTCTCCCAGAAGTCTCTGAGTCTGTCCTCAATTCTGTTCATTCTTTTTTCTTCATTCTGCTCTGCGGTAGTTATTTCCACTATTTTATCTTCCAGGTCGCTTATCTGTTCTTCTGCCTCCATTATTCTGCTATTGATTCCTTCTAGAGAATTTTTAATTCCATTTACGTGTTGTTCATCATTGTTTGTTTGCTCTTTAGTTCTTCTAGGTCCTTGTTAAATGTTTCTTATATTTTCTCCATTCTATTTCCAAGATTTTGGATCATCTTTACTATCATTAATCTGAATTCTTCTCCAGGTAGACTGCCTATTTCCTCTTTATTTTTTTGGTTTGGTGGTTTTTTACCTTGCTCCTTCATCTGCTGTGTGCTTCTGTGTCTTCTCATTTTGCTTAACTTACTGTGTTTGTGGTCTCCTTTTCGCAGGCTGCAAGTTCGTAGTTCCCGCTGTTTTTCGTGTCTGCCCCCAGTGGCTAAGGTTGGTTCAGTGGGTTGTGTAGGCTACCTGCTGGAGGGGACTAGTGCCTGTGTTCTGGTGGATGAGGCTGGATCTTGTCTTTCCGGTGGCAGGACCGCATCTGTTGGTGTGTCTTTGACCGTATTTTGATTTTAGGCAGTCTCTCTGCTAGTGGGTGAGGTTGTGTTCCTGTCCTGCTAGTTGTTTGCCATAGGGTGTCCAGCACTGTAGCTTGCTGGTTGTCGAGTGGAGTTGGGTCTTAGTGTTGAGATGGAGATCTCTGGGAGTGCTTTTGCCATTTGATATTACATGGGACCAGGAGGTCTCTGGTCGACCAATGTCCTGAACTCAGCTCTCCCGCCTGAGAGGCGCAGGCCTGACACCCAGCCAGAGCACAGAGACCCTGTCAGCCACACGGCCAGGTGCCTGGGGAGTTTCTTGCCTTTTGGGAAATCTGAGGTCTTCTGCCAGCATTCAGTATGTGTTCTGTAGGAGTTGCTCCACATGTAGATGTATTTCTGATGTATTTGTGGAGAGGAAGGTGATCTCCACGTCTTCCTCCTCAGCCATCTTGAAGGTCTCCCTACATTTAATATTATTATCAATATAGTTTTGTTTACATTTGCCATTTTAATTTTTCGTTTCTTGTTTCATGTCTTTATCCTCCATTCCTCCTTTACTGCATTCTTTCATATTAAGTGCATATTTTCTAATGTAGCATTTTAATTTTTAAATGATTTTTACACTACTATTTTGAGTTATTAGTTGTTGCTCTCAGGCTTAACATACATAGATTAATTTATCAGAATCAGCTTCAGATTTATACTAACTTAGTTCCAGTGACATGTAGAAATGTTACTCCTATTATAAATGTTACTCCTATATACAGTTGATTGTTATTATTCATGGATTCCATATTTACAAGTTCGCTTACTTGCTAAAATTTATTTGTAACCTTAAAGTTAATACATTTCTGATTTCCTTCGTTTGTTCCTGTGGATTAGAGTTTCTATCTTGAGTCTTTTCCTTAGTCCAATATAGCCTTGACTCCACCCACTTCCTCTCTGGTAAATATATTACTTGTCTATATGTTACATCCACAACAATACAATATATTATATACATATTGTTTTATATAATTGGTTTTTAAATCAGTTAAGAAAGGAGAAGAAATGAGCATTTTTACTGTCTTTTATAATTGCATAATTACAGTTACCAGTTGTTATGTGTTGAATTATGTCCTGTAAAGAGGTATGTTGGAGTCCTAATCCCCAGTATCTCAAAATGTGAGTTATTTGGGGTGGAGTTATTACAGATATAATTAGTTAAGATGCAGTCATACTGAAGAAAGGTGGACCATTCATCCAATATAACTGGCATTGAAACCAAGCCGGACCCTGTGGGGCTCCTAGTCATGGAAGCCTTTCAGACAGTTGCTAATCAGGGAAAGGAGGGGATGCAAAGACAAGGGAGAAGCAGCCAAGAAACAATAGTGCAGCCTTGGAGCAGGGTCCTGGTTCCACCTCAAGGGATACATGTAACAATAGCCTTGAGCTCTTTACAGAACTAAAACCCTCAACAAAGCAAGATCTTAGCATTTTTCATTCGAGAGATTACAGAAGATAACCTCAGGAAGCTAATCAAGAGACCACCTGAGGCCAGATTAAAGGCCCTGCACACACTCTAATCCTTATCAACAACCCCACCTTGAACCACTGCTATAAAACTCCTCATCAAAGCCTCCCAGGTTGGGCCATATAGTTTTGGGGGGCAGGAGCCCTCTGTGTCCCCCTTTGTCTGACAAAGCAATGAAGCTATTCTTTTCTACTTCACCCCAAACTCTGTCTCCAAGATTCGATTCAGCACCGGTGCACAGAGGCTGAGCTTTCAGCATCAGTATCCTTATAAGAAGAGAGAAATTTGGACACAGATACAAAGAGGGAACACAGCCATGTGAAAATGGAGGCAGAGATTGGAGTAATGCTGCCACATGCCAAGGAATGCCTAAGAACTACCAGAAACTGGAAAAGGCAAGGAAGTCTGGAGGCTTCAGGGGGAGCATGGCCCTGCCAATATCTTGATTTCAGACTTCTAGCCTACAGAAATGTGAGACAATAAATTTGTTTTTTTTAAGCCATCCAGTTTATGGTACTGATGCCAAAATCTCAGCCTCTGTTCACCAGTGCTGAATCGAATCTCAGAGACAGAGTTTTGGGTGAAGTAGAAAAGAATAGTTTTATTGCTTTGCCAGGCAAAGGAGGACACAGCAGACTTCTGCCCCAAAATACTATATGTCCCAACCCAAGAGGATTTGATGAGGAATTTTATAGTATTAGTGCAAGAGCAGGGTTGCTGACAAGATTAGGGTGTGTGCAGGGCCTGCAGTCCTCTAATCTGGTCTCTGGTGATCTTCTTGATGAGCTTCTCTGGTTCCCTGCCAGAGGTGGTTTCTTGGCTGTTCCTCCCTTGATTAGCAACTGTTCGAATCTGCCCTCCGGAACTCAGGAAAGGTCATGGAGGCTGGAGTCTGTTCCCTACAAACAAGAAATAGGGGACAGAAAGGATTCTGTGCCCAGAAGCCCCACAGGGTCCTGCTTGGTTTCAGTACTTTGATATAGCAAACTAGATCTCTCTCTCTTTTATTTTTTATTTGAGTTATTGTACTTTTCAACTCCAAAATTTCCATTTGGTTATTTTCAATAATTTCTCTCTCTTTACAGATACACTTTATTAATATGACATTGTTGTCAGATTTGTTTTTACTTCTTCATTCATAATTTTGTTTTCTTTGAACATCTATATAATGGCTCCTTTGAAGTCTTTGCCTATTAAATCTGACATCTGCTTATTGTCACAGGTAGTTTCTGTTGCTTGATTTTTTTTCTGGTGTGTGGATCATTCTTTCCTGTTTCCTTACATGTCTCATACTTTTTGCTGTAAACTGGATATTTTAGATATCATGTTGTAGCAATTCTGGGTACTGGTCTCCCCACCCCCGCCCCAGGCCTTATTTAAGATATTTGCTTGTTTAATTGTTTAGTCACTGACTGGATTATTTTAGTGAAGACTACTGCCCCTACACTCCTAGTACGAAGCCTATGATTTTCCCCAGAGTGCATAGCCCTAGGATGCCCACAGACATTCTGGGTTTTGGCAGGGCTCTCTTTGTCTCTTCTACTGACCACTCCCAGCTGTTAAGTTCCACTAATTGTCAGCTGATTGTTCTGTTGTTTTCAACAATCCTGTATGGCATAAATTGTTCCACAAATTGATCCAATCAAATCTGGGCTCCTTTGAAGGGATAGTTTCCTAGATCACAGTTTGTGATTTGTTATGATCCAGGAGGGCTTTTCCCAGCTGCTTTTGTCCTCATTTCTCTCTAGTAAGCTAGCCTGTCTAGCTAGCTAGTCTTAGCCTATACCTCTAATGAATCTGTCATTCTCCTAACAATTGCCCTTTACCACAACCTCCACCGTTTTTGAGAGTGCACTTATGCTTGAACTTCTCCACACTCTGTTGCAAATAAAGTTCATTCCTTTGGGGAGGGATTCAGAGGTCTTTGTTCTGTGGCCTGATTCTCCCCCAGGGCAGTCTCCGAGCCACAGCACTAGTGCTGCAGTGAGAGACAATGGCACACTTCTGAACGACACCCCCACTTTAGGAGCCGAGTGCTCAGTGGAGGGAAAGGCAGCGTTCCAGATCTCCTTGGCTCACCTCTCTTGACGTGGTACCCCTCTTGACGTGGTACCCCTGTCCCACAAGCCAGGTCAAAGAATGATCATGGCCCTAGTATTCTCAGTGGTGCTGCACCCTACTTAGAGCCTCTATCCCGTAAGTGGAAGAAGGGAGGCCCCACCTCTCAGACTCACTGACCTGGAAATTAGCCTCACCAACAGGTAGCTGGGCTCATAATTAAGAAATGTGGATGTCTTGCTCTTCCCGGGAAGATAACCCTTCAACCAGGAGCTGAGGAAGAGGGAGCCCTGTGTTCCTGGCTGCAACACTATGGAGTGGAGTTTCTATCTTGATGCGCTGGGAGGGAGGAGTGAGTGAATCTTGTTTCAAGTACCCCAGGGTCTCACTCTTCTTATAGAAATTTAGCAGATTTTCTTGAATAAATATTTTTCATTTGCTGTATACCTTGAAGACCATGTCTGGCGACTTTAATTTTTTTTAGTAGACTTTACTCTTAGAGCAGTTTTAAGGTCATGGCAAAATTGATAGTAAGATAAAGAGGTTTCTCATATACCCTCTGCACCCACACAGGCATAGCCTCCCCCATTATCAACAGCCCCCGCCAGAGTTATACATTTGTTACAATTGATGAACCTATATTGACACATCATAATCATCCAATCCATAGTTTACATTAGGATTCACTCTTGCTGTATATTCTGTGGGTTTGGACAAATGTATAGTGACATGAATCCATCACTCTAGCATCATACAGAGTATTTTCACTGCTATAAAAATCCTGTTCTCTACCTATGCATCCTCTCTCTAACCCTCTGCCCCAACCCCTTGGCAACCACTGATCTTTTTACTGTCTCCATAGTTTTGCCTTCTCCAGAATGTCATATAGTTGGAATTATACAATATGTAGCCTTTTCAGATTGGCTTCTTTCACTTTGTAATATGCATTTAAGGTTCCTTCATGAATTTTTTTTATTGGAGGATAATTGCTTCACAGTGGTGTGTTACTTTCTGCTTCATAACAAAGTGAATCAGTTATACATATACATATGTTCCCATATCTCTTCCTTCTTGCGTCTCCCTCCCTCCCACCCTCCCTATCCGACCCCTCCAGGCGGTCACAAAGCACCGAGCTGATCTCGTGTGCTATGTGGCTGCTTCCCACTAGCTATCTACCTTACGTTTAGTACGGTATGTATGTCCATGCCTCTCTCTCGCTTTGTCACAGCTTACCTTTCCCACTCCTGATATCCTCAAGTCCGTTCTCTAGTAGGTCTGTGTCTTTATTCCTGTCATACCCCTAGGTTCTTCATGACATTTTTTTTCTTAAATTCCATATATATGTGTTAGCTTACGGTATTTGTCTTTCTCTTTCTGACTTACTTCACTCTGTATGACAGACTCTAGGTCTATCGACCTCATTACAATAGCTCAATTTCGTTTCTTTTTATGGCTGAGTAATATTCCATTGTATATATGTGCCACATCTTCTTTATCCATTCATGCAATGATGGACACTTAGGTTGTTTCCATCTCCGGGCTATTGTAAATAGAGCTGCAATGAACATTTTGGTACATGACTCTTTTTGAATTATGGTTTTCTTAAGGTATATGCCCAGTAGTGGGATTGCTGGGTCATATGGTAGTTCTATTTGTAGTTTTTCAAGGAACCTCCATACTGTTCTCCATAGTGGCTGTACCAATTCACATTCCCACCAGCAGTGCAAGAGTGTTCTCTTTTCTCCACACCCTCTCCAGCATTTATTGTTTCTACATTTTTTGATGATGGCCATTCTGACTGGTGTGAGATGATATCTCATTGTAGTTTTGATTTGCATTTCTCTAATGATTAATGATGTTGAGCACTCTTTCATGTGTTTGTTGGCAGCCTGTATATCTTGTTTGGAAAAATGTCTATTTAGGTCTTCTGCCCATTTTTGGATTGACTTGTTTGGTTTTTTTGTTATTGAGCTGCATGAGCTGCTTATAAATTTTGGAGATTAATTCTTTGTCAGTTGCTTCATTTGCAAATATTTTCTTCCATTCTGAGGGCTGTCTTTTTGTCTTGTTTATGGTTTCCTTTGCTGTGCAAAAGCTTTGAAGTTTGATTAGGTCCCATTTGTTCATTTTTGTTTTTATTTCCATTTCTCTAGGAAGTGGGTCAAAAAGGATCTTGCTGTGATTTATGACATAGAGTGTTCTGCCTATGTTTTCCTCTAAGAGTTTGATAGTGTCTGGCCTTACATTTAGGTCTTTAATCCATTTTGAGCTTATTTTTGTGTATGGTGTTAGGGAGCGATCTATTCTCATACTTTTACATGTACCTGTCCAGTTTTCTCAGCACCACTTATTGAAGAGGCTGTCCTTTCTCCACTGTATATTCCTGACTCCTTTATCAAAGATAAGGTGACCATATGTGCGTGGGTTTATCTCTGGGATTTCTATCCTGTTCCATTGATCTATCTTTCTGTTTTTGTGCCAGTACCATGCTGTCTTGATTACTGTAGCTTTGTAGTATAGTCTGAAGTCAGGGAGCCTGATTCCTCCAGCTCCGTTTTTCATTCACAAGATTGCTTTGGCTATTCGGGGTCTTTTGTGTTTCCATACAAATTGTGAAATTTTTTGTTCTAGTTCTGTGAAAAATGCCAGTGGTAGTTTGATAGGGATTGCATTGAATCTGTAGATTGCTTTGGGTAGTAGAGTCATTTCCACAATGTTGATTCTTCCAATCCAAGAACATGGTATATCTCTCCATCTCTTTGTATCATCTTTAGTTTCTTTCGTCAGTGTCTTATAATTGTCTGCATACAGGTCTTTTGTCTCCTTAGGTAGGTTTATTCCTAGATATTTTATTCTTTTTGTTGCAGTGGTAAATGGGAGTGTTTTCTTGATTTCACTTTCATATTTTTCATCATTAGTGTATAGGAATGCCAGAGATTTCTGTGCATTAATTTTGTATCCTGCTACTTTACCAAATTCATTGATTAGCTCTACAAGTTTTCTGGTAGCATCTTTAGGATTTTCTAGGCATAGTGTCATGTCATCTGCAAAAAGTGACAGCTTTACTTCTTCTTTTCCAATTTGGATTCCTTTTACTTCTTTTTCTTCTCTGATTCCTGTGGCTAAAACTTCCAAAACTATGTTGAATAAGAGTGGTGAGAGTGGGCAACCTTGTCTTGTTCCTGATCTTAGTGGAAATGCTTTCAGTTTTTCACCACTGAGGATGATGTTGGCTGTGGGTTTGTCATATACGGTCTTTATTATGTTGAGAAAAGTTCCCTCTATGCCTACTTTCTGCAGGGCTTTTATCATAAATCGGTGTTAAATTTTGTTGAAAGCTTTCTCTGCATCTATTGAGATGATCATATGGTATTTCTCCTTCAATTTGTTAATATGGTGTATCACATTGATTGATTTGCGTATATTAAAGAATCCTTGCATTCCTGGAATAAACCCCACTTGATCATGGTGTATGATCCTTTTACTGTGCTGTTGGATTCTGTTTGCTAGTATTTTGTTGAGGATTTTGCATCTATGTTCATCAGTGATATTGGCCTGTAGTTTTCTTTCTTTGTTACATCCTTGTCTGGTTTTGGTATCAAGGTGATGGTGGCCTTGTAGAATGAGTTTGGGAGTGTTCCTCCCTCTGCTGTATTTTGGAAGAGTTTGAGAAGGATAGGTGTTAGCTCTTCTCTAAATGTTTGATAGAATTCGCCTGTGAAGCCATCTGGTCCTGGGCTTTTGATTGTTGGAAGATTTTTAATCACAGTTTCAATTTCAGTACTTGTGATTGGTCTGTTCATATTTTCTATTTCTTCCTGATTCAGTCTTGGCAGGTTGTGCATTTGTAAGAATTTGTCCATTTCTTCCAGGTTTTCCATTTTGTTGGCATAGAGATGCTTGTAGTAATCTCTCATGATCTTTTGTATTTCTGCAGTGTCAGTTGTTACTTCTTCTTTTTCATTTCTAATTCTATTGATTTGAGTCTTCTCCCTTTTTTCTTGATGAGTCTGGCTAATGGTTTATCAATTTTGTTTATCTTCTCAAAGAACCAGCTTTTACTTTTATTGATCTTTGCTATCGTTTCCTTCATTTCTTTTTCATTTATTTCTGACTGATTTTTATGATATCTTTCCTTCTGCTAACTTTGGGGTATTTTTGTTCTTCTTTCTCTAATTGCTTTAGGTGTAAGGTTAGTTTGTTTATTCGAGATGTTTCCTGTTTCTTAAGGTAGGATTGTATTGCTATAAAGTTCCCTCTTAGAACTGCCTTTGCTGCATCCCATAGGTTTTGGGTCTTCGTGTCTCCATTGTCATTTGTTTCTAGGTATTTTTTTATTTCCTCTTTGATTTCTTCAGTGATCACTTCATTATTAAGTGATATGTTGTTTAGCTTCCATGTGTTTGCATTTTTTACAGACCTTTTCCTGTAATTGATATCTAGTCTCATAGCATTGTCGTTGGAAAAGATACTTGATATAATTTTGATTTTCTGAAATTTACGAAGGCTTGATTTGTGACCCAAGATACGGTCTATCCTGGAGAATGTTCCATGAGCACTTCAGAAAAACGTGTATTCTGTTGTTTTTGGATGGAATGTCCTATAAATATCAATTAAGTTCGTCTTGTTTAATGTCTCATTTAAAGCTTGTGTTTCCTTATTTATTTTCATTTTGGATGATCTGTCCATTGGTGCAAGTGGGGGTTAAAGTCCCCTACTATGAATGTGTTACTCTCGATTTCCCCTTTTATGGCTGTTAGTTTTTGCCTTATGTATTGAGGTGCTCCTATGTTGGGTGCATAAATATTTACAATTGTTATATCTTCTTCTTGGATCGGTCCCTTGATCATTATGTAGTGTCCTTCTTTGTCTCTTCTAATAGTCTTTATTTTAAAGTCTATACTGTCTGATATGAGAATTGCTACTCCAGCTTTCTTTTGGTTTCCATTTGCATGGAATATCTTTTTCCATCCCCTCACTTTTAGTCTGTATGTGTCTCTACGTCTGAAATGGGTCTCTTGTAGACAGAATACATATGGGTCTTGTTTTGGTATCCATTCAGCCAGTCTGTGTCTTTTGTGGGTGCCTTTAATCCATTTACCTTTAAGGTAATTGTCGATATGTATGTTCCTATTCCCAGTTTCTTAATTGTTTTGGGTTTGTTATTGTAGTTCTTTTACTTTACTTGTGTTTCTTGCCTAGAGAAGATCCTTCAGCATTTGTAAATCTCGTTTGGTGGTGCTGAACTCTCTCAGCTTTTGCTTGTCTGTAAACGTTTTAATTTCTCCATCAAATCTGAATGAGATCCTTGCTGGGTAGAGTAATCTTGGTTGCAGGTTTTTCTCCTTCATCACTTTAAATATGTCCTGCCAGTACCTTCTGGCTTGCAGAGTTTCTGCTGAAAGATCGGCAGTTAACCTTATGGGGATTCCCTTGTGTGTTATTTGTTGTTTTTCCCTTGCTGCTTTTAATATGTTTTCTTTGTATTTAATTTTTGACAGTTTGATTAATATGTGTCTTGGCATATTTCTCCTTGGATTTATCCTTTATGGGACTCTGTGCTTCCTGGACTTGATTAACTATTTCTTCTCCCATATTAGGGAAGTTTTCAACTATAATCTCTTCAAATAATTTCTCAGTCCCTTTCTTTTTCTCTTCTTCTTCTGGAACCTGTATAATTCGAATGTTGGTGCATTTAATGTTGTCCCAGAGGTCTCTGAGACTGTCCTCAGTTCTTTTCATTCTTTTTTCCTTATTCTGCTCTGCAGTAGTTATTTCCACTATTTTATCTTCCAGGTCACTTATCCGTTCTTCTGCCTCAGATATTCTGCTTTTGATCTCATCTAGAGTATTTTTAATTTCATTTATTGTGTTGTTCATCGTTGCTTGTTTCATCTTTAGTTCTTCTAAGGTCCTTGTTAAATGTTTCTTGCTTTCTCCCTATTCTATTTCCAATATTTTGGATCATCTTTACTATCATTATTCTGAATTATTTTTCAGGTAGACAGCCTATTTCCTTTTCATTTGTTAGGTGTGGTGGGTTTTTATCTTGCTCCTTCAACTGCTGTGTGTTTTTCTCTCTTCTCATTTTGCTTTTCTTACTGTGTTTGGCGTCTCCTTTTTGCAGGCTGCTGGTTCGTAGTTCCCGTTGTTTTTGGTGTCTGTCCCCAGTGGCTAAGGTTGGTTCAGTGGGCTGTGTAGGCTTCCTGGTGGAGGGGACTAGTGCCTGTGTTCTGGTGGGTGAGGCTGGATCTTGTCTTTCTGGTGGGCAAGTCCACGTCTGTTGGTGTGTTTCGGGGTGTCTGTGGACTTATTATGATTTTAGGCAGCCTCTCTGCTACTGGGTGGGGTTGTGTTCCTGTCTTGCTAGTTGTTTGGCATAGGGTGTCCAGCACTGTAGCTTGTTGGTCATTGAGTGAAGCTGGGTGCTGGTGTTGAGATGGAGATCTCTGGGAGATTTTCGCCGTTAGATATTATGTGGAGCTGAGAGGTCTCTTGGGGACCAGTGTCCTGAAGTTGGCTCTCCCACCTCAGCGGCACAGCACTGACTCCCGGCTGCAGCACCAAGAGCCTTTCATCCACATGGCTCAGAATGAAAGGGAGAAAAAGTAGAAAGAAAGAATTAGTAGAAAGAGAGAAAGAAAGAAAGAAAGAAAGAAAGGAGGGAGGGAGGGAGGGAGGGAGGGAGGGAGAGAAAAAAGGAAGGAAGGAAGGAGGGAAGGAAGGAAAAAAAGAAAGAAGATAAAGTAAAATAAAATAAGATAAAATAAAGTTATTAAAATAAAACATAATTATTAAGAAAAAGAATTTAAAAAACAAACAAAAAAAAAGTGGACGGATAGAACCCTAGGACAAGTGGTGGAAGCAAAGCCATAGAGACAAAATCTCACACAGAAGCATGCACATACACACTCACAAAAAGAGGAAAAGGGGCAAATATCATAAATCTTGCTCTGAAAGTCCACCTCCTCAATTTGGGATGATTCGTTGTCTATTCATGTATTCCACAAATGCAGGGTACATCAAGTTGATTGTGGAGCTTTAATCCGCTGCCTCTGAGGCTTCTGGGAGAGATTTCCCTTTCTCTTCTTTGTTCTCACAGCTCCTGGGGCTCAGCTTTGGATTTGGCCCCACCTCTGCCTGTAGGTCGCTGGAGGGCGTCTGTTCTTCGCTCAGACAGGATGGGTTTAAAGGAGCAGCTGCTTCAGGGACACTGGCTTACTGAGGCCGGGGGGAGGGAGGGGTACGGAGTGCGGGGCAAGCCTGTGGTGGGAGAGGCCGGCAGGACGTTGCACCAGCCTGAGGCGCACTGTGCGTTCTCCCGGGGAAGTTGTCCCTGGATCCCAGGACCCTGGCAGTGGCGGGCTGTACAGGCTCCCCGGAAGGGGGGTGTGGATAGTGACCTGTGCTTGCACACAGGATTCTTGGTGGCAGCAGCAGCAGCCTTAGCATCTCATGCACGTCTCTGTGGTCCGCACTTTTAGCCGCGGCTCACGCCCGTCTCTGGAGCTCCTTTAAGCAGCGCTCTTAATCCCCTCTCCTCGCGCACCAGGAAACAAAGAGGGAAGAAAAAGTGTCTTGCCTCTTTGGCAGGTTCAGACTTTTTCCCGGGCTCTGTCCTGGCTAGCCGTGGCGCTCTAACCCCCTGCAGGCTGTGTTCACGCTGCCAGCACCAGTACTCTCCCTGCGCTCCGACCAAAGTCTGAGCCTCAGCTCTCAGCCCCGCCTGCCCCAGCTGGTGAGCAGACAAGCCTCTCGGGCTGGTGAGTGCCGGTCGGCACCGATCCCCTGTGCGGGAATCTCTCCGCTTTGCTCTCCGCGCCCCTGTTGCTGTGCTCTCCTCCGTGGCTCCGCAGCTTTCCCCCTCCGCTAACTGCAGTCTCCACCCATGAAGGGGCTTCCTAGTGTGTGGAAACCTTTCCTCCTTCACAGCTCCCTCCCACTGGTGCGGGTGCTGTCCCTATCCTTTTGTCTCTGTTTATTCTTTTTTCTTTTGCCCTACCCAGGTACGTGGGGAGTTTCCTGCCTTTGGGGAGGTCTGAGGTCTTCTGCCAGCGTTCAGTAGGTGTTCTGTAGGAGTTGTTCCACGTGTAGATGTATTTCTGGTGTATCTGTGGGGAGGAAGGTGATCTCCGCGTCTTACTCTTCCGCCATCTTCCCGGAAGCCTCAACACCTGACCTTTGTAGAGATCCCAGGTCCAGTTCTCCTTCATGTATTTTTAATGCTCAGTAGTTCATTTCTTTGTAGTGCTGAGTATTTCCTTGTCCAGTTGTACCTCAGTGTACTTATCCATTCACCTGTTGAAGGACATCTTGGTTGTTTCCAAGTTTTGGCAGTTATGAATAAAGCCACTATAAACACGCATATGCAGGTTTGTGAATGAACGTTAAGTTTTTGACCTCTTTGGGTAAATACCAAGAAGCGTGATTGTTGGGTTTTATGGTAAGAGCATGTTTAATTTTGTAAGAAACCACCAAACTGTCTTTCAAAGTTGGTTGTATGATGTTGCATTTCCACCATCAGTGAATGAGAGTTCCTGTTGCTCCATGTCCTCATCAATGTTTGGTGTTGTCCGTGTTCTGGATTTTGACCATTCTCATGGGTGTGTAGTGGTATCTTGTTGTTTTAACTTGCATTTCCCTTATGACATATGAGGTAGAGCATCTGTTCATATGCTTATTTGCCATCTGTATATCTTTTTTGGTGAGGTATCTCTTAAGGTCTTTGACCCTTTTTTTTTTTTTTTTTTTTGCGGTATGTGGGCCTCTCACTGTTGTGGCCTCTCCTGTTGCAGAGCACAGGCTCCGGACGCGCAGGCTCAGCGACCATGGCTCATGGGCCCAGCTGTTCCGTGGCATGTGGGATACTCCCGGACCGGGGCATGACCCCACATCCCCTGCATCGGCAGGCAGACTCTCAACCACTGCGCCACCAGGGAAGCCCAACCCATTTTTTAATCAATTTGTTTGTTTTCTTGTTAAGTTTTAAGAATTCTTTGTATATTTTGGAAAACAGTCTTTTTGCAACTATTTTCTCCCAGTCAATGGCTTGTCTCCTCATTCTATTTACATTGTCTTTTGCAGAGCAGAAAATTTTAATTTTAATGAAATCCAGCTTATCAATGATTTATGAACTGTGCCTTTGGTGTTTTATCTACACATCATTGCCATACCCAAGGTCATCTAGGTTTTCTCCTATGTTACTTGCTAGCAGTTTGATAATTTTGTGTTTTACATTTAGGTCTATGATCCATTTTGAGTTCATTTTTGTGAAGGTGTAAGGTCTGTATCTAGATTCATTTTTATGCATGTGGATGTCCAGTTGTTCCAGCACCATTTGTTGAAAAGACTGTCTTTGCTCCATTTTATTGCCTTTGCTCCTTTGCCAAAGATCAGTTAACTATATTTATGTGGGTCTATTTCTGGGCTCTCTAATCTGTTCCACTGATCTATTTGTCTGTTCTCTCACCAATACCACTGTCTTGATTATTGTAGCTTTATAGTTAATCTTCGAATAGGGTAATGTCAGTCCTTCAATTTTGTTCTTTCCCTTTGATGTTGCATTGGCTATTCTTAATCTTAATCTATTCTCTGTATAAACTAAGAATCAGTTTGTTGATATCTTCAAATTAACTTGCTGGTATCTTGATTGGGATTGCATTGAATCTATACATCAAATTGGGAAGAACTAACACCTTGACATATTGAGCCTTCCTCTCTATGAACATGGAATATCTCTCCATTTATTTAGTTATTTTATTTCATCCATCATAGTTTTGTAGTTTTTCCTCATAAAGGTATTGTACATCTGTTGTTAGATTTATACCTAATTATTTCATTTTGAGGGGTGTTAATGTAAAAGGTATTGTGTTTTTAATTTCAAATTTCACTCGCTCATTGTTTACTATATAGGACAGCAATTGACCTTTGTATGTTAAGCTTGTATTCTGCAACCTTGCTATAATTGTTTATTAATTCCAGGAGGGTTTTGGTGTTGTTGTTGTTGAGTCTTTCAGATTTTCTACATAGACAAAATCATGTCCATTTGTGTACAAAGAGAGATTTAAATATTAATGTAATTTATTTATATTATTTAATTTATTTCCCACCCAATCTGTATACCTTTTATTTCCTTTTCTTGTCTTATTGCATTAACTAAAACTTCTACTACGGTGTTGAAAAGTATTGGTGAGAGGGTTCATCCTTGCCTTGTTCCTGATCTTATTGCAAAAACTTTGAATTTCTCACCATTAAGTATGATGTTAGCTTTTAGTAGGTGTTCTTTATCATGCTGGGGATGTTCCCCTGTATACCTAATTTGATGAGAGCGCTTATCATGAATGAGTGATGGATTTTGTCAAATGCTTTTCTGCATCTGTTGACATGATCATATAGTTTTTCTTTGACCTATTCATGTGATGGATTACATTAATTGATTTTTAAATGTTGTACCAGCCTTGCATAACTGAGACAAATCCAGTTGGTTGTAATATATAATTCTTTTTATACATTGTTGTATTCAATTAGCTAATATTTTGTTGAGAATTTTTACATCTATGTTCATGAGAGCTATTGGTCTGTAGCTTTCTTTTTTTATAATATCTTTGTCTGGTTTTGGTATTAAGGTAGTGCTGGCTTCATAGAATGAGTTAAGAAGTGTTTCCTCTCCTTCTATCTTCTGGAAGAGATTGTAGAGAATTGGTATAATTTTTTCCTTAAATGTTTGATAGAACTCACCAGTGAATCCATCTAGGCCTGATGCTTTCTGTTTTGGAAGGCTATTAATTATTGATTCAATTTCTTTAATAGGTATAGGCCTATTCAGATTATCTAGTTCTTCTTGTGTGAGTTTTGGCAGACTGTGTCTTTCAAGAAATTGGTCTGTTTCATCTAGGTTATCAAATTTGTGGGCATAGAGTTGTCAATGGCATTCATTTATTATCTTTTTGATGCCCATGAGATCTGTAGTTATGTCACCTTTCCTTTCTGATATTAGTAATTTGTGTCTTCATTCTTTTTTTTTTCTTAGTTAGCTTGGCTAGAGGCTTATCGATTTTACTGATCTTTTCAAAGAGCCACTTTTGGTTTTGCTAATTTTCTCCATTGATTTCTCATTTTCAGTTTCATTGATTTCTGCTCTAATTTTCTTATTTTTATTTTCTTCTGCTTTGGATTTAATTTGCTCTTCTTTTTATAGTTTCCTAAGGTGGAAGCTTAGATTATTGATTTTAGATCTCTCTTCTAATATAGGCATTCAATTTCCCTCTAAGCACTGCTTTTGCTGCATTCCACACATTTGATATGTTGTGTATTCATTTTCATTTAACTCCAGATATTTCAAAATTTGTCTTGAGATTTCTTCTTTGACCTTTGTGTTATTTAGAAGTGTGTTGTTTAATCTCCACATATTTTGGGATTTTCCAGCAATCTTTCTGTTATTGATTTCTATAACAGTTTCATTGTGGTCTGAGAGCAGACATTATATGATTTTTACTCTTTTAAACTTAACATGTGTTTTATGGCCCAGAGTGCAGTCTATCTTGGCAAATGTTCCATGTGAACTTGAGAAGACTGTGTAATCTGCTGTAATTGGGTGAAGTAATCTGTAGTCTATAGATTTCAATTTTATCCAGTTGATTGATGGTGCTGTTGAGTTCAACTATGTCCTTAACTTATTTTCTGGCTGCTGGATCTGTCCTTTTCTAATAGAGGGATGTTGAAGTCCCTAACCATAGTGGTGGATTCATCTATTTTCCCTTGCTATTCTGTCAGTTTTTGCCTCACATATATTTCAGTCTTGTTTTTCATCCATTCTGACAATCTCTATCTTTTAATTAGTGGTGTTAAAAGTTATTATTGATATAGCTGGAGAAATAGCTAATATATTTGTTACTGTTTTCTATTTGCTGCCCTTCTTCCTTGTTTCTATTTTTAGCTTCTACTCTTTTCCAGCCTTTTGTGGTTTCAGTTGTGCATTTTAGGTGATTCCATTTTCTCTCTCATAGAATATCAAACTTTTTTATTTTTTACTTTTTAGTGTTTGTCCTAGAGTTTGTAATAGACATTAACAACTGATCCAAGTCCACTTTCAAATAACACTATACTACTTCATGCAAGTACCTTATAATAACAAAATTCTAATTCTTCTCTTCTGTCCCTGTCTCATTCCTGTTATTCATTTCATTTATACATGAATATATATACATAATTGAATACATTGTTGCCATTGTTATTTTGAACAAACTGCTATCTGTTAAATCAATCAAGAATAAGAAAAATATAAGTTTTTATTTTACCTTCACTTATTTATTCTATGATGCTCTTCTTTCTTTAAGTAAATCTAAGTTTTTGACCTATATCATTTTCCTTCTTCCTAAAGAACTTCTTGCAAGGCAGGTCTACTGGCAACAAATTCCCTCAAGTTTTGTTTTTCTGAGGAGTCTTTCCTTCTCCATTTTGAATGATAATTTCACAGATACAGAATTCTAGTTCAGTAGTTTTTTTCTCCCAACATTTAAAATATTTCACTCCACTCCTTTCTTCCTTGCATGGTTTCTGAGAAGTCAGGTGTAATTCTTATCTTTGCTCCTCTAAAGGTAAGGTGTTTTTTTCCCCCTCTGACTTTTTTCAAGATATTTTTCTTTTTCACTGTACCATATTTTATTTCAAATATACATATATATTTATATATTATGGATACATAAATATATATGATTATGTGGTAGACATCATTGTTCATATGAAAGCATTCACCTTTAAGACAGTGTTGGGACAGTGAACTCTGGCTTATCTTCACGTTCAATATGAGGCACTTGTCAAACCCATGCTAATGGAGTACGGTTCCTACTGGGACTGATTTTTCCATGGTTGTCATTTGGATTTCTTCCCCCTAATTCAACAAAATTTCTTCCAGCCTGAAGATCAGCAGGAAACCAAATAAGAACCACCTCAAAATACAACAGACAAGCTCCTCCAAATGTAGTTAAGAGGGAATCCAGATCTTACTCCCATAAGCCTGCTTGGCATTAGCTTTTAATGCCATTTTCCAGTTCTTGTGTTTTTTCCTTCTAATCTAATGTCCCTTCCAGGAATAAAGGGGAATTATCCCATTATTTGACAAACTGGGAGGTCAAGATTATTTTCTTTATCTTTGATTTCCAGAAATTTGAATATGATATACCTAGCTGTAGGTTTGGGGGAGAATTTATCCTGCTTGGTGTTTGCTTAGCTTTCTGGATCTGTGGTTTGGTGTCTGACATTTATTTGGGAGAAACTCTCAGACATTATTGCTTCAAATATTGCTTCTGTTCCTTTCTGTCTTTCTTCTCCTTCTGGTATTTCCATTACATGTATGTTACACCTTTTGTGGTTGTCCCACAACCATTGGATATTCTGTTCTGATTTTTTTTCAGTCTTTTTTCTCTTTGCTTTTCAGTTTTGGAAGTTTCTGTTGATATATCTTCAAGCTCAGAGATTCTTTCCTTGTCCTGTCCAGTCTACTAATGAGCTTATCAAAAGCATTCTTCATTTTTGTTACAGTGTTTTTGGTCTCTAGCATTTCTGTTTGGTTCTTTCTTAGAATTTACAACTCTCTGCTTACATTACCTATTTGTTCTTGCATGTTGTCTAATTTTTCCATTAGAACTTTTTAGCATACTAATCATAGTCTTTTGAAATTCACAGTCTGATAATTCCAACATCCCTGCCATATCTGAACCTGGTTCTGATGCTTGCTTTTTCTCTTCAGTCAGTGTTTTTCACCTTTTAGTATGTCCTGTAATTTTTTGTTGTAAGGTGGACATGATGTACTAGGTAAAAGGAACTGTGGTAAATAGGTCTTTAGTAAAGTAGTGGTAAGGTGTGGGGGGAGGGGAAGTGTTATGTAGTCCTATGATTAAGTATCAGTTTTTTAGTGAGCTTGTGCCCCTGGACTGTGAACTTCTTGGAGAATTGAACCCTTAATCATTATGGAGCTGGAGTTGGGTATTTCCCTTCCCCTAGATCCATTAGGCTCTAATAAAATCCCAGCAGGTTAGGCTCTGGTAAAATAGCTTCTCCTGAGGGAAGACCTTATTAAGAAGAATAGAATGGTTTAGCATATTTCAAAATGTTTCCATTTCTCCTCCCCCTGCTGAAAGCACTAGGGGATTTTTCTCTGATCTTCACTGTGAGAATGTGGTAGAGCTCCTGGAGGTAAAACTCACAAAAGTGTGAAGCCCTCCATATGACTGGTTTCCCCTGGAATTCTTAACTTGCAGACTTATCCACACTGAACCTCCAGCAATTCGTCAATTATAATAGTTCCCCCGCATCTGCGGTTTCACTTTCTGTGATTTCATTTACCTACAGTAAACTGCGGTAAAATAAAAATATTAAGTGGAAAATTCCAGAAATAAACAATTCATAAGTTTTAAATTGTGCACCATTCTGAGTAGCACGATGAAATCTCACGATGGCCTTCTCAGTCCCACCCAGGACGTGAATCATCCCTTTGTCCAGTGTATCTTGCCCATTAGTCACTTAGTAGCCATCTTGGTTATCAGATCAACCGTCGCAGATCGCAGTGTTTGTGTTCAAGTAACCCTTATTTTACTTAATAGTGGCCCCAAAGTGCAAGAGTAGTGATGCTGGCAATTCGGACATGCCAAAGAGGAGCCATAAAGTGCTTCCTTTAAGGGAAAGATGAAAGTTCTCTTCTCAACTTAATAAGGAAAGAAAAAAAATCGTATGCTGAGGTTGCTAAGATCTACAGTAAGAATGAGTCTCCTATCCATGAAATTGTGATGAAGGATAAAGAAATCTGTGCTAGTTTTGCTCTTGTACCTCAAACTTCAAAAGTTACAGCTACAGTGCATGATGAGTGCTTAGTTAAGATGGAAAAGGCATTAAATTTGTACAATAAGATATTTTGAGAGACAGAGAGAGACCACATTCACATAACTTTTATTACAGCATATTGTTGTAATTGTTCTATTTTATTATTAGTTATTGTTATTAATCTCTTACTGTGCCTAATTATAAATTAAACTTTATCATGGGTATGTATGCATAGGAAAAAACATAGTATATATAAGGTTTGGTACTATCCTTGGTTTCAGGCATCCACTGGGGGTCTTGGGGATACTACTGTACAGTTCAGATTTTCCTACCCCAGTACTGGTTTCTGCTCCTTTAAGTTCTGATTCTCTGTGTCTGCTTGTCTGTGTCTCTAATTTGGGGGGCAGAAGTTTTCCCTGTGACCTCAGTTCTCTGACAGATCAAAGAAGAGTTGATTTTCAGTTTGCTCATCTTTTTGTTTGCTGTTAGGATAGAGTTACATGCCAGACTGGAAACCAGAAATCAATGATTTTTTTAAAAATTTTTCACCAATTTTGCTGGGGAGTGTGTTCACAGAGGTCCTCACACTGTCACACTTGAAGTTGAGCCTGCCACTTCATTTTGCTTTATTGCCAAGTAATGTTTTATTATACAGATATACAACATTTCATTAATGCATTTACCAGCTGATGGACATTTGGATTTTTCCCACTTTTTGGATACTATAAATAATGCTGCTATGAATATTTATGTAATGTAGGTTATTTTTACATTTTCTTGATGGTGTTCCTTGAAATACAAAGTTTTCAATTTTGATGAAGTTCAACTTGTCATTCTTCTCTTCTTTCACTTGTGGTTTTTAGTGTTGTATGTAAGAAAAAAATAGATTAACCCAATATCCTGAAGATCTACTTCTGTGTTTTAAACTTTTAGCTTTTACATTTAGTTTATAATCTTTGAGTTAATTTTCTGTGTCTGGTATCAGATAGGTGTCCAACTTCATTTTTTTTTTGCATGTGGCTATCCAGTTGTCCTAGCACCAGTGTAGTTTTCAGACTATGAATTTTTTAACTTCTTTTGTTAAGGTTATTCCCAAGTACTTTATTCTTTTTGATGTACTTGTAAATGGAAGTGTTTTCTGAATTTCATTTTCAGATGGCTCATGCTAGTGTATACAGTAGACTAAAAAAAATTTTTTTATTGAAGTATAGTTGATTTACAATGTGCCAATCTCTACTGTACAGCAAAGTGACTCAGTTATACATACATACACATTATTTTTTATATTCTTTTCCATTATGGTTTATCACAGGTTACTGAATATAGTTCCCTGTGCTATACATTAGAACCGTATAGTTTATCCATTCTAAATGTAATAGTTTGCATCTACCAACCCCAAACTCCCAGTCCATCCCTCTCCCTCCCCTCTCCCGCTTGGCAACCACAAGTCTGTTCTCTATGTCTACGAGTCTGTTTTTCTTTTGTAGATAGGTGCATTTGTGCCTTATTTTGGTTCCATATATAAGTGATATCATATGATATTTGTCTCTTTCTGACTTGCTTCACTTAGTATGATAATCTCATGTTGCATCCATGTTCCTGCAAATGGCCTTATTTTGTTCTTTTTTATGACTGAGTAGTATTCCATTGTATATATGTACATCTTTACCCATTCATCTGTCGATGGACATTTAGGTTGTTGCCATATTTTGGCTATTGTGAACAGTGCTGCTATCAAGGGGTACATGTATCTTTTGGAGTTTGTTTGTTTGTTTAACATCTTTATTGGAATATAATTGCTTTACAATGGTGTGTTAGTTTCTGCTTTATAACAAAGTGAATCAGCTATACCTATACATATCTCCTTCCTCTTGTATCTCCCTCCCTATCCTACCCCTTTAGGTGGACACAAAGCATCGAGCTGATCTCCCTGTACTATGTGGCTGCTTCCAGCTAGCTATCTGTTTTACATTTGATAGTGTATATATGTCCATGCCACTCTCTCACTTCATCCCAGCTTACCCCTCCCGCTCCCCGTGTCCTCAAGTCCATTCTCTACGTCTGAGTCTTTATTCCTGTCCTGCCCCAGGGTTCTTCAGAACCTTTTTTTTTTTTTTAGATTCCGTATATACGTGTTAGCATAGATTCCATATATACGTGTTAGCATACGGTATTTGTTTTTCTCTTTATTGATCTTCTATCAACTGGGTCAGGGCTATCTCTACTGGCCAATTCCAATTTCTCCTCTAGCAGCACCAACCTGGGTATGGGTTTACTCCACCACTTCCTAAAGCTGAAGTAACCATTACTGGCCAGGTACATTTTTAAGCAATCTGAATATTTCATCAGACCACAGTATGTACCCCTGTGCCCTGCTTCCTGGTCAGAGGCAGACTTGTGCCTGTACTCCCATGATCTGAGGGTCACTGTGGCAATGTGGGAACTCCGAGAAGTCACAGCCTCTCTGGAAATGAGAATATTTGTCAGAGGAGAAGGTAGAGTTGCTGGCTTCTTTAGCCTTCCTAGGTCCAAGTTTTTGTGCCTCAGTGAGGACCTTTTATCCAGTAAAGTGAATGTTAAAAATGTGAGCCAGGCTGATTGTCAGAAAGTTCCAAGTGATTAACAGGCTGCACTTCCTGTTTCTGAGTAGGTTGCCTTATGGTTCACATGGTCAATTTTATATCTGCTGTACAAGCCTGAGAGCAGACTTTTTTTCTCTGAGATAAAGTATTAGTAGCAGTACCAGATATTGATATCTGTTGTAAAACAGTTTGGTTCTGGTACATGAATGAGCCTTCAGAATAACGGAAAATAAGAGTCCCAAGACAGACCCCAATCCATGAGGAGATTTAGTAGGTGAAGTAAGTAACATTTCAGAGCCATATGGGATGGTTATTTAATAAATTATGATGGAGCAACTGGTCCCCCATTTGAAAAAAATAAAGTTAAATCCCAATTTACACAAAAATAAATTCCAGATTGTTCAAATATTGAAATGTTAAAAAGTAAAAACATGAAAATAATTGGAAGTATCCATGGGAGAATTTACTTTTATAATCTTGGTGTGAAAGCAGCCTTTCTAGGAAACACATAAAGCCCAACAAACTTAAAGAAAAAATAGTAATCATTTGAGAAAATATAACTTAACATTTTCTACAAGTCAAAATATACCACAAATAATGTCAAAAAATAAATGATAAAATAAGCAGGGAAGGAGGGGCTTTTACAAGGGAACAAATCTGGACTACCATATGTATAACAACAAAAGGCTAATTTACCTAGTGCACTAAGAATTCTTCTAAATCAAAGGCCAACACGCCAAGAAAGGAAAAGGGGAGCAAAGTTTAAAGAAAAAGAGAGAAAATGAAACATTGGAAAAGATGCTTAACTTTTCTCACAGGCAAAGTTAAGCAGTAAAGTATCAAGTTTTATCAGATTAACCAACATCAAGAGCTTTGATAGTTCTGTGTTGATGAGATGGGGGAGGGGAAGCAGTGCTCAAATGTGCTGTCAGTAGGCATGTAAATTGGTACAGCTCTTTCGTTTGGAGGACTATTTTGCAATAGCTATCAAAATTACAAATGCACATGACCTTTGAGGTAACAATTCCATTTCTAGTAATACACAGTATAGAAATACACATATGCCTAAAAATATTCATTGCAATACTGTTTGTAATAGTAAACACTAGGAAACTATCTAAAAGTCTTTCATTGAAAGTGCCATAAATAAAGTTTGGTACATGATTATAGTAGAATATTCTCCAGGGAGGAAAAAAAAGAATGAGGTATTTCTATATGTGCTGGTACAGAAATATCAATACAATATGTCTCTCTATCTATGCCTGGAAATTTTCGAAGATACTCAAGAAAAGGTGGTTGTCCCTGATGTGAGATTGGGCATCTGAAAAAGAAGATAACTGTGATTTGATCTTGTATCCTACAACCTTGTTGAATTTATTAGTTCTAATAGCTTTTTAGTGGTTTCCTTAGGATTTTCTGCATACGAAATCACGCAATCTGCAAATACAGATAGTTTCACTTTTTCCTTTCCAACCTGGATGCTTTTCATTTCTTTTCTTTTTTCTTCTTCCTTTCCTTCCTCCCTTTCTTTCTTTCTTTCTTTTGTTCCTTTATTCTTTCCCTCCCCCCTCCCCCCATTCCTTCCTTCCTTATTTCTTATTTACTTATGTATTTTTAACAACTTGATTGGAGTATAATTGCTTTACAATGTTGTGTTAGTTGCTGCTGTATAACAAAGTGAATCAACTATATGTATATATATATCCCCATATCTCCTCCTCTTGCGTCTCCCTCCCACCCTCACTATCCCACCCCTTTAGGTGGACAAAAAGCACTGAGCTGATCTCCCTGTGCTATAGGGCTGCTTCCCACTAGCTATCTGTTTTACATTTGGTAGTGCATATATGTACATGCCACTCTCTCACTTCGTCCCAGCTTACCCTTCCCCCTCCCAGTGTCCTCAAGTCCATTCTCTATGTCTGAGTCTTTATTCCTGTCCTGCCCCTAGGTTCTTCAGAACCTTTTTTATTTTTTAGATTCCATATATATGTGTTAACATATGGTATTTGTTTTCCTCTTTCTTTCTGACTTACTTCACTCTGTATGACAGACTCTAGGTCCATCCACCTCACTGCAAATAACTCAATTTCGTTTCTTTTTTATGCTGAGTAACATTCCATTGTATATATCTGCCACATCTCCTTTATGCATTCATCTGTCAGCGGACACTTACCTTAGTTCCATGTCCTGGATATTGTAAATAGAGCTGCAATGAACATTGTGGTACGTGACTCTTTGAATTATGGTTTTCTCAGGATATATGCCCAGTAATGGGATTACTGGGTCATATGGTATTTCTATTTTTAGTTTTTTAAGGAACCTCCATACTGTTCTCTGTAGTGGCTGTATCAATTTACATTCCCACCAACAGTGCAAGAGTGTTCCCTTTTCTGCACACCCTCTCCAGCATTTATTGTTTGTAGATTTTTTGATGATGGCCATTCGGTGTGAGGTGATACCTCATTGTAGTTTTGATTTGCATTTTTCTAATGATTAGTGTTGTTGAGCATCCTTTCATGTGTTTGCTGGCAATCTGTATATCTTCTTTGGAGAAATGTCTGTTAGGGTCTTCTGCCCATTTTTGGATTGGGTAGTTTGTATTTTGGATATACAGCTACATAAGTTGCTTGTATATTTTGGAGATTAATCCTTTGTCCATTGCTTCATTGGCAAATATTTTCTCCCATTCTGAGGGTTGTCTTTTTGTCTTGTTTACGGTTTCCTTTGCTGTGCAAAAGCTTTTAAGTTTCATTAGGTCCCATTTGTGTATTTTTATTTCCATTTCTCTAGGAGGTGGGTCAAAAAGGATCTTGCAGTGATTTATGTCATAGAGTGTTCTGCCTATGTTTTCCTCTAAGAATTTTATAGTGTCTGGCCTTACATTTAGGTCTTTAATCCATTTTGATTTTATTTTTGTGTATGGTATTAGGGAGTGTTCTAATTTCATTCCTTTACATGTAGCTGTCCAGTTTTCCCAGCATCAATTATTGAAGAAGCTGTCCATTCTCCATTGTATATTCTTGCCTCCTTTATCAAAGATAAAGTGACCATATGTGCATGGGTTTATCTCTGGACTTTCTATCCTGTTCCATTGATCTATATTTCTGTTTTTGTGCCAGTACCATACTGTCTTGATTACTGTAGCTTTGTAGTATAGTCTGAAGTCCGGGAGCCTGATTCCTCCAGCTCCATTTCTCTTTCTCAAGTTTTCATACAAATTGTGAACGTTTTTGTTCTAGTTCTGTGAAAAATGCCATTAGGAATTTGATAGGGATTGCACTGAATCTGTAGATTGCTTTGGGTAGTATAGTCATTTTCACAATGTTGATTCCTCCAATCCAAGAACATGGTATATCTCTCCATCTGTTTGTATCATTTTTAATTTCTTTCATCAGTGTCTTATAGTTTTCTGCATACAGGTCTTTTGTCTCCCTAGGTAGGTTTATTCCTAGGTATTTTATTCTTTTTGTTTCAGTGGTAAATGGGAGTGTTTCCTTAATTTCTCTTTCAGATTTTTCATCATTTGTGTATAGGAATGCAAGAGATTTCTGTGTGTTAATTTTGTATCCTGCAACTTTACCAAATTCATTGATTAGCTCTAGTAGTTTTCTGGTAGCATCTTTAGGATTCTCTATGTATAGTATCATGTCATCTGCAAACAGTGACAGTTTTAATTCTTCTTTTCCGATTTGGATTCCTTTAATTTCTTTTTCTTCTCTGATTGCTCTGGTTAAAACTTCCAAAACTATGTTGAATAATAGTGGTGAGAGTGGGCAACCTTGTGTTCTTCCTGATCTTAGTGGAAATGGTTTTAATTTTTCACCATTGAGAATGATGTTGGCTGAGGGTTTGTCATATATGGCCTGTATTATGTTCAGGTAAGTTCCCTCTATGCCTACTTTCTGGAGGGTTTTTTTTTTTTATCATAAATGGGTATTGAATTTTGTCGAAAGCTTTTTCTGCATCTATTGAGATGATCATATGATTTTTCTCCTTCAATTTGTTAATATGGTTTAATACATTGATTGATTTGCATATATTGAAGAATCCTTGCATTTCTGGGATAAACCCCAGTTGATCATGGTGTGTGATCCTTTTAATGTGCTGTTGGATTCTGTTTGCTAGTATTTTGTTGAGGATTTTTTCATCTATCTTCCTGAGTTACATTGGCCTGTAGTTTTCTTTCTTTGTGACATCTTTGTCTGCTTTTGGTATCAGGGTGATGGTGGCCTCATAGAATGAGTTTTGGAGTGTTCCTCCCTCTGCTGTATTTTGGAAGAGTTTGAGAAGGATAGGTGTTAGCTCTTCTCTAGATGTTGGATAGAATTCGCCTGTGAAGCCATCTGGTCCTGGGCTTTTGTTTGTTGGAAGATTTTTAATCACAGTCTGAATTTCAGTGCTTGTGATTGGTCTGTTTATTTTTTTCTATTTCTTCCTGGTTCAGTCTCAGAAGGTGTGCTTTTGTTAGAATTTGTCCATTTCTTCCAGGTTGTCCATTTTATTTGCATATAGTTGCTTGTAGTAATCTCTCATGATCCTTTGTATTTCTGCAGTGTCAGTTTTTACTTCTCCTTTTTCATTTCTAATTCTACTGATTTGAGTCTTCTCCCTTTTTTTCTTGGTGAGTCTGGCTAATGGTTTATCAATTTTGTTTATCTTCTCGAAGAACCAGCTTTTAGTTTTATAGATCTTTGCTATCACTTCCTTCATTTCTTTTTCATTTATTTCTGATCTGATCTTTATGATTTCTTTATTTCTGCTAACTTTGGGAGATTTTTATTCTTCTTTCTCTAACTGCTTTAGGTGTAAGGTTAAATTGTTTATTTGAGATGTTTCTTGTTTCTTGAGGTAGGATTGTATTGCTTTAAACTTCCCTCTTAGAACTGCCTTTGCTGCATCCCATAGGTTTTGGGTCTTCGTGTCTCCATTGTCATTTGTTTCTAGGTATTTTTAAATTTCCTCTTTGATTTCTTCAGTGCTCTCTTTGTTATTTAGTTGTGTATTGTTTAGCCTCCATGTGTGTATTTTTTACGGATTTTTGCCTGCAATTGATATCTAGTCTCATAGCGTTGTGGTTGGAAAAGATACTTGATATGATTTCAATTTTCTTAAGTTTACCAAGGCTTAATTTGTGACCCAAGATATCATCTATCCTGGAGAATGTTCCATGAGCACTTGAGAAGAAAGTGTATTCTGTTGTTTTTGGATGCAATGTCCTATAAATATCAAGCCCGTCTCATTTAATGTATCATTTAAAGCTTGTGTTTCCTTATTTATTTTCATTTCGGATGATCTGTCCTTTGGTGAAAGTGGAGTGTTAAATTCCCCCACTATTATTGTGTTACTGTTGTTTTCCCCTTTCATGGCTGTTAGCATTTGACTTATGTATTGAGGTGCTCCTATGTTGGGTGCATAAATATTTACAATTGTTATATCTTCTTCTTGGATTGATCCCTTGATCATTATGTAGTGTCCTTCTTTGTCTCTTGTAATAGTCTTTGTTTTAAAGTCTATTTTGTCTGTTATGAGAATTGTTACTCCAGCTTTCTTTTGATTTCCAGTTGCATGGAATATCTTTTTCCATCCTCTCACTTTCAGTCTGTATGTGTCCCTAGATCTGAAGTAGGTTTGTTGTAGACAGCATATATATGGGTCTTGTTTTTGTATCCATTCGTCCAGTCTACGTCTTTTGGTTGGAGCATTTAATCCAGTTACATTTAAGGTAATTATCAATATGTATGTTCCTGTTTCCATTTTCTTAATTGTTTTGGGTTTTTTATTGTAGGTCTTTTCCTTCTCTTGTGTTTCTTGCCTGGAGAACTTCTTTTAGCATTTGTTGTAGAGCTGGATTTTTGGTGCTGAATTCTCTTAGCTTTTGCTTGTCTGTAAAGGTTTTAATTTCTCCATCAAATCTCAATAAAATCCTTGCTGTGTAGAGTAATCTTGGTTGTAGGTTTTCCCCTTTCATCACTTTAAATATGTCCTGCCATCCCTTCTGGCTTGCAGAGTTTCTGCTGAAATATCCACTGTTAACCTTATGGGGATCCCTTTGTATGTTATTTTTTTTTCTCTTGCTGCTTTTAATATTTTTTCTTTGTATTTAATTTTTGATAGTTTGATCAATATGTATCTTGGCATGTTTCTCCTTGGATTTTTTCCTGTGTTGGACTGTCTGCACTTCCTGAACTTGATTGACTATATCCTTTCCCATATTAGGGAAGTTTTCAACTATAATCTCTTCAAATATTTTCTCAGTCCCTTTTTTTTTCTCTTCTTCTCTGGGACCCCTATACTTCGAATGTTGGTGCGTTTAATGTTGTCCCAGAAATCTCTGAGACTGTCCTCAATTGTTTTCATTCTTTTTTCTTTATTTTGCCCTGTGGTAATTATTTCCACTATTTTATCTTCCAGGTCATTTCTCCGTTCTTCTGCCTCGGTTATTCTGCTCTTGTTTCCTTCCAGAGAGTTTTTAGTTTCATTTATTGTGTTGTTCATCATTGTTTGTTTGCTCTTTAGTTCTTCTAGTTCCTTGTTAAATGTTTCTTGTACTTTCCATTCTATTTCCAAGATTTTGGATCATCTTTACTTTCATTACTCTGAAGTATTTTTCAGGTAGACTTCCCATTTCTTCTTCATTTTTTTGGTCAGGTGGGTTTTTACCTTGCTCCTTCATCTGCTGTGTTTTTCTTTGTCTTCTCATTTTGCTTAACTTACTGTGTTTGTGGTCTCCTTTTCGCAGGCTGCGGGTTCATAGTTCCCATTGTTTTTGGTTTCTGACCGCAGTGGGTAAGTTTGGTTCGGTGGGTTGTGTAGTTTTGCTGGTGGAGGGGACTGGTGCCTGTGTTCTGGTGGCTGAGGCTGGGTCTTGTTTTTCTGGTGGGCAGGACCGCATCCATTGGTGTGTTTTGGGGTGTCTGTGACCTTATTATGATTTTAGGCAGCCTCTCTGCTACTGGGTGGGGTTGTGTTCCTGTCTTGCTAGTTGTTTGACATAGGGTGTCCTGCACCATAGCTTGCTGGTCGTTGAGTGTAGCTGGGTCTTGGTGTTGAGATGGAGATCTCTGGGAGACTTTTCGCCGTTTTATATTTCATGGGGACGGGAGGTCTGTTGGACCAATGTCCTGAGCTTGGCCCTCCTACCTCAGAGGCTCAGGTCTGACACCTGGCTGGAGCACCAAGACCCTGTCAGTCACACAGCTCAGAAGAAAAGGGAGGGGGAAAAAAAAGAAATAAATAAATTAAATTAAATTAAATTAATAAAAAGTTATTAAAATAAAAAATTTTTAATTACAAAAATTAAAAGTAATTAAAAGAAAGAAGAGAGCAGCCACACCAAAAAACGAATCCACCAATGATAACAAGTACTAAAAACTATACTAAAAAAAAGAAAAAAGGACAGACAGAACCCTAGGACCAATGGCAAAAGCAAAGCTATACAGAGAAAATCACACAAAGAAGCATACACATATACACTCACAAAAAGATAAAAAGGAAAACTTATATATATATACACACACACAGACACACACACATTAAAAGGAAGAGGGCAACGAAATCAGTAAACAAATCTACCAATGATAATAAGCTCTAAGTACTAAACTAAGATTAACATAAAACCAGAAACAAATTAGATGCAGAATGCAAACCCCAAGTCTACAATTGCTCCCAAAGTCTACCACCTCAATTTGGAATGATTTGTTGTCTCTTCAGGTATTCCACAGATGCAGGGTACATCAAGTTGATTGTGGAGATTTAATCCGCTGCTTCTGAGGCTGCTGGGAGAGATTTCCCTTTCTTTTCTTTGTTCGTGCAGCTCCTGGGGTTCAGCTTTGGATTTGGCCCCGCCTCTACGTGTAGGTCACCTGAGGGCGTCTTTTCCCTACCCAGACAGGACGGGGTTACAGTAGCAGCTGATTCGGTTGCTTTGGCTCACTCAGGCCTGGGGGAGGGAGGGGTACGGGATGCGGGGCAAGCCTGCGGTGACAGAGGCTGGCATGACATTGCAATAGCCTGAGGTGCGCCATGTGTTCTCCTAGGGAAGTTTTCCCTGGATCATGGGACCCTGGTGGTGGCAGGCTGCACAGGCTCCCCAGAGGGGAGGTGTAGGTAGTGGCCTGTGTTTGCACACAGGATTCGTGGTATCTGCAGCATCAGAGTTAGTGTTTCATGCCTGTCTCTGGTGTCCGCGCTGATAACCATGGCTTGCACCCATGTCTGAAGCTCATTTAGGTGGTGCCCTGAATCCCCGCTCCTTGCGCACCTTGAAATAATGGTCTCTTGCCTCTTAGGCAGTTCCAGACATTTTCCTGGACTCCCTCCCTGCTAGCTGTGGCACACTAGCCCCCTTCAGGCTGTGTTTATGCAGCCAACCCCAGTCCTCTCCTTGGGATCTGACCTCCAAAGCCTGAGCCTCAGTTCCCAGTCCCCACCCACCCTGGTGGGTGAGCAGACAAGCCTCTCAGGCTGGTCAGTGTTGGTCTGCACCAATCCTCTGTGTGGAATCTCTCTACTTTGCCCTCTGCACCCCTGTTGCTGCACTTTCCTCCGTGGCTCTGAAGTTTCCCTCCCTCTCATCACCCCCCTCGTCTCCGCCAGTGAAGGGGCTTCCTAGTGTGTGGAAACTTTTCCTCTTTCACAGCTCCCTCCCAGAGGTGCAGGTCCTGTCCCTATTCTTTTGTCTCTGTTTTTTCTTTTTTCTTTTGCCCTACCCAGGTACGTGTGGAGTTACTTGCCTTTGGGGAAGTCTGAGGTCTTCTGCCAGCACTCAGTACGTGTTCTGTAGGAGTTGTTCCACATGTAGATGTATTTTTGATTTATTTGTGGGGAGGGTGGTGATCTCCACTTCTTACTCCTCCACCATCTTGAAGGTCCCCACCCCACTGTTTCAGCACTTTGAATATGCCATCCCACTTCTTTCTGGCCTCCACTGTTTCTTTTTCTTTTTTTTTCTTTCTTTCTTTTTTTTTTTTTTTGGCTGCATTGGGTCTTTGTTGCTGCACACGGACTTTCTCTAGCTGTGTTGAGCAGGGTCTACTCTTCATTGTGGTGCGGTGGCTTCTCTTGTCGTGGAGCACGGGCTCTAGGCATGCGGGCTTCAGTAGTTGTGGCACACGGGTTTAGTTGTTCCATGGCATGTGGGATCTTCCTGGACCAGGGATCGAACCCTTGTCCCCTGTATTGGCAGGCGGATTCTTAACCACTGCTCCCCCTCCATTGTTTCTGATGAGAAGTTAACTGTTACGCTTATTAGTGTTTCCTTGTGTCTGATAGTTTTCTCTTTCTGCATTCCAGATTTTCTGTCTTTCAACATTTCAACAACTATGATGTGTCTGGCTATGGATCTATTTGTCTTTATCCCACTTGGAGTTCACTGAGCCTCTGAATGTGTATATAAATATTTTTCACCAAATTTGGATTTTTTTCAGCCAGTATGTCCTTGAATATTTTGTCTGTTCCTTTCTTTGTCACCTCTCTTTCTGGTACTCCCATGATATATATGTTGGTGCGCTTAATGGTATCCTACATTTCTCTGAGGCTCTGTTCATTTTTCTTCTTCCCCTCCTCTTATTTCCCCTCTCCATCCTCCTTATTCTTTTTGTTGTTTTTCAGATAGCAAAATCTCTATTGATCTATCTTTATAATTGGATGTGTGTGTATGGCTTGGAGACTGCTTTGACAGTTCAGGGAGTTTACAGTTTTGCCTCACATTCAACCAGGAAGTAGTAACTTAAAATTTCTCTCTCCAGTCGTTCCTGAGAGGGCACAGTCTTCCAGACCACTAGGGATGGTTGTGATTTAATTTTAAGTATGACTTCTTGCTCAGTCAGTGCCTGGTCAAAGGTTGTACATAGTTCCTTGAGCCAGTAAGACGTCTACCCTTTGCTACTTTATCTGTGTGTGGCTTGGGGAGCGTTTTCAAGTCTGTCCCATGTCCTTCTCTGATTGCTTCTGCAGTAGGTGCAGCCTAGTGCATGTGTACAGCCTTCCAGATCCATAAAGATGAGTATTATCGCGTGAGGGGATCTTCTTGGCTGTCTTTTCCCCTGGTAACCTTTTGGTTGGCATGCCATTTTTCTTGTTGCTACTAGTTTCATCCAGCTACCAGCCCCCTCTTAACTTTTTGTCACCAAAATTTCCATTGTTTTTGACAGTGCCCTTAGGCATGAACTCCTCCTGCTCTGTTCTAAATAGTCCCCTTAGGGTAGAGCTGTGCTGTTGCGCTCTCCATCTTTATGGTCTGCCTACAACCCTGGGTGGAAACTCTGGGCCACTGCACAGAGGCTGGGAGTGGGGACTGTGCCCCCCTCCCCTGATGTGATACTCCCTGCTCTGTGAACTGGTGCTGGGGAGGAGATGGTAGCCCCTGGTCTTAGCTTGCCTCTCCTAGTGTGGATCCTCCATCCTATGAGCAAGCTGAGGTGAGATGATTGAGGGCCCGATATTCTTGGACTTCTGAGCCTGAGGTAGAGCTTCTTCCACCCTATGAGTTGGGGCCGGGTGGGAGAGGGCAGCCCAGTCCTCTTGGCCATCCAGAATAGAGCTTTTGCAATACTGAGCTAGGGGAGACAAGAGATGTTCCTGGGGTGAAACTATAGCCCCTAGACTAGGAGCTGGGAGGAAAGGGAACCCTGTTTTCTTGGCCACACTTGTCGAGAACAGTGTTTCTGTAAAATGGAGCTGGCGGGGGTGGGGGTGGGGTATGGAATTGGAACACGTCATGACTCAAATGCCACAGACTCTCACTGTTCTTACCAAGATTTAGTAAATTTTCTTGAATAAATGTTTCTCTACTTGCAGTATGCCCTGAGGGCAAATCTCCAGAGACTTTATATGGTTGTTTTTAAAAATAATTTTCACCAGTGAAATGGTTGTTTCACAGGGGAGTCACACCAGCTTCCCATAGAGCCATTCTGGAAGTCCCACATCCCTACTTAACATTTTTCCAGTGGAAAAAAAATTGGTGGGGGCTCCTTCTCCACTAGAACTCAATTAGCTCAAACCCAAGATTTTATTCAGAGGGAAAGAAAGCATACGAAAAGTGAAATGGGGTTACAATGTAAGACATTTCAAAAATAAACCGAATAAATAGTTTGAGGTTTATCACCTAAGTGCTGATGTTTTGCGGAGTAGCTGTCCTACAGAATCAGGCATTAATCAGAGGGGGAAACAGCAGTATATGTGTAAAGCATTCTGATCCCTGGAGCAGCAGAAATAATCTCATCCCTGGGAAATACTTATGGTTATATAGGGCCTGCTCTGCTGCTGATACAGCTATGGTTTGGAAATTTCATTGTAATTTTTTATTTTTTATTTATTTATTTTTTTGCGGTACGCGGGCCTCTCACTGCTGTGGCCTCTCCCGTTGCGGAGCACAGGCTCCGGACACGCAGGCTCAGCGGCCATGGCCCATGGGCCCAGCCGCTCCGCGGCACATGGGATCCTCCCGGACCGGGGCACAAACCCGCGTCCCCTGTATCGGCAGGCGGACTCTCAGCCACTGCGCCACCAAGGAAACCCGCATCGTAATTTTTTACTGGAAAATCTATCTTGGCTAAATGTTTGCAAGAGCACAAAATAGCTCGTCATTTGGTCTCTAGAAACATACAGCCTTGGTCCAAAAATGTGCAAAAGCAGATTGTGACAGTGCTGTGACTTTTAACTGCTTTCATGACCCCTTCCACACCGACCATTTGGGAAAGATCATTTCCCTTCTCTCTCTGACTTGCTTTCTCCTTTTGAGGGATAGAATTCTGAACACCAGCCAGGCTGGGAAACTCTTACCTCAATGAAAAGTGCAGTAAGGCTGTGCCACTAAGAAAGATGTCTTCTTCTAAATTGACACCCTCTCTCCAGTTGTTTCTCTTGTTGGCCTACTCATCCTGACCACTTTATCAAGGGAATGGTGAGTTTCAAAGAAGTGCAGGACCCCAAAGAGAAGAGGTAGCCATAGCAGCTTTTACTTCTCTTCCTCCTTGTTCAGCCTGTGTGTGTCTTGATTCTGGGCAGCCACTGCTCCTTTGTTCCCAAATCTGGCAACCTCAAACCCTGGATGCAGTGTCACATGGCTGGAGGTGCAGATACCAACCTATCTGTTCCCTGGGGACACTCCTTCATTTGCCTTTTGCAAAGGGAGTTCAGGCACCCTGAGGAATTGACTGCTTTGAGACCATGGCCATGGCAGCACACTGGCCTCTCCGTTTCCTATCCTTCTGAACTCCTCTAATTTACTCTTTTCATCATTCATGGATGTATTTTTATTTTTATCAAGATATCTCACTCTTTAATTCTCTGTTCTGAGCATGACCTCCCTCCTCCCACAGCTTCCCAGCACATCTGCAGGATGGCCTCTAAGCTTTTGCCAGAACCTTTGGATTTTAGACATTGCCTCCCCCACTCCTGCCTTTCTTTCTCTCTCTCTCTGTCTTCCCCCCTCTCCATCAGTAAATGCCTCCAATTGCTTCTTTAAAAAGCCTGGACCCCATGATGTCCTCACCCTCCCTTGACCTTTGTCCCTTCTTATCATGCCAGTTGTCATCTCAAGGCCCACTCCCTGCCCCCCTTCCCCTAGCTGCTTTATCTCCTCCTTCTCTTGGCACTGAATTTTCTTTATTTACAGAGACAGTGTTTCTCTCCTCTCCTAAACTAGCCCCTCCCCACCAAATTCATTCCCCCCAGCATCTGGGTTTGCAGTCTAACAAAATTCAGGGCTTAGGGGCTCCAGGGCCCCCGTTGGCCAGACAGGTAAGGTGGAGAAGCAGGGCCCAGAGGGCCTTGGGGCATGCTTCTCTGTCTCAAGAGGGAAGCTACTGCTGGGCCCCAGGCCACTGGTGCCCTGTGGGAGTGCCAGCCCAGTGCTGCCAAATCCTCTGGTTCATTAAGAGAAGACTGAAATCCAGATATTAAACTGTCCTGTTTAAAGCTGTTGACAATTATTCTTAATTTTTAAGAACATGGGGGGACAAGCCTCCCCCTGCCCCTCCCATTTCTGGGATAGATTAACCACCCCCCCACCTCCCACATTAGCTCATTTGCCCAGTTCTAGAAGACTATTTTCAGGGTCTGTGCTACTGCCTCCATTTCACTCGTATCCTCCCTTGGATGACTATAATGACCTCCTAAATGGTTTCTGTTTTCTGCCCTCCCCTCCAGTCTACTGTGTACAACCCTGATTGATTGAGTTACCTCAAAATAACAGAGCCTCCTAGGGCTCTGGGATCCAGCTGTATAGATTTAGTCCCAGGCCTGCCATTTATAAGCTATGCGAGATCTTGGGCAAGTGAGTCCATCTTTCTGAGTCTTTGTTTCCACACCTGCAAAATAGTAGTACCTAGTCATAGTCCTGTTGTGAGGATTTAGTGAAGAATCATGCCTAACCTGGAATAGGTACTCGACAAATGTTCATCGTGATTGCATCATCCCTTGTATGAAGACCTTCAAAGCCTCCATTGCCTCTCAAATATAGTTTAACCCATTTGTCCGAGGCATTCAAGACTCTTGCTCTGGTCTCAGTCCTCCTTACCTTCTCTATACAATACTTCAGTCACATTGGACTTCTTGTCATGCCCTAAATATGCTTTCCTGTCTTATTCCGTTTCCTCTCTCCCCTGCCCTCAAGTGCCTGGGACAGTGGGAGCTAAAAGAGCTGCTATGGTTATCCTTATATCATAGAGGAACAGACCGAGGCAAAGCAACCTGCCCAAGGCCTCCCAGCCTAGAAGCAGAGAAAGCAGGATTTGAATCCAGATCTGTCTACCCTAAAGCCTGTTGTCTTTCTACTATATTATAGAAGCAGGGGCAGGAAGATAAGGGAGACACTTGAGATACACTTTTCCTTCTGGAAAATCATAGGGCATTGTTTTTTCTCTATGATAAACCAGTAGAAAAAAGTAGTACAACTGTGTGACAGTGGTATCTGGGTGGCTTGGGCCAGGATATGTTGGTGCTTATGAAAACTTCTAAACTGCTGAAGTCAACACAAGGAACTTTTAAAAGTAGGCTTAAAACAAGTTGCAAAACAAAAAAGGGATTGAGGACAGCAGGATAACGTTATAGTCTGGCTTCTTTGGTAACAGCCTCCCTTATAGACTTTGGCAAGATTGGTTTAGCATAACAGGTGCCCCAGATGGAAGGATGGACTTCCCAGATATAAATCTCAGTTTTGCCACTTATAATCTGTGTAACCTTGAAAAAGCTGTGTCTCATCTTCTCATCTGTAAAATGGGGGACAATAATAGTACCTACTTCAAAGGATTATTGTGATTATTAAATTTAACAGTTCATGAAAGCTCTCAGAACATTGTCTTATACACAGTAAGTTCTTTTATAAACCTTAACTAATGTTTGTCCTCCCAGAATATGTGTCCCATACTAGGTGAAATTGAAAACTTTTGGATTAATGGATCTCTCTTTCTTGACCTTTTCCAATGAGGTAAAACCACAGTCCTAATCGTGGCACCATTTTTTATTGGTAAACCTTTAAAAACTTTTCAAAGTGCTCCAGACACCTCACTAGGAGGATAGTGGAAAATTTCTTAAATCATAATATAACTTTCTAGAAGAAGGTGACTGTGCTTTTTTCTCCCACCTCCCTTATTTACATTCCACTTGTACTTATACAGCCTAATAGCATAACTGCACAGACTCTGGAGCCAGGTGGCCTAAATTCAGATTCCACCTTTGCTACTTACTCTCTGTGTGACCATGGGCAAGTTACCTAACCTCTTTTTGCCTCAGTTTTCTCGTGTGTAAAATAGACATAATGACAGTATCTCTATTATGAAGTTCTCACGTGGATTAGATGAGTTAATACATGTAAAGCAGTTAGCACGGTACCTGGCACATAAGAAGCCTTAATTTAAGCTGCTATTATTATTATTACTATTAGAAAATAAACTAAGAAGTCATTAGACATCTCTTAAACTTTTCTTTTAGGTTTTCCCTTACTAGCCAATTCTCAGGTGTCCATGCATTCTCAGGCCCTGATTACAGTGCTCTCCTTTACATGGAAATCTTGGTCAGATCCCTCCCTTGGCCCTGCCAGCCCCTGCCCTTGGGTACTTTATACTCAATCCCATCTATGGGGCCCTCATTTGGTGCCAGGACTTTGCTCAGAACAGCTTCTCAGGTAATCCTCATGTATTTCCAGGCCCAACAAACTACTATAGGTCTTTAACCTCACTCTGCATGGGACTAGAAGAAAGAGATTCCAAGCTAGAGATTTTACTCAGTCATGGAAGAGTGAAATGGCACTCCTACATCAGACCAGAAGCTTTTGGTGCATTCAGTACTTAATGCCGAAGTTACTGCTCATTTTTCTGCTAAGTTGCTCCTGGTCCAGGCATCGTTTAGCCTATCCCGGGATCACTTCCTGTGCAACATCAGCTGTTGTCAACAACCTGTCCTTATCGAGTCATTCAACCAGCGTATCTCAAGCACTATTACCATGCTTACTTCTGCAGCCTGGTGCAGCACTTTGTATCTAGGTTTTGGAGACAGACAGGCCTGATGCAAATCCTGGCCCTGCCTCTTGCCAATTGTGGAAAGAGGGACAACTTTGATCAAATGTAAGATGAGAGTAGTACAAAGGTCTACGTTGAAGAGTTGCTGTAAAAATAAGGAATAGCATATGTGAGTATCTAGTAGAGACCTAATCAGTGACATTGGTAATTATTATGAGTCATGATTTTGCCTAGACCCAGTTCTCAGTTAAGGTGCTACCCTTGGAAATAAAAAGGAATGAGAGTCCTCACGCAAAAGCAAGTGAAGTTGGACCCCTAACCTCACACCATACACAAAAATTAACTCAAAATGGATCAAAGACCTAAATGTAAGAGCTAAAACTCTTAGAAGAAAGTATAGGTGTGAATCTTCATGACCTTGGATTAAGCAGTGGTTGCTTAGATATGATACCAAAGGCACAAGTGACCAAAAAAATAGATAAATTGAACTTAATCGAAAGTGAAAAACTTTTTCATTTCAAAGGACACCATCAAGAAAGTGAAGAGACAACCCACAGAATGAGAGAAAATTTTTGTAAATCATATATCTGATAAGGAACTTGTATACAGAATACATAAAGAATTCTTAACTCAATTTCAAAAGGACAAGTAACCCAATTTAAAAATAGACAAAGGATCTGAATAGACAGCTTTCCAAAGAAGATATACAAATGCCCAACAAGCATATGAAAAGATACTCAGCGTTATCAGTCATGAGGGAAATGCAAATTGAGACCACAAGATGCCACTCCACACCTAATAGGATAGCTATAATCAAAAATATGGAAAATAGCAAGTGTTTGCAAGGATGTGGAGCAACTGGAACCCTCATGCACTACTAGTGGAATGTAAAATGGCACAGCCACTTTGGAAAACAGTCTGGCAGTTCCTCAGTAGGTTAAATATATTACCCAGGTTACCATATGACCCAGCAATTCCACTTCTAGGTTTATACCCAAGAGAAATGGAAACACATGTCCACACAAAAGCTTGTACGAAGTTCATGGGAGCATTATTCATAATAGCCAACAGATGGAAACAACTCAGTGTTCTTCAGTGTGTGAGTGAATAAACAAATGTAGTATATCCAGATCCATACGATGGAATATTATTCAGCCATAGAAAGGAATGAAGATTTATACATGCTACAACATGGATGAACCTTGCAAACAGTATTCTGAGTGAAAGAAGCAAGATACAAAATCCTACATATTGTATGATTATGTAGGCAAATCCTATAGAGACAGAAAATAGATTAAGTGTTTGCTAGGGACTGTGGGGAAGGGGGAATAGGGAATTAATGGGTATGGAGTTTCTTTCGGGGGATGATGAAAATGATCTAAAGTTGACTGTAGTGATGGATACACAACTCTGTGAATATACTAAAAGCCATTGAATTGTCCACTTTAATTGTTTGAATTGCATGGTATATGAATTGTATCTCAATAAAACTGTTAAATAAAAAAATGGAAGGAGAAACGAACTACCCAGAGCCACCATGGCAGACTTGATAAAGGGAAAAGGGTTTATCAGAGATCATAGGAGGTGTTTCTGTGTGAGTGTGTATTCCCTGGCTGTGTGTGTGTGTGCTTGTGCTCATATGTGTGTTTTAGGGTAGTCCGGTCCTGGCCTGGCCCCAGGCAAAACTGTCACATAGGCAAAAATTTCCCTCAGCACTTTTCTAATTCTCCCTCTGCCTGAAAGTGAAAAAGGTTTAATTTACCCTCCCTTGAAGTGGTCTTTGCATTCTTGCTGGGCATCAGTCAATTCTGGATGAATGAATTTTTAAGAAAAGAGCCTCAAGGCAGCTTCCAGGCAGAAGTTTCAGGCAGTGGGATGGAGAGTGGTGGGCTCCTTCTGGGCTGGAAGTTGGCATAGATCTTTCTCCTTGCAAGCAGGGCTATGGGTGGGTAGAGTTGCTCACGTAGCCACATGTGCCATATCCTGGCACTTCGGGATGCTATCTATGGTCAGCTAGTGTGAACTGATCATCAAATTGGGGATCCAGGGGCAGGACAGGTAGACCCTTCCCAGTGGAGAATGTGTTCTGTAAAGGACTTCTCAAGTTGGCCTGTGCCCCATGCCACTCTGACTGCCACCTCTGCTCTCCTGCAAGGGAGCTTCTTTGAGCAACCGGCCTAATCAAGCTTCTGCCCCCTTTTAAGGCTTTGGTCTACCTCAAATGAGGGACATGCACAACATGCAGGGAAGGGGGCTAAAGGTGAAGCATACGGCAGCTGTGATGCTGTGGGCCATCCTTTAAGGTGGTGGGCATAGGTGCTGGTCCAGACTTTCCACCTTATTCCTGGTTGGGTTTTTGTAATCAAAGTGGAACACGCCCATGGAAAGAAACAACAGATCCCTGAAGGAACCCCACCCAGTCCCCTTTCTGGAAGGCAAACAGCTTTTTTTCTTTTCTTCCTGTATTTACCCCTCATTTCTCTAAATAAAACACTTCTTTTATTCCTTCATTCATCAATTTTGGGAGATTATCTGTTGACTTCCTGCTAAGCTAGTTGAGGATTTATCACCATATATGGCTATATCACCATCTTTATTCTTTTATTGGTTAACCTAGTAATTTATGCAGTATACTAACACTTTTATGTTTTTGTTCCATCAATTATCATCTGCACCTTTTGAATCTCCACTTGGTAAAGTGAGGTATTGGCACCCTTTCCCTTCTCCTCAGCTCTCCTCTCCACTGACCCCTCTCACTAGGTGGTATTTTGGTATAACACCTGGTCCTTATTTTTTAAGGACCTTGTCTTCAAAAGCAGAAGATATGGAAGATGAAATTCATTTGTATCGAGCGTTTACTATGTACCAGGAACTATGCATGCATCATCACATTTAATTCTCACAGTAACCCTGAAAGGGAGGTATCATAATGACAATTTTATGCATGAAAAGAACTGACCAGACCACGCATCTGGAATGAGGCCAAGCTGAGATCTGAACCAAAGTTGGACTCCAAAGCCCCTACTCTTTCCAGAGCCCTATGCATCCTTCAGCTTCAGTTTCACCTGCAGCTTTTCAAGTCCCCTTTCTGTAGCCAAAACTGGGACTGGAAGTCTTCATCTATTTTTGGAACCCCACAGTGGTTCTGACTTGTTCACTGATGCTGCACCCTCTTCCAGAGGGAAGAGGAAAGGGCAACTTGAGAGGGAACGGAAGGCAAATGAACATCCCTGTGGGGGGTGGGGGGTGAGTGGGTCATATGGTTCAGTCACATGCCTGGCAGGCCTCTCTCGACCTGGTAGCCCACACCTTTGGAAGCTAGTACAGAAGTTCCAGGTAGCCCCTGAGGTGACATGGGGAAATATTTTACAACATCACCAGGGCTCTCCCAGCCAACAGGCTGCCTTTGATATAAGAAGCAAATACAGAATTTTGAAGGTTGTAGCTGACTTAGACCACTGCTCTGGCATTGCAGTCATAGACACATGTGGGAAATTCCCAAATTGACTTTCCCACAGAGCTGTTTTGGAGTGGGGGACAGAAAGAGGCGGGGGGTGGAGAATGTATTTTAGTTATTTATTTGATTAGTATTTGTTAAATCGTTGGACCATTTCACGCAGAAGCACTGAGTGGGATTTCCCCAGGGGTCACTTCCGGGCACATGGAAGAGTCAGTCGAGAGGTCAAGAGGCCCTGGCTCAATTTTCCATACTGAGGAAGGAGAGGCTCCAATAATGTAAAACAGATAATACCAGATTCTTCCTATTGGTCTTGAGGCTGCTGTCACAGAGAAACATTTGGGAATCCTCACCCACCCACTCTTCCCCTACCCGATTCCTGGGTTTCTTCCTGTCTGTTGGCATTCCAGCAATCCACCCCATCTTGGAGTCATCTTGATTCTTCCCAATTCTCGCCTTTTGCCAACCCATCTCCTTCACCCCAGCCCCCCCCCCCACCCCGCCACACGCACACTCACGCCCCTGGAAGCCCCACCCTGTGGATTTGCAGTGTCTTACACATTCATCCTTTCCCCTCTCTTCTTAGTGACCCTCAATCTCATTACCTTAGACATAGACTCTTGGTTTCTTCAGCCACTCTGTGTGTCTCCAATTACACCTCCCACCCCACTGGCCTGGCCCCAGTCCATCCTGTTACCATTGATGGATGAATCTTCCTATAGAACAGCTTTCTGAGACCTGCTCAGACTTTCCCAAGGCTTCTCTGCTGGTTCCAGCATAAAATCCAAATGCCTCGGCTTGACATTCAAGGTTCCATGCTCTCTGCTGTCAATTTCAATTTCCGGTCTTAGTTCTTGACACTTCCCTACTGGACTGAGACTGTCTTGAAGATAGAGAGCATGTGTGGTTCACTTCTGGGACCCTGATGGCACAGGAGGAAGCCTAGGACCTCGTGGTGATCAGGACTTGTTTGCTGAAGGAATGAATGTGATAAAGACTCATTTTGCCAAATAGCTGTTCAGGGACCTCCGTCACTGACTAGTTGCATGACCTTGAATAAGTCCTTTCCTCTCTCTGGGCTTCCTGTCTCCAGCAGCACTCCCAAACTTACAGGTCTTTGGCCCTAAGGGCCTGCAGGCCTGCTTTGCTGGTTGGCACATTAAAATGAATTTAAATGCCTTTTTGTAAGGCAACTGGGCTCCAGTTCCACACCCCCTCCCTCATTTTCTTACCCCTCCCCTCCTCGCTCATTTTCATTAGCTGCTTGGTGCCTAAGGGCATTTACATTTGTGACCCTTGGATGAGGTGGTGTTTATGCACCTTTCAACTCTGGCAAGGCCAGGATTCTGCTTGACCTGCTTTGAAATGAAAATTGCAAGTGCTTTGCTTAAGTGGTTTCTAATGTCATCTCATACACAGCAGCCAGGCCTGACTGGCTCTGCCCTCCCAAAACAGGCCACCAAAGAACAATGGTGTGTGCCCTTAGTATTCTGATTTTGGCAGTCAGCTGCAGGGGGAGATGTTATTCCATTGAAAGCATTTCTGATGAGGACAGGGAGGATGAGAAAGGAAGAGGGGAGAAGACAGACAGTTCTTCTGACTAAGCTGTTTCATGTGTCTGGGATAATTCTAGGGAGCTTCCTGGAGTGAAAGGGATTGACTGTGTGGTTTTGCTTCCCTGTTTCTGCCCTTTCGTGCTTGGCAGCTTCTGAACTCAGGGAGGTGAATCCCTAGTACTGTTTTTCAAAGGCAAATAGAATGGAGAAAGTAAACTTTCCAAAGAAATTTCTTAAAAATTTATTTTATTGAAGTGTAGTTGATTTACAGTGTTGTGTTAGTTTCTAGTGAAACTAGAAATCAGCAGTGTGATTCAGTTATACATATATATCTATTCTTTTTCTTATTCTTTTCCATGATGGTTTATCACAGGATATTGAAGATAGTTCCCTGTGCTCTACAGTAGGACCTTGCTGTTTATCCATTCTATATATAAGAGTTTGCATCTGCTACCAAAGAAACTTTATGGAACACATGTAAAGCCCTAGAGAAACAGTTTTAAATTATTTTTTTAGTATTGTTGGTTTCCTTTGCATGACTGCACCCAACTCATGTCAGCAAGGCGTTGGGTGAGACACGTAAGACCGTTGCGTGTGCAAGGAGAGGTGGGCACACCTGCTTGGGGAAGTGTAAGACATCACAGCCGCTGAAGGGCAGGAGAGGCGGCTAGGTGGGGCTCGGCTGCAGCTCAGGCCAAAGACCATGCACATGGGGAGATGTGATGTGGTGGGTGGTATGACTGTGGCTGTACTGTGTGTTATGTACATGTTTCTGACATGACTGGGAAACTTGGCTATAGCTGTTGTGTGTGGATTTGTGGCTTGCAGGTTGAAACCAGGATGTTCTGGCAGTGACAGGAGCAAACACAGGAAAGGCTGGAGAGCCCCATTGTTGGCACACTCAGCTGTCGTGGGTGTCCTAGAAACCCAGCTCTCTCTGACTAGCGGGTAAAGGAGATAAGGCTGGAGTCTTGGTTGCAGACCCATACCCGCACCTCGTGTTCAGCCTTGTCGTCATCACACGGTGAGGCTTCTTGCTGAAATGCCATCTCCTTCTGAGATGGGAGCCACTGAGGGGACTCTGTGGTTGCTTTTCTCTACCTTTCGAGTAATTGGGCGTCAGGGTAAGACAAGCCCTGGCCTGGGCTCTGCAGCTGCTTCCTACACACTGCTCAAGCCCTGCATCCTCTCCTACCATTGTGAGGAGAGCTCTCACGCACCTAGGGGGCTTTGAGGTCGAGACGATGGTCTGGTAGTTGCCGAGCATTTGGGTCTTCATCCCCATGGCTAGTAACCAGCTGGTCAGGCCTGGCATGGCCATGTGGCTTCCATGGCTTGGGGCTTAGTTTGAATGAGCCAAGTTTGTCCTCCCCTTAGCAGTAGGAATTTTGGACAGTGAGCATGTTGGGGGGGTTCCCTGAGCCAGGGAGGCAAACTCATATGCATGCAGGGCCACACTCACCATGCCACCCTTGGCAGTTAACAGGGCTGAGAGTTGTGGTGTGACCAAACATAATGCCTGTCTCCTCACATGGTAAAAAAAAAAAAAAAAATGACCAGACTAAAAGCATCTGTAAGCCATATTCAGCCTCCTGGCTGCCAGTTTGTGACCGTTGTGAGAAGTGAAATTTAGTTGCACATCACTGAGAATTCTTTTGGCCTGGCTAAATCTTTCCTGATCTTCCAAACCCAGCTTAACTAGCATCTCTGTGACACTTTCTCTGACCTCCCTCCTTCAGCCAAATGAATTCTCCCTCTGATCCTTAGCCTCTCTATTGTCGCATTTTAGACCATTCATTCATTCAATAAAACTTTATTGGGTACCTTGGCAAGGGCTATCCTGGGGTTACAGAGATGAATAAATAAATAATCCCTGCCCTCGAGGAGCAACTAGCACAGTGAGGGGAGAGACAGGAGAGCAAACAGTGACTCTCAAATGTGTAAAGGCTCAGGGCTCCCTGGGTGAGGCTCCCTCTGTGTGTGTAAAAGCTGAGAAAGGCAGGCTTCAGGTGAGAGGAGATGGCTTGGCCAGGTCCTGGAGGAAGAAATCAAGTAAAGCAAGCTGAGGAGGGGGCAGGCCTCTCCTAGCCTGGGGCAGCCCCTGAGCAGACCCTTGGAGTTATGGCTCTGGATGGCCTGCTCAGGCCCTGGTGAGTCGCTCTGTGACAGGTATGTAAGGAATGGGGGGCTGGGAGTGGCAGGAAAAGGACGGATAATTTTTTACTCTGGAGGCAGTGGGGACCAGCTGAGGGCTTAGAGCAGGAGAGTGACAGATCTGACCTTGGCTTTGGAAGGCCCCCACTGGAGCCTGCATGTGTCATGTGGACAGGAGGGGGAAGAGACTGATGACAGGGAAGCCAGCTGGGGAGCCGCATCCCCAGTGCCTGGGCTTGCTCACCTCATCCTTGCTGAACTAGCGAGTGTACGAGTGAGGGAGGGAGGGAGGACACGCTGTTCCTGGTCTGGCTTTCACAGGCATCCACATGGGTGTCACATAGGCATCTCAAACTTACCACGTTCAAAGCCAAAGTCCAGACTGTTCCCCGCAAACCTGCTGCTCCTACAGTTTTGCCCATCTCAGCTAATGGCATCCCCAACTTTCCAGTTGCTCAGGACCCAAACCCCAAAGTCATTCTTCTCTCTTTCTCGCCTTTCCCATCTCCGCTCTATTAGCATGTTATTTCCACCTTCGTAGTATCCAGAATTGAACCACTTGTTACCACTATCATGGTCTGTGCCACCATCATCTGTCGCCTAGATATTAGCAACAGCTTCCTACCAGGTCTGCCTGTTAGATAAAGTTATTGGATCCTCTATATCGACTCTCGACACAGCAGTCAGAGTGACCCTGATGAAACATAAGTCAGGTCATGTCCTGCCTCTGCTCAAAACCCTCTAATGGGTCTCTATTTCAGACTAAAAGCCTAAGTTCTTACAATGGCCCACAAGGTCCTGAGTGATCTGTCCCCCCACGACCTGTCTGACCTCATGTCTTACCACTATCTCCCTCACTCACTCTGCTCCAGCCACTCTGGCCTCCTTGCTGTTCCCAGACAGCTTCAGGGTCTTTGCATTCGCTGTTCTCTCTCTCTGGAATTCTTTTTTTTTTTTTTTTTCATTAAAAAAAAAATAATTAATTAATTTATGACCACGTTGGGTCTTCATTGCTGCACGTGGGTCTAGTTATGGTGAGCAGGGGCTACTCTTCGTTGCGGTGCATGGGCTTCTCGTTGCGGTGGCTTCTCTTGTTGAGGAGCGCAGGCTCTAGAGCGCAGGCTTCAGTAGTTGTGGCACGCAGGCTCAGTAGTTGTGGCTCACAGGCTCTAGAGAGCAGGCTCAGTAGTTGTGGTGCACAGGCTTAGTTGCTCCACGGCATGTGGGATCTTCCCAGACCAGGGCTCAAACCCTTGTCCCCTGCATTGGCCGGCAGACTCTTAACCACTGCGCCACCAGGGAAGTCCCTCTGCCTGGAATTCTTTTCCTCCAGGTATCTGCGGGCCTCACTCCCTCACTTCTTTCAGATCTCTGCTCAAATGTCACCTTCTCAATAAATCCTTCTTTGACCATCCTCTTATAAAGCACCATCCCCAACTCTGCTGCGCCCCCCAAGTCCCTTCATTGTTTCATTTTCCCCCAAATCAGACATTGCCTTCTAATCTAGGTGCCTGGTGCGTAGTAGGCACTCAATGAGGACTTACTGAATAAACAGGTAGACTGAGGGGATCAGTGAGGCTGCTCTGGGCCATCTCTGGACCATGTGACCTGGATTCACAGGAGCAGGTTGTATAGGGGAAACAGAGAGCCCACTAGTCCATAGAAGTTAGCAGATCTAGCCAGGGTGACCTTGGGCAAGTCCCTTCTGCTCTATGATCCTCAGTTTGCTCTTTGATAAAGTGAGGGATCTGTGATCATCTCTAAGGGGTAAAGTGAGGGCCTGGCCATCTGGGTTTGCAACTCAGGCCCCATGGACACAAGGGCAGAGGTCCTCACCCCTGCCATTCCCTTTTGCTTTCTTGACCTCTTCCAATGTGCCATCTTCTTTTCAACCCACATCTATAAAGACACCATGGTATAGCTGGCCACATAATGATGGGGGATGGGGTGGCTGCCCATCAGCCACATTCGATCAAGCCAGCAGTGCTCTGCAAAGGGTATCTGGCTCTGACCCAAAGGCCTGGTGCAAGGGAGAAGTCTGGCAGAGCCCAGCAGTTGGGAGGACGTCCTACTCCACTTTCCAGAGCAAAAGTTTCTACCACACCTACCACTCAGGTAGGCCCATCTCTGGAGCAATGCCATCTCCTCTCCTAGACCAAACTAAATTCTTCTACCTAGTCTAGTTGGGGCCTAGCATTTTTCAAACATTTCTCACTTAAAATTTTAATCCTTGCAATAACATTATGAAGCAGGCATTCTTCGACCCATTTTTCAGTGAACACTGAGTCTTGGAGGGATTAAGGAATTTGCCCAAGGTCCCAAGCAATCTCTCACCCTTCTGCAGGAATCACTTGGAAATCTGTTGACCAAGGTCTAGGAGGCTCATCTGTGTGGTTGGAGCTGTGGGACAGGCAGGAGGGAGGATGCTTCCTTCTTCCTTCTGCTCCATCTAGGACACAGGTGGAGCCCAAGGAGTGGAAAGCAGGCCAGCCCAGATGGAAGTCATCACTCTCCTGCCGGCTCCCTGAAGGCTGAGCAGAAGGGAGGCGCCTTCCCTGCCTAGCCTTGCCAGGATTCTGGGTGTCCTGAGAGGCTGAGACCAGTGAGTGATGGGGGTGGTGTGTGTGGGGTACTCCATGTGATAAACTATTTTCCTTTCTCATTCCAAAGATCAGAGAGCACTTGGTGAGCAGTTCTTTGTTCCAATGGAAACAGAAAACCAGAAAAGCCCAGTGGGGGTTGGCCAAACTTTCCTTTGTCTTCTTGGGCTGAGAGGCTGAATGGGAGGACTATGCAAGGGGGGTGGGGCAGGGCCCCCATAAGGGCAACAAATCAGTAGAAGGGGAACCAGGACAGGACTCTAGCCAAAAAAAAAAAATCCACAAAGAGCTAAGTACATGCTGGTGAGGAGGCCTTGCAGCCTCTTTCATGCAGCCTTACTCCATGTGAGTCTGCTAGGTCTGACAGCCCCCGCAAGAGGCCAGTGGGGACTCCAGAGACACAGCTAGTGCTCTCCTGGCCTAAGTAGTACCAAAGGCACCTCCGGGATCACTGCTCTCCACGCATCCTCTGAGCTCCCTGGCCCAGTCTCTTTCCTGCCCCCTCCCCACACCATGCTCCCACCAAGAAAAATAGGAACTCAAATTTGTCAAAGTCATTCAAAGTTTGCCAAGCACTTCCCTATATAATAGCTCTTCAGGAGGCAGGGGAGCCTATTGGTTAAGAACACAGGCTCAGGGCCCAGACTGCCTGGCTCTGCTGTGTGATCTAACCTTGTGCTTCAGTTTCCTCATCTTTAAAATGGGACTGATCACAAGGTCTGCATCTCAAGGTTGTTTTCAGATTAAATGAGCTAATGGCTAAGGTCCTAAAAGTAGAGATTACTTTGTCTTTTATTCACTGCTATACCCCTAAGGCCTAAACAGTGCCTGGCACCTGGTAGAGACTCGACAAATATTTATTGAATGCATATGAAGTGCTTGGAATGGGAACTGGTACTTAGTAAATACAACAAATATTAGTTGTCATTATCTTTCACATTCTCACAACAATTCCAAGAGGGGCACTCTGAATTTCATGCATGTCAGTTTTCTTCCTCCATGTAAGGTTCAAGTTTAGAGTCAGGGCACTGTTGACTGGAAAAAAATACATAACCTAAAAGTTGAGAGTTATGTTTTATTCAGCAGACATTCTGAGGACTTCTAGCCTGGGACACAGCATCTCAGATAACGCTGAGAAACTGTTCCTAAGAGCCAAGGGGGTGAGCCAGAATATACAGGAGTTTTTGCAACAAAAGACCAGGTAGTCGGAACATCAAAAGATTACTGTTAATGAAAGAAAACCGGATATCCCAAGTTAAGGAATTTGGCGCTTTCTATGTATGGGAAGATACAAGAGTCTGGGCTCACTGAAATCATTCCTTTGATATGCACCTCTGCTATCTGGGGCCAGTATCCTGTGCTTTCTCATCCTGAGTCTCCTCAGGGTACACCATGGGGGATGGCTGCAGCAGTTGACTGCTAGATGGCAGGCATCCTTTTTCTATCCTGAGTTTCCTTAGGGGCAGCTGTAATGTGGTGGCTTGATGGCTGCAACATCCAGGCAACATTTTAGTTCACAGCACCAAAGACAGGCAATGGATTTTAAATTGAGGGAAATAATTTGGGCCACAGAGGATTAGGAATGCAACCCTCAAATCTGAATAATAGCATCCATCCACCCATTCATTCGTTCACTTGTCCACTCCACAAATATTTCATGAATACCCACCATGGGCCAGACCCTGAGCTGTGAGCTGGGGATATATTGATGACAAGACAGACAAGGATTCTATGTTTGAGGAGCTGAGATTCTAGTGGGAGGAGACAGGCAAAAGCAAGAAAAGACTTAATTTCAGATAGTAATAAATGCTATGAAGAAAATAAAGCAGTATAATGATGTATAGAGTGGCTGAGGTATATCTCTAGGGGGGGTTGAGAAGGGGACATAGGAGCTCTTCTGGGGGTTCTTGATCCCAGGTCAAGAGCCCTTGCCTTGAGTTGGTCAACACTACCTCATCCCGAGAGCATTTATATGCCATCTGCCCAAGGCAGGAGTCAGTTGCTAAGTGTAGCTCCCAGAGGTCTGTACACGGGGCTCTGGGTGTGAGGGGCTGGAAGGAGGGGGGTGTGAACATATTGTACCTGAATTGAAAGGTTCTGGCATTAGTCGTCCTCTGGCAAAAGCTGTTGGTTGCATTAGGTGAAGTGATGGTAGAAGCCTGAGAGCTTACTCTTAGGTTCTTCTGCACTCCCAGGGAGGAGATGTCTGGCCAGTGCCCTTATGTCCATGCTCCTTCATGGTACCACCTTCACATGTGCACACACCACCTCATCTTCAAGACAGCCCAGGCACCGTCTCCACCATCACAACTCTTGTCACACTTGAATGCCCTTATTCATTACATATTTGGGCATCTCCAGAGCCTGGTACAGAATTGATGCCTAATAAATGCTTATAGAATGAAAGAATAAATGGTGACTGCTTTCCTTCTGCTTCCTCAACTGACTGGCTCATTCTCACTCACACATCAAGACTCAGCTCACAGACTTCCCTGGTGGCACAGTGGTTAAGAATCTGCCTGCCAGTGCAGGGGACACAGGTTCAAGCCCTGGTCCGGGAAGATCCCACATGCTACGGAGCAACTAAGCCCATGAGCCACAACTACTGAGCCACGTGCCACAACTACTGAGGCCCACGCGCCTAGAGCCCGTTCTCTGCAACGAGAGAAGCCACTGCAATGAGAAGCCCGCACACCACAACGAAGAGCAGCCCTGGCTCGCTGCAGCTAGAGAAAGCCTGCTTGCACCAACGAAGACCCAACGCAGCCAAAAATAAATAAGTTTATTTTTTAAAAAAAGACTCAGCTCACACAGTCGTCTTATCTCCTTGCGTCCCACCTGGGGAGCTCTTGCTCATCCTTTACTTCTTTTGTGAAGCTTTCCTTGACCTCCCCAGGCAGGGTTGGTCCCTCCCACCTCTGAGTGCTCCAGCACATCCTATTCCCTCCCATCATGGCCCTGATTGCTCTAGGGGTGCTATCTGCTACTGCTCAGCCACGTCCCCTAACCTGTAATTTTCTCTGTGGCAAGGACTGCACGTTTCCGTTTTCTCCACACCTCCAGCACTAGCCCCTAGAGGGCGCTCAATAAATATTAGTGGAATTGATGGAAAAAACAAATGAATTGTCGGTTTTGCTTAGAGCTTCCTAGGTAGTGGTGTGCTAGAGCTGGCTTGGGCTTGTGGCTCATGAGAGCCAGTTGTTCAATATTTAGGAAACCTGTGAGCCAATTATTAAACGCAGCTATTGTTAAAAATTAAATTATAGGAGAAAACAGAAAACAAGCCAACATGAGGGATATTCTACCAAATAAATGACCGAATAAATGCAATATGGGATCCTGGATTGGATCCTAGAACAGAGAGAAGACTTTTGTGGAAAAATCGGTGAAATCCAAATAAGCTTTATACTTTAGTTATTAATGTTAATTTCTCAGTTTTGACACGTTTTATAATGATGTAAGATGTCAGCATAAGGGGAAAGATTCTTGTTTTGTTCATTGTACTCTAGCCTTGAGAAAGTGATGGAGAAAATGTTAATAATGTACATTAGGTCAGGCGGTTTGAACGAGACGAAGACAGAACCGGAGCCTGAAGACGGCAGTGAATGTGTACTCAACGTCGGTCACCAGTGATAACCTCAGTCGACATGACATGCTGGCCTGGATCAATGAGTCTCTGCAGTTGAATCTGACAAAGATTGAACAGTTGTGCTCAGGGGCTGCCTATTGTCAGTTTATGGACATGCTGTTCCCTGGCTCCATCGCCTTGAAGAAAGTGAAATTCCAAGCTAAGCTAGAACACGAATACATCTAGAACTTCAAAATACTACAAGCAGGTTTTAAGAGGATGGGTGTTGACAAAATAATTCCTGTGGGCAAATTAGTAAAAGGAAAGTTTCAGGACAATTTTGAATTCGTTCAGTGGTTCAAGAAGTTTTTTGATGCAAACTATGATGGGAAAGACTATGACCCTGTAGCTGCCAGACAAGGTCAAGAAACTGCGGTGGCCCCCTCCCTTGTTGCTCCAGCTCTGAACAAACCGAAGAAACCTCTCAGCTCTAGCAGTGCAGCTCCACAGAGGCCCATTGCAACACACAGAACTACTGCAACCCCTAAGGCTGGCCTGGGCGAGGTGCGGAAGAATCCTGGTGTGGGGAACTGGGATGACGAAGCAGCCGAATTGATGCAGCAGATCAACGTATTGAAACTTACCGTCGAAGACTTGGAGAAAGAGAGAGATTTCTACTTTGGAAAGCTAAGGAACATTGAATTGATTTGCCGGGAGAACGAGGGGGAAAACAACCCTGTATTGCAGACGATTGTGGACATTCTCTATGCCACAGATGAAGGCTTCGTGATAACTGATGAAGGGGGCCCGCAGGAGGAACAAGAAGAGTATTAACAGCCTGGACCAGCTGAGCATCATCCGAATTCTTCACTCCAAATCGTGTGCTTAACTGTAAAATATTCCCTTTTATTATTCTTAGAGGACTCACTGGTTTCTTTTCATAAGCAAAAAGTACCTCTTCTTAAAGTGCACTTTGCAGAAGTTTCACTCCTTTTCCAATAAGTTTGAGTTAGGAGCTTTTACCTTGTAGCAGAGCAGTATTAACATCTAGTTGGTTCACCCAGGGAACAAAGAGGCTGACCGTGGGGCTCACTGTGTGGATGCCGGTAGCACTGATGGCTGGAGAAGGGGGAGACCTCAGTAGAGAAGTGTAAAGACTGGTTTGAATTTTAAGCTAATGTGAAATCTTGACAGAGAACGTTTTAATAAATAAATGCCTTAAGAGTATTTAAAAGATGCTTCCATATTTCAAAATGTAAAATGTAACATGACAGGAGCTTCCGTGTGTTTGACATTGTGTCTGGGAAGGAAGGGCCAGAACCTGGAACCTTTGGGAGCTGCTGTTCCCAGCCCTCACGGGGCTGCCTGATCCTCATAGGCGCAGACCTTGGCCCAAAAGGAAAGTTTGAAAAGTTGCTTTGTAAAGCCATTTAGTGTCCTTGACCAGTTGCATCCCTGATAAGAAGCAAGAGGCATTGTTGCCTGGATGAATAGAGGGTGTGTTTCAGCCCTGAGACGTGTTGAGTCGAAGAGCTTGATTTTCATAGAACATTTCTCTGGTGATTTTTCCAGTTATCCCTGATATTTCTATGTACTGTGTTTTGTTGTTGATGTTGTTGTTGTTGTTTTTGAAATGAGGTGTGTCCAGTTTTTAAATCTAACAACTACTTTTGGGGACTTGCCCGCATCTCTGGGATTTGAATGGGGGTTGTGCCCCTTTTTACTGTCTTTTAAGTTTACATTTAACATGTTTCTCTTCTCTGCTCCCCTTGCCCACTGGGGACTCCTCTTTGGCTCCTTAAAGTTTGCTGCTTAGAGTGGAAGTTCAGCAGGCAGGTGATCGTGCTGCAAGTTCTTTCTGGACCTCTGGCAAAGGGAGTGATCAGTGAAGGAAGGCCACTGCTACCTTGGGATCTGCAAGGCTGGGTGTTTTCGGTACCTGCTGTCCCCAGCCCTCCACTGTTATCGGAATACTTTGCCAGCGCACTAATCTCTTCGGAGATAAAAATGTTAGCGTGTTACTAAATGTTAATTTTCTTTTGCAGAAAATACAGTACCATGTCTGAGTTCATTATTAATATTTAAAATAGTTCATTCCTTAACTCCCTCATTTGCTTTGCCCACAGCCTATTCAGTTCCTTTGTTCGGCAGAATTCTGCAAAATGTGTTACCCACTACTGAGATTGTTCTGCCCCTGATGTATTTGTATTGATTTGTTTCTGGTGGTAGCTTGTCCTAAAATGTGTGTAGCAAGCAGATATTTTATGATAAAATTATCGTGTAGTGCATGCTCTGTGTGGAATTCAGAGGAAAACCCAGATTCAGTGATTAACAATTCCAAAAAATGCAAGTAACTAGCCATTGTTCAAATAACAGTGGTGCTATTGCTCTTTTGTGGCCTTTTAGACCTTTGTTGCCCTAAAATTCCATTTTATTGGGAAGCCATTTTCCACCTGGTCTGTCTTGACAGGGTTTTTTGCTACTTTAAACAGTTTCTAAATAAAATTCTGTATTTCAAGAGAAAAAAATAATGTACATTAAACTTAAAAGTGTTTCATATTTATAGCCCTGATATCCTCATCTCATCCTCAGAAATGATGTCCATCTTCATGAATAACACCCCAAAAATTGAAGAAATATGCTTCCAGTACATGGAAACTACTATCTGATTCAGCAAAGGAGTTGTTTGAATCATTGATGAATCTGTCAAGTTCCAACGCTTCTTCCCCATTTCACTTTCTTCTTACTCATTAACATAAATGAAAGTATCAACCACCATTCATGTAGGAACTACACTCACTCTTCTTTTTCAGCTGTAGGATGGCTATGGATGTAAGAGTTCAGCAAAATTAAAGAACTCATTGTATGAAAGTCAATTGGCTATATGGAATTTGCAATAGAGTATTATTTCATTGTTATTCATAAATTGTGTGTTTCACTTCTTACATAATAAGTAAATATATATATGTATATACATGCATGCATTTTTTTAAAAGCCAGTGGTTAAACATTTACCAGAACACCATTCATCCTAGGTATCAATTACTATTTCATCAAATGCATTGATGGAAAGAAAAGAACATTGCCGGGCACCTTCTCTGTGCCAAGCTGTGCTAGCTCTTTTATGTTCATCATCTCAGTTGCTCTTCACCTCAACTCTGCGAAGTGTAAGTATTATGGACATCATTTCTGAGGATGAGATGAGGATATTAGGGCTCAGAGAGGTTAAATGACTGGACCAAGGTCAAGTAATTGCTGTATAGTGGAGTCAGGATTAAACCCTACATCTGAGTTCAAAGCTAGTTGTATTAGTTTCCTATTGCCCCTGTAACAAATTACCACAAATTTAGTGGCTTAAAGCAACAGAAATATATTGTCTTACAGTTCTGGAGGTTAGACCTCTGAAATGGGTCTCATTGGACTAAAATCAAGGTGTTGGCAGGGCTGCATTCCCTCTGGCGCTTCTAGGGGAGGATCTGTTTACTTGCCTTTTCCAGCTTCTAGACACTGCCTGCATTCCTTGGTTTTTGTCCCCTTCCTCCATCTTCAAAACCAGTAACGGCTGGTTGAGTCTTTCTCATATCCCGTCTCTCTGACCTTGCTTCTGTTGTCACATCTCCTTCTCTAACTCTGCCTCACCTGCCCCCCTCTTTCACTTTATAAGGACCTTTGTGATTACATTATGCCCACCTACTACATGCAGGGGAGTCTCCCCATCTTGAGGTCAGCTGATTAGCAACCTTAATTCCATCTGCAAACCTTATTTCCGGACTTTGCTATTTAACCTAACATATTCACAGGTTCTGGTGATTTAGGACACGGACATATTTGGGGGGGGGGGCCATAATTTTGCCTACCACACTTATGCTTTTTCTATGACCCTTAACCACCTTGCCTCTTGTTTTAGGGGTTACATAATCCGATAGAAGGCCAATATTATTCTCCCTGACACCTGCATGCCACACGTCTCCATGCCCTCCACTTTGGGTAAAGTGCCTTCTTTCCTTCCATTACTATCCCAGCTGCCAGAGAGCCCTGTGGGAGAATGGTTTCTAATCCCTGGGGCTTTTAATCCTGGACATATATTTTACCTTGGCTCTTACTAAAGTGTTTTTAAAATAGTTTCCAGGATTTTTGTGGATTGCTGGCTATTTCAAAGCTCCTGTTCATTTTTTCCTTTCTCCAGTGCTTGTATGGGGCCAGAGCCCCCTTTCCTACATGGTACGTCTCATCGTACTGTGGTTTATCCATTCCCACCTTCTGGACCTGTTTCTAGTCACCAGCCAGGATCCTGCATTATTTATTTGTGCTTCTCACAGATTTTTACATTGCTGTATTCTAGAAAAGGCCTTGTCTGTGTTTAATATTACTCTCTGACTGGCTTTTCAGAATCAGACCCTCTAAACAGTAGGTCCCTATCTTCCCTTGTTTCCTCCACTCTGAGATTCCTGATTCTGGTCACAAGAAACCTCGTCCACTGAGACCAACCAAAGGCCAGAGGTTGCCGTTCCCCCAAGATGCCTTCATAACAGCCAGATGCACCCCTTCACTACCTCTGAGCTCTGACTACCACCTTCTTGGTTCCCCCGTCTATTCTTGCCAAAAGCCTTGTGCCCTTTCCTTCTGCCTATCAGATTCATACCCACACTTTGGGGCCTGGTCTGAATCTGACCACCTTGAGGAAAGTTTTCCAGATTATACCAACCCAAGGGACTCACGTCCTCCTCTGAGCACCTCCAGAACTTATTGTCAGTAACACTTATTTTGGCAGTGTATCATCTACCATAATGGACAGGTCATAAACCGGTGGCTGGTGGGCCGAATAATGCCCACAGATATGTTTGGTTTAGTCTGCTTGTGGTTTGTTTCTTTTCTAAATTATTTGTTAACAAGTCACAATTAGTAATCTTTCCATTCAATCTGGATTTCTGGCTTCTTTGAAAAACAGAGAAGTCTAGTAATACTGGCTGTGCATTCTTACAGGTTAGTAGTTAGCTGGATTGGGGTGATGGCTTCCCTGTTAGATGGAGCTCTTGCTCTCCAGTTCGCCACAGTTCCCACCACTCCCTATTATTATTAATTATTATTATTATTATATTACTCCAGCCTCCTTCACTCATTTATAGTACTTGCCTGGCTCCTCAAGGCATTCAGAAATTCTGAAATATTCCACACTTATCTAAATGTCCAGCTGTATTAGAGTCTCTTGGAGGAAAGAAACTTTATTTTGAATTTATTTTGTTTCTCCCATGCATCTCTGTACCTAGTAGATGCTCAATAAGTATTGAGAGAATAAAGAATTTCCTGAATCATCCTCCAGATGACTCTAGAATGTGTAAAACTTTACTTTGACTCCAAGGTAAAGCTTGATAAATGTACTGTCTGTTGAGAAAGTATCAATGTACCTGACTCATGCTAGATGCCTCAGAACAACGGAGGAGGAAACCGAGGCTCAGAGAGCCTATGCAGTAGGGCTGGGGCTGGAGATCTGGTCGTTTCTGGGGTAAGGGCCAATGCCTGTGCTTGATGAGGAATCTTTCCTAAACGTCAATGCTGGAAGCAGAGAGGAGCTGCCCCTGGGACTCTCTGGTAATGTTTGTCCACAAACTTTGAGAGTTACTTTGTTTGGATAGAGATTAAGCAGTTATTAAATGTCCTTTCTGTGCTGGGCATTTATGAAGTAACTCTGCACTTATTCTTGGGCTATCAGGAATTCTGAGCTTCCTGGGCAGCTCACTGAAAAGCTGAGGGACATACAGCTAGATTGAACCTAATTGTTCATGGCATTTGGAGCCCCTTTGGTGAGTCACGTTCAGCTGAGAGAAGCATCTGCTTATTTCCTTGCCCATATGTGCACAGAGATTGTGCTATTCCCTCATGCCATCACTGGTGGTACTGATGTGTGGTGTGGGATGGGAAAACATGCAGAAATGATGCATGTTTCATTGCGTAGCAGCAAGCAGAAAGGAATGTGAGAATACCGTAGACTCCCGCTGGGGCAGAAATCTGGTGTCATGTGTCGCTAAACAGCTGCAGGAAAATTTGTCTGGACCCATGGAGGCAGAGAGGTGGGTTCACCAGACTTTGGTTCTGAGTAACTTTGAGGGCAGAGAGGTTGTACAGGAAACAGATATGGTGCATCTAGAAGCTTGACCCTGGAGGCTTCATCTGCCTTCTTTGCCACCCTGCCCCCTCCAGCCACCACCAGTTCCAGCTGTGGCTAGGAGAGGAGGGAAGCGGGAAGGCTTCAGCCCCAGGTTCCTCTAGGTCTGATGTGCTCACAGGCCCTGCTTAGGGCCACCGAAGTGCTCAGACAGAAAGAGCTCCTGGGCCAGTCCTAAAGGAGGCAAGATAGGGCAGGGGTCGTGTGGGAGAGGCAGGGCAAAGGATTCATATGGGGGCTTTTATCCTTCAGACTCTATAGGAGTTTATAGGACTATAAGAAACATGGAATCCGTAACCTTGGACTCACCTAGAACCGGGTTCAAGCCCCTCCTCTATTCCTACAAGGGTGGCCTTAGGCAAGTCATTAATCTCTCCAAACCCAAGTCTACTTCTTTCTGTATAGTGTGAGGAGTCACGAGGCGATGTTTGTATGGGGCCTGGTCCATATTTTAAGAGATGGGAGCTGTGAGCTTTCTAATGATGCAACTGAGCAATAAGCTATCATATTGGTTATTATTTATTGTGGGCTTACTATGGGCCAGACACTGTGCTAAACCATTTCAGTCCATTCACTCTTTTTTTTTAAAATTAATTAATTAATTTTTATTTGCGGCTGTGTTGGGTCTTCGTTTCTGTGCGAGGGCTTTCTCTAGTTGTGGCAAGCGGGGGCCACTCTTCATCGTGGTGCGCAGGCCTCTCACTATTGCAGCCTCTCTTGTTGCGGAGCACAGGCTCCAGACACGCAGGCTCAGTAATTGTGGCTCACGGGCCCAGTTGCTCCGTGGCATGTGGGATCTTCGCAGACCAGGGCTCGAACCCGTGTCCCCTGCATTGGCAGGCAGATTCTCAACCACTGCGCCACCAGGGAAGCCCCCCATTCTCTCTTTAATCTTTCAAAGATAAAGAAATTGAGTTACAGAGAGGAAGAGTGACTCATCGAAGGTCATCCAGCCAGTAAATGACAGAACCAGCACACACTCAATACAGAGCAGTTCCAGAGCCCACACTTCCAACCAGACCACCTGCCACGCATTTGTTCCACTTCACACATGAGGAAACGTGAGGTCCAGGAGGCACTAGCATCAGAGACAGAGCTTAGGGCTTTAGATGTCTGGCTCTGCTAGTTAACATGCTGTGTGACCTTGGGCAAGTCACTCAACCTCTCTGAGCTTCAGTTTCCTGATTTGGAAAACATCTGAGTCCAAAGCTTCTGGCAGCCTGTACAGTGAGAAGCAGTATCCTATGGGAGAAGGGGGAGGGGAGGGAGCTCAGAATCTACCAGAGACAGAGAATGAGAAGAAATGGGTGTGACTGGCTTTACAAACTGGAGGCAAGTCTGGAATAGAAACTTACCAGAGTGAACATGACCGGTTCACACCACCCATTTAGCAGAGAGCCCACAGAGGTTGGGGGGGGGGGCGGGGGGCGGGGGGGGGGGGCGGCAGGAGTATGGCCAGCTTAGCCGGAACCCACACAGTGAGCTGCTGTTGCCACCTAGGGGACAGGCAGTGACCATGAACTTGGGCTGAGCAGTACAGCACATTCCCATCTCCTGCTGGTTTCCGGAGTGGAAAGGGGCGGCCAAGCCTTGCTCCAGGAGTGGGGAGGAGAGTGAGGAAAAGGAACGGAGTGCTGCCTCTGCTTTGGGAGTTATAAATAAATCCATCTGGAAGTGTTTGGGGGCTGTGGGAGCCTGAGGCCGGCCTCTGCAATTCAGGCCATGTGGCACACATTTCCATTTACACCAGACCCGCCCCCCAGTCCCAAGAGACCGTCTGATTGGGCCTGTCTGTTCCAGCCCGAGCTGGGCAGGAACCTCTCAGGCCTCCACTCTGCTTCCAGCCCCCGCCCTAACCCTCCCCTCCTCCCAGGCCAACTCCAGCAAGATCATGTGTGAGAAGGTACTTCAAAAAGTTCACGTGCTATTCAAGTGCTGGTTGAATGAATGAATGAATTTCAATTCATCATTTAACTGGCAGTACGTTCTGCTCGCTAGGAAGGGACCCCGTGGTAGTTCTGGAAGGTGACGTGTTCTTGACTTTCAGCCTCCATCTCAGGATCATCTTTACCCTTCCCAGCTAAGGCTGGCTAAGGGACAAAGGCACTGCCCAAGTCTTGTTTGTTTTTCTATCCCCAGCACCAGGGCAATGCTCAGTAGGTGTTGCTTATATGAAGGGGTGAGTCAATTTATTAATTTAACAAACACTCATTGCACACCCTCATGTGCTGTGCACTCTGCTGAACACAGTAGAGAACAAAATAGACAGAATTCCTGCCCTCAACTGAGCTCGTGGTCACAGTGTTTCTCAGTGAGAGTACTATTGGCACTTGGGGTGAGACGATTCTTTGCAGTGTGGGATGGTCCTGCGCATTGCAGGATGTTCAACATCCTGACTTCTGGCCCACTTAGCACCCTGGGGTCATTGTGACAGTGAGGAATGCCTCTACACATTCCCAAATACTTCCAGGGGCTGGGAGGACCCACCCCTGGCTGAGGACCACTGCTGAGGGACTTGACAGGACATGAGGGAAGGAAGGCCATCCCCAAGGTATGAACATGTTGAGTCCTCCAAGTCCACATGGAATTGGTGGTTTAGAACTGGGAAATCAAATTTGTCCCAGAAAGGTGTAAAATAATCCTTCAGTGGCTGAGTTAGGCCCCAGAAGCCTGTAAGGTAGCCTAGGTCCACAGTTTCCTTGGGCTGGCTTAGGGCTGAGCTGCAGGCACCCTGATGGCAGGTTTGAACATGATGAGATGATGAGATGGTATTTTGAGAATGTTCAGAAAACAGCCACTATTTGATCCCAGGTGTACATTAGAAGTCAACCTCAAGATATAGATTTGGGATAAATCCACTTTGAAGTGGGAGTTAGGGTTGAGACCCAGCATCCATTAAGATCATCGAGGGAGAAGATATTGGGGAAAAGGTGAAGAATGCATTCAAAACAGAGGCTGAAGCTAGAGGAGTAGGCCCCGGGGGCACCTCTGCCCTTTCGTTTCCATTCCCAAGGTTAGCACCCTAGTTCAGGGCCTCTGCTCATGCCACGACCATTGCAGCAGCTTCCTAACTGGCCTCCGTTTTTCTTCTGGTCTCTCTGCCTTCCAGAGTTATCTTCTTAAAACCTGGCTTTCATCACGTCCCTTCTCAACATTCACCAGGTCCACCCTCACGCCCTAACCCCCTCAGTCACGCTGCCCAGCAAGCTGGCTCCAGATTCTCCTTCAAGGATTGTTGGTGCTCATCTCCTAGACCTTACCATCTGGCCACACAGAGCGCCAAACACACACTGTCCTTCTTTCATCGATGCCACCTCCTCCCCTGGGATACCCTTTGACCCTCTCTCCATTTGGAAAAATAAATTCAGGTTTCAATGCTGAGTTCAAGCCTCCGCTCTTTTGTAAAGCTTTCCCCCACCCCTCAGAGGCAAGCACACTTTCCCATCTCTGTACCTCCCTCTCCAGCTCTTCATAACACTGTGGGGCTTCTGTCTCTCCCACTAGATTGAGAGTTCCCTGAGGGTGACAGCCATGTTTTGCTTTGTCATCCCATTACCCAGCCTAGTGTGAAGGGACGGGAAAGTGGGCTTGGGGATGGGCTGGTAGGACAGGGCAAAGAGAAAGTACAGTGGTTTCCCCCAAGCCTGACGATGCATCCACTTGAGCCACTTTTAACTGCTCAGTCCATAAGCACTGTCTTCGGATGAGGGTTAGTGAAAGAGCTAAGGGAGAGAAGGAAAAAGATGGAGAGCCAAGGTGTGGGCAGGCAGAGGGAGGTGAATGGAGAAGAGAGGAGAGGCTGAGAGGATGAAAGAGGAGAGGAGAGAGCCACGGTCTGCGTCAACAGCTTTCCATACGTAGAAATTCAAACAACCTGGAATGGAATAAGAAAAGATTTGGGACTCTGGAAATGAAAGCAGCTGCCTAGGCAGGTCAGCTGAATGTACGGTTAATTAATAGGCATTAATGCCCTTCAGTGACCAGCTGTGCATGGAATCACGTCCTGCTGGGATCAAATGCCAGCTGCCCAGGATGCCCATTTAGTAAAGAGCAAAAAACAGCATTGGCATAAAAGAGCCAGAGAATTCCTCAGAGAGATCTTCCTAAGGGCAACAGGGGCCACTGGAACTCCATAGTTGCACCATACCACTGGCCTGGCTCTTGCCAAAGATAAGGGGACACGAGAAAAAAAACAACGTGTAGTGAGCAGCCAGTATCCCAGAGGCCGCACCAGACACATTTTACGCACACAAGCTCTTTTGATCCTTAATGCAACTCTGTGAGGTAGGTATCGTCTCTATTTTACAGGTTAGAAAATTGAGGTCCTTGGAGGGTTAAGAATCTTACCCAAGGGCACATAGCTTCAAAGTCCTGGATCCAGGATTCCAGTGCAGTTCATCCCCTCCCCGATTGGCAGCAATTTTCTCCCTGGTCTTGCTGACTTTGGCTGTGGGGCTGATCTCTGGATTGATTTCTCTGAACATAAACAAAATACCATCAGTTTTTCCTGGCTCTGGAATGAGTCCTCAGAATCATGTGCTGTTTTCCAGTTTGCAGCTGGGTGCCTTTGCTGGGTGTTCACGAATATGAAGCAATAGGCCTTGTCCTGAGCATCAACAGTGTGCTCTCAAAAAATGCCAGGGTGCTTTTCTTCCCAGAAGATACTCCAGGCTGGGGGCTTTTAGCCTGTGGAGCCGACTTTTCTATTTTCTCTTTCTTCCCAATGATCTGCCAGTGATCTAGTTGATGGCTGCCAGGCAAAATTTTAAATGCTTATCAAAATCATGGTACCTTTGAGATGTTGCCCACACTGTGTTCTGACTATCTCTGGGACCCATCCCTATCTGCTCAGTGGTTGATGGATGCCATCCATCTGCTGCCAGCCTGTGAGTGCTGGTGAGCAGGGGACAGGAGGTAGGAACAGGGCAGGTGTGGACAGTGTTTCCTAGAATTCTGATGTGACATGGTTAGGCCAACTCACGGAGGAGCCAGTGGAGGCAGAGGCTGGACCCAATTGGGGGCAAAATGGCACGCAGCACAACCCCCATAGAGTTGTGGCTTTAGGGTGGGGTAGGTTGGCTAGAAAGTCTGTGATGATAGTTTTATGGAATTGTTCTGGAGTCAGGTACACTCTGGGAACCTTTGGGGATGGGCCTTTGGCCTAGAGTTGTGTGTCCTACACAAGTGGTAATGGATTAGGATTGTCGAGCCGCATGCAGGGACTTCTGAAATCTTGTGGAATGACAGAATTTTCAGTGATATTCAGTGTTAAGAGGTGACAAGTCTCTGATCTTGGGTTTGGGCTTTCGCTCTGGTCATTTTAGTGAACAGGATTTTTCGGCATCACCTTCAAAATCTATTTCAAATCCGACCGCGTCTCACCACCTCCACTGCTACCACCTAGTCCAAGCCATCATCCTCTCTTGCCTGTCACTAGTCTCCTAAAATGATGCTGTTAAAACATAGTCTATGTCAGTCTTTTACTCAACATCCTCTAATTGTTCCCCATCTCACTCATATTAAAAGTCTTTAGGGTAGCCTGCGAGGCCCTCAGAATCTGCCACCCCCCTTACCTCCCTGACATGATCTCCTACAAATCCTTCCGTTACCTCCCTCATCCCAGCCACACTCATCTCCTGATCATTCTTTAAGCTTTCCAGGCACATTCGTGCTTTGTGCCTGCTTTTCCTTCTGCCTGGAGTGCTTTATCCCAGTGTATCAGTCAGGATCCTGGGAGAGAGTGGTTATGGGAACTGGGGAAATGTTGTTGTATGGAGAAGGCCACCTGACAGGAATTGTGGTCTTTGGTGGAGGGATGCAGCCAACCCGTGACGAACCTGCACAGCGAGAGCTGATGAAAAAAATCTCACTTTCTCTTTCCTTCTGATCTCCTTGCAGGTGCCTCCCATTGGTCAAACCTAACCCGAAGCCAGAGGGCGAGGGAACCTGTCGATGCAGTCTATACAGGTCAGCCTACCAAGGCACGGAGCTGGGTGGAAAAGGGTGGACGAGATCTGGAGGGGCAAATGGAAAATGTGTACAACCTCTGCATAGCTTTGTAGCTGGCTCCCTCACTTCCTCCAGCCCTCCACTGAAATGTTACCTTCTCAGTGAAGCCTTCTCTGGCCACCACTTCTAAAATTTCAGCCCCCAGCACCCAACACCTTACATCCATTCATGCTATGTTTTCGTATAGCACTTAATACCACATAACATATAATTTATTTATCTTGCCTATCATCTGCTCCCCCACTAGAATGGGAGTTCCACGAGGGCAGGGACTTTGTTTGATTCATTGCTATTATCACTGCCTAGAATAGTATACAGTAGGTGCTCAATAAATATCTGATCAATGAATGAAGCACTCTCAGAGGCCCCCCTACGGTGAGTCTGCTCTCAGCCAGGCACAGCTGGGGGTAGGTGTTCAATTGTTATTCATGCCTGCTGCTCTCAGTTTTCTCAAAAGAGGCTCGACTGCTGCTGCGGTATTTCAAGTCAGAGGGTGGGGAGGCCTTTGGTGCCCTCAGCATCGAAACTTGCATGACAGTTTGTCAACCCGAACCTTATGGAAACTGCTGTTGCATTGATTAGCATGGGCTGAGCTTTGTGTATTTTTAAGTCAGCAGCAGTGGGTAGATTCACAGTCATGGGGACATTGGCCCTTCCGGGTGGTACATCCATACCTCAAGAGTGGTGCTAATGGGCCTGTTTCCAAATAAGGTGGGCCCAGGAGGCACTTCCTTGAGGCTCAAGGGCAGGGGGATGTGAGCTGGGCCCTCTGGCCACAGTGGTGGTGAAACAGGGATAGGTCAGATCAGGACAAGCAAAACAGGTTTGAATTCCTAGTATACTGTAGCTGTGTCCAGGATAATGTTTTTACTATACAAGTGGTATATGAAGATATTCTCATTGTGAAAAAAATCAAACAGCCTAGCTACAGTTAAAATCCTCTTCCCTCCCCAGGTCTGCTCCCCAGAGGTAACAACCACTGTTATCAGCAAAGAGTGCTCTCTTCCTAATCTCTTTCTATGTATACATAGTTTGGTTTTATGTGGGTATTTAAAAATAAATGGTATTACTCGGTATATATTGATCTGTAACTTGCTTTTTTTCAGTTAACAATGTATCTTGGAAACCTTACCATGTCAGGACACATGGATCTAACTCACTCTTTTTCAATCAAACTTTTCATTTTGAGGTAATTGAAGATTCACATGCAGTTTAAGAAATAATAGATCCCATATACCCTTCACCCAGTTTTCCTCAATGACAACCTCTTGCGAAACTATAGGACAATATCACCAGCAGGATAGTAACACTGATACAGTCAAGATACAGAACATTTTCATCACCACAAGGATCCTTCAAGTTGCCCTTTCATAGCTACACCCAGTTTTCTCCCCACCCCCCACCTCCTCCTTAACCCCTGGCAACCGCTAATCTGTTCTCCATTCCTAAAATTAGGTCATTTTGATAATGTTATGTAAATAAAATCATCCAGTATGTAACCTTTAGGGATTGTTCGGTTTTAAGTCAATATAATTATCTGGAGATTCATCCAGGTTGTTGTGTATATCAACGGTCTGTTTTTTTTAATTGCTGAGTAGTTTTCCATGGCTTGGATGTACCACAAATAGTTTATCCATTCGCCTGTTGAAGGACATATGGATTATTTCCAGTTTGGGGCTATTATAAATAAAGCTGCTATGAACAATCATGTAACAGATTTTTATGTGAACGGAAGTTTTCATTTCTCTGGGATACATGTCCAAGGGTACAATTGCTGGGTCATATGGTATTTGCAAGTTTAGCTTTTAAAGTAACTTGCCAAACTGTTTTCCAGAATAGCCATACCATTTTACATTCCCATCAGCAATGTACGAGGGATCCAATTTCTTGGCGTCTTCTCCAACATTTGGTGCGGTCATTTTAAAAAATTTTTAGCCATTCTAATAGGTATGTAGTATATTTTATTGTGGTTTTAATTTGCATGTCCCTAATAGCAAGTGATAGGACATCTTTTTATGTGCTTATTTGCCATCCATATATCCTCTTCAATGAATTATCTGTTCATGTCATTGTTTGATTGTCATGTATAGAATCTAGCCTGTATGCCTGGCTCTAGATTTCGAATATTTTCCTTTCTGTAAAAATTTTATAGTTTTACATTTAAGTTCGTGATGCATTTTTTCAGCTTTATTGAAATATAATTGACATATAATATCATGTAAGTTTAAGGTGTACAACATGATTTGGTGCACATATATATGTTTCAAAATGATTACCAAAATAAGGTTAGTTTGTGATGCATTTTAAGTTGATTTTTTGGGAACTTTGATAGGAATTGCACCAAACCTGTATATAAATTTGGGGAGAATTGACATCTTTACTGTGTTGAGTCTTCTAATCCATGAACACAGTATATTTCTCAACTTATTTAGGTCTCTTTGAATTCTTTCATCAGCATTTTGTAGTTTTTAGCATACAAGTCCTATACGTGTCTTGTTATATTTACACTTAAACATTTTATTTTGAGAAACTGTAAATGGTATTGTATTTTTAAATTTTGACATCCATTTGTTCATTGCTGGTATGTAGAAATATGATTTATTTCTGTGTGCGTATCTTGTATCCTGCAGCCTTGCCAAACTCACATGTTACTTCTAGGAACTGTTTTGTAGTTCCTTGGGGCTTTCTACCTATACCGTCAGATTATTTCCAAATAGGGACAGTTTTATTTCTTCCTTTTCAATCTGTATGCCTTTTATTTCCTTTTCTTGCCTGATTGTACTGGCTAGAACTTCCAGCATTATGTTGAATTCCAGTGGTGAGGGCAGACATTCTTGCCTTGTTCCCAATCTGAGGAGGAAAGCATTATCTTTCACCATTAAGTTTAGTGTTAGCTGTTAAGTGTTTTGTAGATGCTCTTTTTCAAGTTGAGGAAATTCCTTTCTTTTCCTATTTCTGAGAGGGTTTTTATTTTTCTTTTTATCATAATGGGTGTTGGATTTTGTTAAGTGCTTTTTCTGCATTGATTGATATAATTGTGTGATTGTTCTTCTTTAGTCTATTAAAATGGTGGATTGCATTGACTTATTTTCAGATATTGAAACTGCCTTGCATCTCTGGAATAGACCCCACTTGATAATCGTGTATAATTCTAACTGAATTCTAAATACTAATGTTGTGTTGAGGAGTTTTACTTCTATTTTCATGAGGGATATTTGTCTGTAGTTTTCGTTTTTGTGTGCGACTGTCATCTGGTTTTGGCATCAAGATAATACTAGCTTCATAAAATTATTTGGGAAGCATTTTCTCCTCTTCTATTTTCTGGAAGAGATTGTGTAGAATTGTTGTTAATTCTTTAAACATTTGGTAGAATTCTCCAGTGAAACCATGGGACCTGGGTATTTCTTTTTTGGGAGTTTTAAAATTATGAATTCAATTTTCTTAATAGTGATAGGGCTATTCAAATCATCTATTTCCTACTGAGTGAGTTTTGGGCATTTGTGTTTTTCAAGGAATTGCTCAGTTTCATCACAATTCTCTAAGTGTATAGAGTTGTTCTTAGTGTTTATTCCTTTATTATCCTTTTGATGTCTGAAGGGTCTGTAGTGATATTCATTTCGTTCCTGATATTAATAACTTGTGTTTTCTCTTTTTTTTTCCTCTCTCTGTAGGTCTTACTGGAGTTTGTCAGTTTTGCTGATCTTTGTTTGTTTGTTTTTTTTTTTTTTTTTTTTTTTTGCGGTACTTGGGCCTCTCACCGCTGCGGCCTCTCCCGCTGCGGAGCACAGGCTCCGGACGCGCAGGCTCAGCGGCCATGGCTCACGGGCCCAGCCGCTCCGCGGCATGTGGGATCCTCCCGGACCGGGGCACAAACCCATGTCCCCTGCACCGGCAGGCGAACCCCCAACCACTGCGCCACCAGGGAAGCCCCCAGTTTTGCTGATCTTTGTTTCATTGATTTTCTCTAATTGTTTTCCTGTTTTCAATTTTATTGATTTCTGCTCCTAATTTCCTTTCTTCTGGCTTTATCTTGTGCTTTTTTTCTAGTTTCTTGAGGTAGAAACATAGATTATTGATTTGACACTTTTTCTCTTTTCTATAAATTTCCATTTACACACTGCTTTAGTTGCATCCCACAAATTTTGCGATGTTGTATTTTCATTTTTATTCTGTTCAATGTATTTTTTTAAATTCTTCTTGAGATTTCATCTTTGACCTATGGATTATTTAGAAGTGTGCTGTTTGGTTTTCAAGTGTTTCGATATTTCCTGTTATCTTTCTGTTATTATTGATTTCTAGTTTGATTCCATTGCAGTCACAAAATACATTTCATTTTATTTCAATTGTTTTTTTCTTAATTTGTTAAGGCTTGTTTTATGGCACAGGGTATGGTATAACATAGCTTGTTCCATGGGCACTTGAAAAGAATGTGTAGTCTTCTTTGTTGAATGGAGTGTTCTATAAATGTTAAATTAGAAACCGTTGGTTGAGGGTGTTGTTGAGTTCTGTATCCTTGCTGATTTTCTGTCTAGTAGGTGCATCCCAGCTCCCCCTCAGCCTTCTTCAACATCACCCCAGTATGGAGGTTACCCCTGGTTACAGTTCAGCAAGGGTGAAAGTCTGTGTTTTCAACCCTTTCTTTGCAGGTGGGGTTGAGGGTTGGGGCCACATTTTTCTTTTCCTGTGATGTTTGGCTGTAATAGAGCAGTTAGTGTCTAAAATTTTCTATCTGGCTGGTGTACCGCCTTTTCTGGTCCTTTGGTTAGAGACATAGGTTTTTATGTTTTTGTTTTTTGTCTGCACCCATTGGTGTTTCCATGTTGCAAGCTTTTTAAGCTCCAACTCTGAGACACATGAGGCAAAACAAATCCAGGGAACTTACCATCGTGTCATTCCTCGAGTCTTGAGGTCTCTCTGGTGTCCCTTCTCTCCACCTTTCAGAGTCTTCTGGTGTCTCTTTTATTTATAATGTTCAAGAGTTTCAGTTGTACTTAGTTTTTAGTTTTACTTAGTGAGGGAATCGGGGGACAAAAGTTTATCTACTCCATCTTCCCAGAAGCAGAAGTCCTAACTTACTCTTTTAAAATGTTACACAATTTTGCAGAGTATGACATTTATAAGAGTTTATTTAACTACTTACCTATCTGATGAACTCAGGTTGTTTCTAAATTTTGACAGCTGATATTTCAATAAGAATCCATTCAATAAACATTTGTGTACACGTGCAAGAGCTTTTTTGGGATAGATGTGAAGAAGTAGAGTTGCTGGGTAATAGGGGATGTGCATTTTACATACTAATAGGTATTACCAAATTCCTACCTGTGATGCCTGTCCTCCACCCAGCAGTGTATGAGAGTATCAGTTTTGCTCAGCTCCATGCCAACACTTGATAGAATCAAACTTTTAGTTATCAGTGTAATGGGTGAAAGATGGTATCTGATGGTTCTTTTCATTTGCCTTTCCTTGATTACTAGAGGTTGTGAATTTTCCCAAATGTCTATTAACCATTTGTAACTCTCCTTTTGAATTGACTGACCATGTACTTTGCTATATATCTTTTGAGTTGTCTGCCTTTTTTATTGATTTACGGAAATTATATATGGAGATTAATTTTTATATAATATATATAGCAAATAATATTTTCCCCAATTTATCATTTGTCTTTTAACTTTATTGGTGGTGTCTTTCATCTAAGAAATGTTCTGATGTAGATTCAAATTTATCAAGCATTCCTTCATGGCTTTTGTGTTGTGTATGTGTGTTGTTTAAAAAGGATTTCTCTACACCAGAGTCACAAATATATATGCCTACATGCTTCTCGTTGTGGTTATAGGTATGTTTTATTTTTTCGTATTTAGTTGTTTGAGCTATCTGGAATGTCTGTGTATCTGTGTGCCTGTGTGCCTGTGTGCAGGCATGTACTATGAGGCAGAAATCTAATTTAGTTTTTTTCAAATGGAAAACCAGTTGTTCTATTGAATAGTTCATCTTCTCACCACAGACTTATAAATGACACATATTATTTATTTAATATCTTATTACATGAGTTGGCTAGGGAGCTCTCTGTTCTCTTTTATTCATTTACTTGTCTATTTCTGTGCCAATGCCACACCCTATTAATTATTATAGATTCGATACCTTATATAATGAATCATCATTCATTGTCCTTTTTCCTCCAAAACTGTTTTAGCTCTTCTTGTACATATTCTCTTTCATATGGACGTTCAAATCAATTTGTCAAGTTCTATGAAAAATTCCTGTGGAGATTTGATTGGAACAGCAATTAGTTTATAGATTAATTTAGGGAGAATTGACATGTTTTCCACTTTTCCCCGCACAACTTTTCCTCCTTCATGAAGAATATTGGAGCCCACGTGAAAAATGCTTAGGGGCTAAAGAACACACATAAGCCCCTCCTACACAAACACACACACACACTTGTTTCTGTGTATTTGTGAAAGCCTACGCTCAGGCTCCAAGGGTAAATATCCCTTGGAAACATGGGCTCTAGGCACTAGGGCTGTTGTTCATTGGTACTCCCAAAGTGGGGGCAACTCCTTTTCCTGATCAAAAAGAAACAACCCCCCCAAACTCTGGCTTGATAACATACTTTGTTGGACTTCAAGGAAGGAAGTGGGGAATAGATGAAGGAGACAAGCAGCACATGGTAACATTAGGAGACAGTGGGGTCATGATTTTTTATCCAGGAGAGCCCAGGATAACGGCAAGTATGAATGGTGAAGGATGGAAAGTACCAGGAATTAGGAGTGGCCCCCTCTTCCATGCTGGTGTCTATGGAGTGGGGTCCTGAGGAACTAGGGAACCACCTGTTCCCAGCAAGGTGCTCTCATTCACCGTGTCCATCTATATACAGTATACACTGGAAGACGGGCTGGGTTGGCATCTGGGCCTATTGGGCCTGATGTTCTGGATAGACCATAGTGTGGGTTTGGAAGCAGATCTGGCTACCTTTGGGTTCACTCCCAGAAAACACTCCCAAGTCCCATGGGGTTTCTGTCTTGGTGGGTGTTCTGATGACTGGATAGTTTACCCTTGTATAAAAATGGTGTATTCTATCACAAAAGGGCCATGCTGCCTGCCCCGAGGTGTGCCCCTTCAGTGTTACTATCTGGTAGCAGGTACCCACAGCCAGTTGCACAGATCTTGATGCCTGGCTTTGGGTGGGGCTGCTAGAGCAGCTCAACCTACCTGCTCAGGTGTTTCAGCAAACTGTAAGCCCAAGAAGGATATTTAGTAGTATGAGGCAGCCTTGGAGTTTAGCTGGAGCCCTCCAAACTTTTCCTAAGGAGGAAGTAGGGGCTAGTTTAGGGGTTCTTTCCCATGTGCAGATGCTGTCTGGGCAAGCAGCTCTGCCCTCACCTATGTTCCATTCAGCTGACAGGATGGACACTGCCCCCAGACATCTTTATTCTCCCCCACAAGGTCATGTTCTCCAAGGCAGGGGTGGGGCCTGAGCTACCAGCACCACTCTCTGAATCTTAACATCTAACAAGGCCGACAAAACATCACTCTAATAAAGAAGGCAAAATCAAGTGCAGTAAATACCTTAGGAGAGGTACAAAGTGCTATGTGGAGTTTACTAACCTCACTTTTGAAAATCCAATCTATCATTAAGCCTTTTCCCACCCCAATGTCTTTTGGATCTGTACCTTTTTTTCCCCACTTTCATGACTTTGATTTAGGCCCTACTGAGCACTGCTGGACTACCTCAGGGGCCACTTCTGATCTGTTTTCCTCTGGTGCATCTTCCAAACTCAAAGCTCTAATCATGTCCTCTGCTCCCTAATAAAACATCTTGACAGAATCAAGGCTTAACGTCCACCTGACTTTCTTCTTAAATGCCACTTACAGCTTTTCCTTTATTTCCAAAATGGCAAATGTTTACTATAGTGCTTGACTTTCAAAGTCCTTATGATACGTCCCAACCTTCCCTTCCTGTGTATATCTGTAAGTGGGGTTGGGGGGCAGTTAGGAGGACAATGCAGCTTGATGCTGGGTAAAGCGCACCTTGAACTTTGGGGTCAGAGATAACTGGTTCATCTAGTCTCTCCTCTGCATCTTAGCTGCTGCATGACCCTGGCCCTCACTTCACGTTTCTGTCGCCCTCAGTTTCCTATTCTGTTAAGGCCGTGTAACAAAACAACCCCTATTCGAGGTTAGCGATGAAGACTCAGTGAGAGTGGAGATGAGTGGGGCTTCCAGGGCCGGAAGCTTCCCCAAGTTGGGGGTTCAGGCAGGGCGGGGCCCGGGCCGGCGGAGCAGGTGCCACTGTCGCGAGGCCACCCGAGGCTGCTTTTCGTGCGCAGAGCGCCTCCGCGCGTCTTGGTGCGTCACCAGGCGCTGGCAGAGGCGGCGAGCCTGCGGGGGCAGCCTGTGCGGGCACTGCCAGAGGGATGAGTCACGGTCCCTCAGCTCCTCCGGAACATGAGGCTCCTCGAAAGCGGCCCGGCCCCCGCCGGCCTTCCTCCCCGGCCCGGCTGAGCGGCAGAGCCGCCCCGAGTCCGGCAGAGGGCGCTGCAGTGCAGCCGCTCCAGCTGCCAAAGGCAGGCACCGCGTTTGGCTCAGAGGGAAAGATCCCGCCCCGGAGGCGGGGTGTGTGTGGGGGGGAGGTCTCTGCAGCCCCAGTGGTGGCTTTGTTTTTTGTGTGTGTGTATGTGTGAAACAATTAATATATTTATTTTCCTGATATTACAAGATAAAGTTATATCTGATGTATTTTAATAGATTATTAAAATAGTCACTTTATTGTTGGCATTCTTTTTCCAGTTCTGACCTTGTTACAGGAGATTGAGAATGTGCTACAGGTTTGAAAGAAAAACCTAATTTTAAATAAACTTTATTTGGAACCTAAGAGAAAAATCACAAGATCTCACAGGTGTATTCTCGTTTAGAGCATGGTCAGCAAACTTTTTCTGTAGAGGGCCAGAATGTAAATATTTTAATGTTTTGAGGGTGTATTTCATAATATTTTTTTAACGAAAACGCTTGTTTTTAACACAGAAGTGAAATGTACCTCAAAATGATCAGTCCCTACCCTCTTGCACTGTTGGTGGGAATGTAAATTGATACAGCCACTATGGAGAACAGTATGGAGGTTCCTTAAAAAACTAAAAATAGAATTACCATACACCCAGCAATCCCACTACTGGGCTATATACCCTGAGAAAACCATAATTCAAAAAGACACATGCACCCCAGTGTTCACTGCAGCACTATTTACAATAGCCAGGACATGGAAAAAACCTAAGTGTCCATTGACAGATGAATGGATAAATAAGATGTGGCACATATATACAATGGAATATTACTCAGCCATAAAAAGAAACAAAATTGAGTTATTTGTAGTGAGGTGGATGGACCTAGAGTCTGTCACACAGAATGAAGTAAGTCAGAAAGAGAAAAACAAATACCATATGCTAACACATAGATATAGAATCTAAAAAAGAAAAAAAATGGTTATGAAGAACTTAGGGGCAGGACAGGAATAAAGACACAGACGTAGAGAATGGACTTGAGGACACGGGGAGGGGGAAGGGTAAGCTGGGACAAAGCGAGAGAGTGGCATGGACATATATACACTACCAAATGTAAAACAGATAGCTAGTGGGAAGCAGCCGCATAGCACAGGGAGATCAGCTCGGTGCTTTGTGACCACCTAGAGGGGTGGGATAGGGAGGGTGGGAGGTAGACACAAGAGGGAGGGGATATGGGGATATATGTATACGTATAGCTGATTCACTTTGTTACACAGCAGAAACTAACACAACAATATAAAACAATTATACTCCAATAAAGATGTTTAAAAAAAGAAAAGATCAGTCCCTGTACAGAGCAATGGGGCCAACAGGGCCATACTGGAGAGGGCCTCTTCTTGCTTGCCCCAAACTTTTGAGCAGGGAAATGAGAAGCTGGCGACTTCCCCACTCTCCCCAGAGAGGGTCCCTGATAGGGTGGGTCCCCCTTTTCCAAAATAGATCTGCCTAGGTGACCCAGCCCTTAATCTTGTCCCTTCTTGACCTTTCCCACCCAAGGTGATGGTTTAAAAGATTTGGGCTGATGCAGCAGAGGGCGGGGGTGGGGTGGGGTGGGGAAGAGCTCTAGCTATCAGGGGACCAGGGTTTCAGTACCAGCTCCATCTCGAGTGTGACCTCGGCCATTTCATTATTCATTCATTCAGAAAACATTCATTGTGTCCACAAGGCACTGACCATGGGGTGAAGGGAGGAGGCCAAGGCTGTGAACAATTATCCCGACCTTAAAACAGCTTATGCCTCACACAGGACCCCACACATAGGTGACCCATAAATAGTTGCTGAATAAATAAATGCTACGTCTTAATCGCTACACACAAAAGCAGGGAATTTTGGGTCACTGATGTGTCCCAGGTGCCTAGAACAGTGCATGACACACAGTAGGTGCTCAGTAGTTTGTCAAATAAATGATAAAGGAATACATTAGGCATTTTGTGAGCACAGAGAACACCTAACCCACAAGAGTAAGTGGTGTTTGAACCAAGTCTTGAGGAAGAGTGGGTGTTAGCTAGGCACCCAGGGCCAGAAGGGAGGGTGATACAGGCAGAGAAGGACCTGTGCCAAGGTACAGAGCTCACGATGTCCTCACCAATCTGTGCCTCAACTCGTTCCTGTAAGAAAAAAAAAAAAAAGGAATAGGGTTGGCCCTCTAATCTCTCAGATTCTTCAGGTTCTGAGATTCTCTGATTCTAAAAATGAATCCAGTTACCCAGGTTAGGGCCTGGACAGCTTTGCAGTTCAAGATATTCAGGTTTTGACTTTTGAGTGGGCCCATCTTCAGAATAAAGACTTGGCGATCTTAGGCACCCCTTTCCCAACCCCTTGCTCTGTCTTTTGTTTGTTTGTTTGTTTTGTTTTGTTTTTTTAACATCTTTATTGGAGTAGAATTGCTTTACAATGATGTGTTAGTTTCTGCTTTATAACAAAGTGAATCTGTTATACACATACGTATGTCCCCATATTTCTTCCCTCTTGCGTCTCCCTCCCTCCCACCCTCCCTATCTCACCCCTCGAGGTGGTCACAAAGCACCGCCCTTGCTCTGTCTTAAACCTTGGAACTCTCCCTCGAATCCTCATACAATGAGTTATCTACGCCACAAAAACCAGCACTTATTTGTGTATCGCCACGATTTTTCTTTGCATTCAATTGGTTTTTGAAATAAAGCCTTTGTTAATTTCATATTATTAAACTAACACAGTTAATTGTGGGCAAAACAGAAATGTATACAGAAGAAAATAAAAACCACCCATCCTTCACCTACCTGATGTAGTTCCTTGAAGATTTGTTATGCCTTCATTATAATACACACACCTGAGCTCATACAACACACCGTCACAGATGACTGTCATGTGAGCCTTATGTTCCCAGTGAAAGCATGAGCTGGAGGCAGTTCTCGCTTACCCTCCGTTAGTTGTGTCTCTGATGGGAAGAGATGTTGGCTGGGACCCCAAAACTCCGATTCTTTAGCCAGGTGTAGACCATCATGTTAAGTCCTCAAAGACCATACTCTTCAGAGAACTTTTCTTTCTGAGGCAGGGCTTTGGACCTGAACCACTGTGGGGCCTTCTCACCCTGCCTGGAGTTGGGCTAGAGTTGGGCTAGATTACATGGGGGCCACCAGGCCTCCTTTGATCCAGACCAGAGACAGCTCTGAGTAGCTTTCTGGGGGCCCTGGGGAGGGGCTGCTTGGGAACTTACTTCCCTACCTGCCTGAAGGGGGCCCCACAAATAAACCCATAACCCTGGCTTACTCAGTTTCTCTTGGTCCCTCCCATTAAACGCTTCATCCCCAGCACACTGACCCCTTATTGTGTCATAGTTCCTTTCTCTTCAATGTGGGATCCGTGGGCCAGTGGCATAGACAACAAGCTCTCTAGGAGATGGTTTCTATATTAAAGTTTAAGAAGTACAGTGCAAATTCTATTTCAGAAGGTCTGGGGTGGAACCTGAAATTCTTCATTTTCTAACAAGTTCCCAAGTAATAGTGATGCAACTGGTCCATGGACCACACTTTGAGTAGCAAAGATCTAGAAGTCTCTTTTGCCTCCCCTTGTCCTCCCTGAAGGTAAAGGGTTAGGAGAGGCCTCCAGCATTCCCTAGAGGTTAGAATATGTAGATACACACACACACACACACACACACACACACACACACACACACACACACGCGGAGTCAAGAGCTGTCCTGGGTGTTGAGTAAACGTTTGATGAGTGAATGCATGAAGTTTAAGGATGAGAAGACTTCAAGGTACACTTGCACCCCTCCCACCCCTCAGTGTGTTGCCCATTTCAGTGGTGATAGCATCAGCTTCAGTCACCAGATGGAATTGGTTCCTTAGCCAATTTTTTTAAAATTTATTTTTATTTGTTTTAAAATTCACATTTAAAAAATATTTATTTATTTATTTTTGGCTGCGTTGGGTCTTTGTTGCTGCACGCGGGCTTTCTCCAGTTGCGGTGATGGGTGGGGGCTACCCTTCGTTGTGGTGCGCAGGCTTCTCATTGTGGTGGCTTCTCTTGTGTGGAACGCGGGCTCTAGGCACGCGGGCTTCAGCAGCTGTGGCACGTGGGCTCAGTAGTTGTGGCTCGCGGGCTCTAGAGCGCAGGCTCAGTAGTTGTGGTGCACAGGCTTAGTTGCTCCACGGCATGTGGGATCTTCCTGGACCAGGGCTCAAACCTGTGTCCCCTGCATTGGCAGGCATATTCTTAACCACTGCGCCACCAGGGAAGTCCCTCCTTAGCCATTTTTTGCCTGGCTTTGTCTTTCCTTTCCCACTGCTTCTATTCTCATTCAGACACCTCTCATCTATCTCCAGGCTTCCTCCTGTCTCTGGTCCCACTCCCCTCCAGTTTACCAATAATCCTCTGCAGCTTCACACCAGGCCCTGAAAAAATATTTCCAGGATCTCTCTTCTCCACTCTGAACAGGCTTTTACTACCATGGTGTGTCTGGTTCCTGGAAACCTTACCTGGTTTTCCCCACTCCCCCCAGCCCTGTTACAGCCTGCTGCTTAACTTGATGTCTGCTTGGATCCAAGGTGCTACCTCCGTGACTTGCCCTACTGCACCCTCGCACCCAACTGCTTTTGCATTGCAGCCTCATTGCAGTGCCCCAGGCTCCTGCTTGGCCTGCAGGGAAAGTCAGACATGGCAACCTGGTTCTCTATTCACATATTTCTATTACTTGCTATATCTTGCGTTCATAAGTAAACTCTGAGCTCCTGGAGGGCAGGGTTGTCTGTGTCTTATTCTTCTCTTTTCCCCTTGCAATATCAGCATCTTCATTCATTCATTCATTCATTCATTCATTTCTCAGAGATTGAATCTCCATTCTATGCTAGGCCTGGTGCCAGGTGCTGGGGCAGCAGAGGAGAGGCAGACACAGTCTAGTATATTCTAGGAGATTCAGGGCAACAGGGAAGTCCACAAACGTGAGACTGGCAAACTGATTTTGAGCCCAGGCCAGTAGAAATATTTGTGAAAATGGTTGGTGAACAGGCAGGGCCTAACCATGCTTGGGACAGATCAGGAGGCAATTTGGGCTGGTGGATGCTGGAGGCCTACCTTAGGAGCTCTGGGGAGAAGTGGAAGAAGGAGATGGAGTATTGTCTACATTAGCACATAGAAGGGGAAGTAGCAATTATGGTCCTGACCAAAACAACGTTTCCAGTTGCTACCTGAAACAATAGGATTTGGGGTGTAATTCTGAGAGGTGGATGATGTCATGGGAATAGCACTAAAGTCAATTCTTTCTAGAACTCAGATTCCACGACCCTTTGACCTGGGTTTGGGTGCCAGCTCTCCCTCTTGCTTGCTGTCAGACCTTGGCAGGCCCCATTCCCCTGTGGCCTCGGCGTCTTCCTCTCTGACATGGCAGGATGTGGAGTGGGGTGGTGTGTGAGGAGTTGGGCTCGTGAACCATAAGCTTCCTCCGAGCTCTTGACATCCGTGGCATGCGACGGGAGGAGAGGCACAGAGTAAGAAGGCTCAAGCAGCAGAGTGGACTAGGGATGGGGAGGCAGGTGAGGAGTGGAGGGAGAGAGGGCCTGACCCAGGGCAGGGGCATGAAGAGGGGCTAATGGATTGGTACCATACTTAGGAGGAAATGAAACTGACAGGAAGTGGCAACTGACCAGATGATGGAGAGAAAGAAGAAGGGAGAGGTCAAAGACGATGGAGATTTTGCTCCAATCTAGGAGGACGGAATAAGAGGAATCTTGGGTCACAGGCCCAGCACTGCCAGCAAACTGCCACGTGGCCTTCAGCAAGTCTTTGCTTCTTTCTGGGTCTCAGTTGCCACATCTGTACACTGAAGGGATGGCTTTGATCTACCCAGACCCCCTCCCTGACCCATGATGACTGCAATAAGTTAGGGAGTGCTTCTGGTTTCCAAATTACCCTTCAGCTTGTTAGAGGTTTGGAGGCGAATTCTAGACTCTCAAGTGGGAAACCTGAAGCCATGGCAGAGCCTGTAACTGCAGCGCCTTGGGCAGCGGAGGTACGGGGGAGGGGGGTTGGAGGGCAAGTGGGGCTACGGGAAGAGGCCTTGGAGGCTGTCCTGAGGCAAAGCCCAAGGGCAGGCAGTCCCTGAAAAGGGGCTTGTTTCTTGGCCTCAGAAGACCTGGCCTTGGCAGTGTTTTAAAGGGGATATTTAAAGATCCCAGGTCCCAGAAGAATACAAATGGTACAGCATTGTGTGTAGTGTTGGAGTCATCTTTGCATAGTAGGGGAGCTTAGCTGGAGGTAGGGCTTTGCCCTGGGGTTTGAGTTAATGAACTCTGCACCCTGATCTATGGAAGCCCATTTGAATATAACAATAAGAGCTAACACTTAAAGAGCACCTGTTGCGTCCTAGGCCTGGATCTAAGCACTTTACGTGTACTCATCCACTGATTGCATCCTCACAGCAACGCTGTTTTACAGATGAGGAGACAGGCACAGAGAGGCTAAGTAGGTTGGCCCAGATCACGTAGCTGTTGAGTAGAGGAGTGAGCAGATCTGTCTCCAGTGCAGTAAACCACAGTGGTATTAGCAGCATCTGGGACTGTCACCGGTAGAGTCACAGCTTTTTTTCATATCACATCACAGTTGTTGCAGGTATCTCAAAAAAATCATTTCTCCTTATTACTGCCTCAAAATTTTGTATTAGACCTACTGCTAGATATTGTTACATTGAATCTGTTCATCAAGAAGCACATATGACCAGAGTGTAAATTGCACTTCAGTAATCAGTTTCCTTTGTAATCCTAAGTAATTTATTTAATGTATTTAAAGGCTTTTTTTTTTTTTCTGAGAAAGGGTCCGTAGACTGCCAAAAGGCTTTGCTGCGTGCCCTAGAAGGCTCCTCCGATAGAGGGCAGACTGGAGAGTTGGGAAGTGGGCACACCAAGCACCCCTCTGTGCCAGGCACTTCGCCCATGTACTTTCATTGCAGTCCCGTGACCCAGGAACTTGGTGTGATTATCCCACTTGACGCACGAGGAGACCAGGGCTAGCGAGGAGGAGAGCCTCATGTACAGTCACCATTAAGTAAGTGGCCAGGCTGGGCTGTGCGTCCAGGTCTGTCTGACCAGAGTTTATTTTGTAACCACTGCAGCTGTCTGTCTTCCTGGAAGGTGAGTACCAGACCTCAAATGCAGTTTCCTCAAATACAAATGACCTCCCTAGGACAAAGGACAGCTGAATGCATACGAGGTGACACCATTTTTTCAGCCCCAATGCATCTCCAGACCTAAGGTATGGGATGAAGGCCCTTCCAGGAGGAGGGGAGTGTCTCGAGAGCAGTACCAGATTTGATGGTTGGCAGCCAGGGGGATGTGGCATAATGGCTGACAGCTGCATGCCTGAGCTCAAATCCCACTCTTGGACCAATTGCTTCACCTCTCAATGCCTCAGTTTCTTCAACTGCAAAATAAGAATAATAATGATACTGCCTACAGTGGTCGTGAGGATTCAGTGAGGTAACAAAGCCTTTGACACTGTGTCTGGCATGATGGTGTGAGCCGTTGGCATTATTTTCTCCTGAGAGAGTGATATGCGTGGAGGGAAGAACTGCTTCTGGTAGAACTTTGGGAGATACCAACCCTTTCTTTTTCCCCATACCTGTTATCTGGTCACCCTTCCTCTGATTCCCTGATGTATTAAGCAGCAGGAACCCTCAAACCCATGGCTCACGCCTCTGACAGCACATTAGAATCACCCCTAGAGCTTTTACACTGGTGGTGCCCAGGGCGCCCTAGACTAACGGAATCTGACTCCAGGGATGAGGCTTGAGTAGCAGCCTTTTTTTCCAAAGGTCCTCAGGAGATTCTTATGTGGAGACAGCTGAGAACCATGGCCTCAAAAGGAACTGAGGCTGTGTGCTGCTGTTTCGGGTGAGAAAGGAGGAGGGAGCTTGGAGACGATGCCCCGCTCTGCAGACAGGATGAAAAGAACAGAAGCCCAGGGGTGGAGAAGAGTGGGAAGAAGGGGAGCTGGTGCCTGCAGTAAGAAAGAGCCACCAGGCCCAGAGCCTGGCCCCAGGCCCTGCCAGGCTGATGGCCTAGGTGGTTTTTTGCAGAGGAAATGGTAAATATGGGGACAAGGGGAACATCAGGATGTGCTCACAGCCTCTTTCTGTGCCCTCGAATGGCAGATCCTGACAGGCTGTTAACACCTTGTAAACGACACGGGAGACAGGCTGTTCCTCCTCCTCCTCCCCTGGCACACACACAAAATGGCTCCCCATCTACCCACTCACTAGCTCGCACCCAGATTCCACCCCCACCCAACCCAGCAGAAAGTCCCAACTCTGATCCTTGTAAATATCTGGCAGCTGGAACAGCACGGCCTGCTGGGAGTCAGACGCCAGGACCCTAAGGGTGCTGCCTTCTGCTGTAACAGGAGACAGCAGCAAGCTGGGAGCATGGCAGGGCTGCCACTATTAGCTTTTCATGTGTCACGAAAGGAAACCGTGGCCCAGAGGGAGAGTGACTTGCTCATGGTGACACAGGAAGTAGTGAGAGGTGGGACTCCTGCTCCAGTGCTCTTTTTCCCACACCCACCTGCAGACTTCAGCAGACCAGCCCAGTGGTTCTAGCAGAGTCTCTTGAGTCACCCAGCAGAGGTCTTGAGTTGGCTGCTCTGAGGGAATCTCCAGCTGTGGGTCTGCCTCAAGAGTGGAGGTGCGGGGCATTTGGGGTTTTGCACTTGTGTTGCCTTCCCCCTATCTTTTGTCCTGGGACATATTTGGGCCAGGTGAGATTCCCACTGCACCCCCCCCCCCCATAGTGGAGACTATGTCTTTAAGAAAGGCCGAGTCAGAGCCGCAGGGATCAGTTTCAAGCAGCCTTCAGAAGGCAAATCTGGATTGAGTTTAGGAGGAAAAAAGAAGGGGTTAGCTTTGGTCCTGCCTCTTTTCCTTTCTCTCCTTTGCTTGTCCCTCCTCCAGCTTTAGTCTGGAAATTCAGTTCATATGGCCAGGAGGTTACGGAGCCCAGGGCTTTCCCCAGCAGCCTTGTCCTCTCATCTTGTCCCTCCTCCAGCTCCCAAGCACACGATCTGGAGGACTACCGGACAAGTTGCTGGAATGACTAGGTATGTAGTTTGGACATTTTAACCTTTGCCCTGTCACTGAGGTCCGGGAGTGTCTGACATGGACCTGGTGGGAGGTGGGAGGGGGAACCCCCAGGGCCTCCAAGAACCTTCATAACTGAGGCAGGAAGAAGATGCGTGGGCTTTGACCACAGCCCTCTGATTGACTCCACCGGGGCTCTATGTTCGGGAGTCTGTAAGCTCAGACAGAGGCCCGGTCCATGCAGGCTGGCCCACCAGCACCCTCATGAGTTGCCTACCCAAATTCTGATGAGTGGATGAGTGGCAGTTTGGGAATGTGAAGTGTTGAGTGTGCTGCTGCTGCTAGAGGAACTGAGGCCAGAGGGGTGCCAGAAACCCCATGAGAAAGGCAGATGGGAACATTTCCAGCCCCAGCCATCAGTCTGTCTGTCCATGACACGCTGGTATATAACCTCTCCCATGAGGCAAATGGCATTCGGTCGGCTCGAGTTGCACGTGTGGTGGCCGTGGTGGCCAGGAGCCATGCAAGTTCTTCTAGGGCTTGTTTTCCACTTTGTGGATGACTACAAGCGAGGCTCTTAGTTTTTAAAGACTTCATTTTACACTTCGGAGAAAAGGACTTAATGCTACTTAACTGAAAGGGGACAAACACAAAGAAAGAGGTAGGGAAGGTAAACTGGGCCAGTGATAGAGATTTAAAGAGAGCCTGAGATTTCTGTGAGCTTAAGAATGCTTTCCTCCTATATTTTAGGATTCATCCATGCATTTCTTTATGGGTTTATTCAGCAAACATCTGTTAAATGACTAACGGCCACTACTGGTGTTGGGGGAACCAGCAACCCGACATGGCAGCTGACCCTCCCACCTGAACTCCTTCTCTACGTCTCTCCTCCTCCCTTCCCTCACCCAACTCCCAGCCCCTTTGAGAGGGAAACAGGCACCAGCTTCTAGTGCACTCAGGTGACCTGATGAGGGCATGATAAGTGCTGACATTGTTGGCACTAGAGTGGGTATATCTCACCTGACAGCAGTCCCTCTTGAAAGAAACTTGGGGCTGGGCCCCAGACATGACCTCAACCACTGGGAAGGACTTTGGAGGTCAGGAACCAGCAGGGACACAGAAGTTCAGCCTAACCCCTCCCAGACAGAAGGGGTGGTCTAGCCCTTCTCTGGACATTAGGGGTAAAGCTGGGCCGCTGGTTGGGCCTCAGCATCATACGTGGGCCAAGGATCGGTTGGATTTTCCAAGAGCATCTGAGGACTTTGTTCTTTGTGACTTAAGCAAGTTGTCATAATTTGGGCAGGAGGCATGCTGGGTTCTCAGCCACTAGGCTGTTGAGGAAGGGGTGGGGTTGGGAATACTGGTTCTTGGGTGGTCTTTGGGTGTGGAAGGCTTAGGCATGGCAGAGACAGGCTTGTGTGCACGTGTGTGTGTGTGTGTGTGTGTGTGTGTGTGTGTGTTAATAGGAAGTAGTCCCTAGGAGAAAGAGCCTGGCAAAAGCCAGGCAGGAAGTGTAACCCTTTACAAGTAGGCTTGGGATTCAGGACTGGACTCATAACTGACAGGTTGCACAAGGGCCCCGTGAATACAGTGAAAGAGCAGTAGAACCGGTGCCTGGGCCTGCTCGCCCTGCTGGAGGGAGAAACTGGAGGGGCTGAGTGGACTGGTGAGTTCCGTGACTTCAGCTGAGGGGGCTGAGTGGGACTTTCAGGAGCTACCACTACTCCAGTTAAAAACAACTCCTCATAGCAATATCTGTCTACAATGCACTCTGGACACTTGGGCTTGAGCTGGGCTTATCTGAGGCGCTATTTCTGAGCCTAGAAGGGAGATGGGGACCAGACTGTGTGGTTTCTTGAGGCTATGATGGTGACGCTCTGCAAATTTACCCTCGTCCACCCTTCAAATCCCACCGTGGTTGCTCCTGCCTCCCCATGAAGGGCTATCACCGAGCTACACCACCTGTTCCCACAGATAGGCCCCCTGCCCTCTCACATGCTGTGCCCACTTCCTGGACCCCGGGCTCTGCCTGCAAGCTCCTGTCATTCTTTCACAGAATAAAGCTGCTGCGGCAAGCAAGTTGTTCAGCTGGGTGGCTGAGGGGAGAGGGGCAGGGAAAGCGGAGGAGGACAGGAATTGTGTCAGGAAGGTTAAATGCCAGCCAGCATCCTAAAGATAAAATGGGGAGCTGGGCCTTCCCATCTAGGGCAACTTCATGGAAGAAGTTCAGTGAACGTTGTTTTCCCTCTGAGGGTGCATTTTGGAGAAGCACTTCGTTTCCTCTCCATCTTCTCCACAAATTGATTATCTAAGGGGAGCAGGTTTTGTGAACTATTTGTTTAAAGTGGAGAAGATCACCCCTTCAATGTAAAGCTAAGTAATTCCACTAAAATGATCCAAGCAAATGAGGCTTCTGCCCAAGTATGGAAAAATATCCGTCCATCTCTCTCCACTTAATTAGAAAAATGATCTGCTGGGTAGTGAGTCATGCTGCCCGTCGGCAAACAGCACCATCCCTAGCCACAGAGCCAGGAATAACGTAGGTGAGAGACGACAGCAGCCGTGACGAAGAAAAGACGTGACGGGACTCGGATTCCTGATGCCAGCAGCTGTTTGGACCACCTTTGCCCCCTCCTGTGCAATAGATAATGCACTGAACTGGGCCGCCTCATCATCCGTGACGCATGTAGATCAGTATGGCTGGGGAGCGTCAGTGCAGCTTGATTGGTGGGATCTCTGCAGGGGGGCACTCAGGATCAATCCACAGCTCTTTGCATTGTCTGGGAGTTCCTTTTTATGAGTAAATTGCATACAATTCGCTAGTTGTAAATGTGCAGCTCAATGGATTTTTACCTGTGTATACATCTGTGTGTAACCATAAGCCAAATCAAGATAAAGAACATTCGCAGGACCCCAGAAGGCTCATTTTTGCCCCTTCCACCTGGGAGTTCTTTATTTACATGCACCTAAGTGCTGCAGCCAAATGTCTTGGATCAGCAGTGTGCTGGTAAATGTTTAACAACCAGTTCTGGTGTTTGTGGGGGGTGCCCTGCTTTGTAGCATTTGCCAATTTTTGTGGCGTAGATATTCCTGCCATGGCTGATTTCAAGCTATGAACAGTTTAACAATTGATTGGCAAAATTCTGAAACTTTAACAATCGGCTATGGTGAGCCAGGGCAAACTGGCTCCAGCACACCAGTGGCTGTGACGTGGGCTCAAAGAGAACTGGGTCCACACATCTACCCAGCCCACCTGGGATAGATGAAGGTGGGCTCTCAGATACTCCCAGGTGCAGCCCCCTTAGTTAAGAGAGAATTGGTCACAGGATTTGAAGTGACCTCTAACTTCTTTCATCCATGCACCAGACATCAGTTGTGCCTCTGTTCTAGAGTCACGAACATGAGTAAACCATGGTTCTGTCTCTCAAGGAGCTTCCATAATTTAGCACCAGGAGGGAGAGGCAGGCATGTGGAGGTATGTATGCAATAAAGCGTTCTAGGGACTGGGGTAAGAGACTCATGGGACTTATTGAGGGCACCGAGGAAGGCTCATCTCTGCCTTGGAATCTGAATTTCTTACCCCACTTTACTTTGGGAAGTGCCTTGAGGTTGAGGAAAAGAGCATCATGCGCGCCTGTCTTGGATCCTGATTCTACCTCTTCCATACTGTATGATCTTGAGTAGGTCATTTAACCTTGCTGAGCTTCAGGTCCCTCATCTGTTAAATGGGAGTAATAGTAGTACCTGCCTTACATAATTATTTTGAGTTATTAAATGAAATAATTCATGGTAGCACTTAGCACACAAAGCACTTAATAATTATTAGCTTCAATTAGGAATTATTAGCCACTAACTTGGATAAGCTCTGAGTCTCTTTAAGACTTATTTTCTTCATCTGTGAAATGAGAAAAAAATACCAACCTTGCCAGGGTTGTCTTGAGATTTAACTACAGTCAGTCATGTAGGTGAGTTGTCTGGCCCAGAGCACGTTCCCAGCAAATGCTGGTTTCCATCCCTTACCTGCTTTCTGATAAACTGAGTATGAACCGCTCCCAAAAAAACCCCAGCCCTGATATCTTAGGAAATAATACATCAAGTAAATATACCAACCCCCCTTTTAAAAATTTTATTTGGAAATAATTATAAATTCACAGCAAATTGCAAAAAAAAAATGTACAGCGGGTCCTGTGACCCTTCATCCTGTTTTCCCTGATGTTGACACCTTATATGACTGTAGTACAATGTCAAAATTGATATTGGTGCAATCCACAGAGCTTATTCAGATTTCACGTTTTACATGCACTCTGTGAGTGTGTGTACGTATTGTGTGTGTATGCAATTTTATCACGTGTGTAACCATCCCCAAAATCGAGGTACAGAACTGTTCGGTCACCACAAAGATCTCCCTGGTGCTACCTCTTGATATTCACACCCACCCACTCCCCACTCCCCCCATCGCTAACCCCTGGCAACCAAGACGCCATTCTCCATCTATATGGTTTTGTTATTTTTTAAATGTTATATAAATGAATTCATATCATATGTAACCTTTCGAGACTGGCTTATTTCATTCAGTATCACTTTCTTGAGATCCTTGCAAGTTGTTGCATCTATCAATAGTTCACTCCTTTTTATTGCTGAGTAGTATTCCGTGGTATGAATGTACCAGTTCATTTAACCATTCACCTGTTGAAAGACATCAGTGTTGTTTCCAGTTTGGGGCTGTATGAATAAAACTGCTATGAGCATTCATGTAACAAGTTTGTCTGTGAACATAAGTTTTCATTTCTCTGGGATAAATGCCCAAGAGTGCAGTTGCCAAGTTGTATAGTAATTGCATGCTTAATTTTTTTCCCATGGGGATTTTTTTTATTGAGGTATAGTTGATGTACAATATTATATAAGTTTCAGGTGTACAATATAGTGATTCACAATTTTTAAAGATTGCATTCCATTTATAGTTATTATTGGCTATATTCCCTGTGTTGTACTATATATCCTTGTAGGTTATTTATTTTATATGTAGTAGTTTGTACCTCTTAATCCCCTATCCTGTCCCTCTCCACTTCCTTCTCCCCACTAGTAACCACTACTTTGTTCTCTATATCTGTGTGTCTGTTTCTTTTTTGTTATCTGTTTCTGTTTTGTTATATTCAATAGTGTTTTTAGATTCTACATATAAGTGATATCATGCAGTATTTGTCTTTCTCTGTCTGATTTATCTTGCTTAGCATAATGCTTTCCAAGTCCATCTATGTTGTTGCAAATGGCAAATTTTCATTCTTTTTTATGGCTGAGTACTATTCCATTGTGTGTGTGTGTGTGTGTGTGTGTTTGTGTATACACAACATCTTCTTTATCCGTTCATCTGTTGATGGACACTTAGGTTGCTTCCATATCTTGGCTATCATAAATAATGCTGCTATGAACATTGGGGTACATGTACTTTTCAATTTAGTGTTTTCCCTTTTTTTGGATAAATAGCTAAGAGTGGAATTGCTGGGTCATATGGTAATTATATGTTTAGACTTTTGAGAAACCTCCATACTATTTTCTTTAATGGCTGCACCAATCTACATTCCCACCAACAGTGTGTGAGGGTTCCCTTTTCTCCACATCCTCACCAACATTTGTTATTTGTGTTCTTTTTGATGATAAACGTTCTGACAGGTGTGAGGTGATATCTCGTTTGCATTTCTCTGATGATTAACAATGTTGAGCATCTTTTTTAAGTGCCTGTTGGCCATCTGTATGTCTTCTTGGGAAAATGTCTATTCAGGTCTTCACATTTTTTAATCAGGTTGTTTGGTTTTTTGATATTGAGTTGTATGAGCTGTTTATATATTTTGGATATTAACCCCTTATCAGCCATATCATTTGCAAATATTTTCTCCCATTCAGTGAGTTGTCTTTTTGTTTTGTCAGTCGTTTCCTTTGCTGTGCAAAAGCTTTTAAGTTTAATTAGGTCCCATTTGCTTTCTTTTGCTTCTATTTTCTTTACTTTAGGAGATAGATCCAAAAAAATACTGCTACGATTTATGTCAAAGAATGTTCCGCCTAGTGGCTGTACCAGGATTTGGTGTGGTCATTTTTTTTTTTTAAGCCACTCTGATAGGTGTGATATCTCACTGTGATCTTAACTTACATTTCACTGATGGCTAATGATGTTGAACATCCTTCTCATAGTTTACTTGCCATCTATATATACTCTTCAGTGAAATGTCTGTTCATGGCTCCTGTCCGTTTTCTAATTGGATTGTTCTTTTTTACTGTTGAGTTTTGAGACTGCTTTATGTATTCTAGCATCTAGATATGTGGTTTCTTGGATATATGGTTTGCAAATACTTTCTCCCACTCTGGAGCTTGTCTTTTTGTCCTTTTCACATGGGCTTTTGCAGAGCATACATTTTAATTTTGACAAGATTCAATTTATCAATTTTTCCTTTTATGGCTTGTCCTTGAGATGTCAAATCCAAGAACTCTTTACCTAGCCCTTGATACCAAAGATTTTCTCTTTTTTTCTCTGCAAGTTTTATAGTTTATATTTACATTTAACTCATCATCCATTTACAGATTCCTTTTTCCCCCCTGGGGAGGTCAATTCCTTCAGTACCATTTTTTGAAAAGGTTATTCTTCTTTCATTGAATTGCTTTTTCACTTTTGTCAAAAATCAATTGGGCGTATTTTGTGGGTCTATTTCTGGGTTCTCTATTCCATTTCATTGATCTGTATATCTGTCCCTCCACCAATACCACTCAGTCTTGATTAATGTAGCTATATAGTATGAGTAGAGTGAGTCCTCCCACTTCACTCTTCTCTTTCAAGATATTTTTAGCTATTCTAGGGCCTAGTGCCTTTTCACATAAATTTTATTTATTTATTTATTTTATATAATTATATTATATTATATATTTATTTATTTTATTATAACATTATTTATTTATTTTTTTGCTGTACGCGGGCCTCTCACTGTTGTGGCCTCTCCCGTTGCGGAGCACAGGCTCCGGACGCGCAGGCTCAGCGGCCATGGCTCACGGGCCCAGCCGCTCCGCGGCATGTGGGATCTTCCCAGACCGGGGCACGAACCCGTGTCCCCTGCATCGGCAGGCGGACTCTCAACCACTGTGCCACCAGGGAAGCCCTCCACATACATTTTAGAATAAGTTTGTCTATATCTACAAAAGAATCTGTGGGATTTTGATAGGAATTGCGTTAAACCTATACCTTCAGTTTGGGAAGAATTGACATCTTTACTATGTTGAGTCTTCCAATCCATGATACAGTATTTTCTCTCCATTTACTTAGGTCCTTAATTTCTTTCCTGATCTATTTAGTGATTTTCAGCATAGAGATCCTGTGCAAGTTTAATACATAAGTATTTCTTTTTCTTTGGAACTATTGTAAGTGATACTATGTGTTTTTAATTTGGTTCCCACATGGTCAATGCTAGTATATAGAAATGCAGTTGTCCTTTCTGTGTTGAGTAAGAGTGGTAAGAATAGACATCCTTGCCTTGTTCCTGATCTCCAGGGGAAAACAGTCAGTCTTTCACCATTAAGTTTAATGTTAGCTGCAGATTTTTTTTTGGAGGTGTTCTTTACTAAGTTGAGGAAGTTCCACCTCTCTTCCTGGTTTTCTGAGCATTTATATCACGAATGGGTGTTGGATTTTGCCAAATGATTTTGCTTCAGTTGATCCGATCATATGATTCTTCTTCTTTAGCCTGTTGATATGGTAGATTACACTGATTTTTCAAATATTGAACAACTCTTGCATTCCTGGAGTAAACCCCCATTGGAATAAAATATCCACTTTGTCATGGCATTTAATTCTTTTTCTATATTGCTGATTTCTATTGCTAATATTTTGTTAAGCATTTTTGTGTCATGTGTCAATTCATGAAGGATATTGGTCTGTAGGTTTCATTTTCATACTGTCTTTGTCTAGTTTGGTATTGGGGTAATACTGAACTCATAAATGATTTACAGGAGTGTTCCCTCCTTTTCTGTTCTCTATAAGAGATGGTGTAAAATTGGTGTTAAATTTTCTTTAAATGTTTGGTTGAATTCTCCAGTGAAACCACCTGGACCTGGAGATTTCTTTTTTGGAAACTTTGTAAATTTTGAATGCAATATTTTAAATCATTATAGGACTATTCAGATGATCCATTTTTTGATTGAGCTTTGGTAGCTTGTGATTTTGAGGTATTGATCCATTTCTTCTAAGTTGTTGAGTTTATGAGTGTACAGTTGTTTTATAATATTTGTTTATTATTCTTCTAATGGTTTTAAGATCTGTACCAATGTCCCTGTTTCATTCCTGATATTGGTAATTTGTGCCTTCTCTTTCTTACCTTTGTTATTCTTCCTAGAGGTTTATCAATTTTACTGATTTTTTTTAAGAACCAGCTTTTCGTTTCATTGATTTTGATCAATTGCTTTCTCATTTTTCAATTTCATTGATTTATGCTCTTATCTTTATTATTTCCTTCATTCTTCTTACTTTGGGTCTATTTTTTTCTTCTATGTTCTTGGAGTAAGAACTTAGATTATGGATCTGGGGCCTTTCCCCTTTTCTAAGGTAAGCATTTAATGCCACAAATTACCCTCTAAGCACTGCTTTAGATGCATCTTACAAATTTTGATATGTTGTATTTTACTTTTCATTCAGTTCAATGTATTTTTTTATAAATTTATTTACTTATTTATTTTTGGCTGTGTTGGGTCTTCACTGCTGCCCACGGGCTTTCTCTAGTTGTGGAGAGCAAGGGCTACTCTTCATTGCAGTGTGTGGGCTTCTCATTGCAGCAGCTTCTCTTGTTGCGGAGCACAGGCTCTAGGCATGCAGGCTTCAGGAGTTGTGGCTCATGGGCTCTAGAGCGCAGGCTCAGTAGTTGTGATGCATGGGCTTAGTTGCTCCATGGCATGTGGGATCTTCCCGGACCAGAGCTCGAACCTGTGTCTCCTGCACTGGCAGGCGGATTCTTAACCACTGCGCCACCAGGGAAGTCCAGTTCAATGTATTTGTTAATTTCTTTTGAGACGTCCTCTTTGACCCATGGATTTTTTTAGAAGTGTGTTGTTTAACGTCCAAGTATTTGGAGATTTTCTTGTTGTCTTTTTTTATTGACTTGTAGTGTGATTCCATTACAGTCATAGAATACACTCAATATGATTTCAAATATTTTTAACTTACTGAGGTCTGTTTATACATAGTTTAGGATATGGTTTACCTTAGTGAATGTTCCATGAATGCTTGAAAAAAAATATGTATTCTGCTCCTGTTGGGTGGAGTTTTTCATGTATGTCAATTAAATCCTATGGATTGATTGTATTGTTGAGTTCTGATTTTATGTCTAGTAGATCTATCAATTATTGCAAGTGGAGTGTTGAAGTCCCCAGCTATAATTGTGGATTCATCTATTTCTCCTTTCACCTCTTTTAGTTTTTGATTCTTGTATTTTGCAGCTCTGTTGCTTGATGCATCCATATTTAGGATTGCTGACTTCCTAATGAGTTGATCCTTTCATCATTATGTAATGTCTTTCTTTTTCCCTATGTAGACTTGAAAGCAAAGAAAGTAATTTTCTTTGCTTTCAACTCTACTTTATCTGATATCGATATAGTCTCTCTTGCCTTTTAAGTTAATGTTTGCATGACATATCTTTTTCCATCTTCTTACTTTCAACCTACCTATATTGTTATGTTTGAAGCAAGTTTCTTGTGGACAACATATAGTTGGGTAATGCCTTTTGGTCCACTCTGCTAATCTCTATCTTTTAGTTTTAGTATGTAGACCATTTACATTTAATGTAATTATTAATATGTTAGAGCTTAAGTCTGCCACTTTCCCTTTTGTTTTCTATTTTCCTTTTCCTGTCTTCATGTGGGTTACTTGAACATTTTTTAGAATTCCATTCTGATGTATCTAAATGTCTTTGAGTGTATCTCTTTGTGTAACATTGCTGAAGGTATTTATAGATAGGTAGATAGATAAATAGATATAGATAGATAGATAGATAGATAGATATCTCATAAGATATAGATGTAGATATAGACCTTATCACAGTTGCTACTGTTGTCATTTTACCAGTTCAATTGAAGTGTAGAAACCTTACCTCCCTTTATGTCCTTTTTAGCATCCATTTATAAGTGTCTTAAATATTTCCTCTAGATACATTTAGAACTATGTCAGACAGTATTTTAATTTTTGTTTCAACCATAAAACGTAATTTAGAAAATTTAAGAGAATCTTAAATCTATTGTATTTACCCATATTTTTGCTTATTCTGTGCTTCCTTCCTTCCTGATGTTCAAAAATTCCTTATTTAAAGAATTTCCTTTAGCTATTCTTTCAGGGTAGTTCTCCTGATGACAAATTCTCTTAGTTTTCCTTTCTCTGAGAATGTCTTGATTTCCCCTCCGTTCCTGAAAGATATTTTCATTGGATATAGGATTCTAGGTTGACAGCTCTTTTCTTTCGGCACTTGAAAAATGTTCTACTTTTTTCTGAACTCCATGGTTTCTGATGAAAAGTCTACTGTCAGTTGCATTGTTTTTGCACTATGGGTAATAGATTGTTTTTCTCTGACTGATTTCAAGATTTTTTCTCTATATTTAGTTTTCAGAAGTTTACTTATGGCTTGTCTTGGTGTGAATTTCTTTGGGTTTATCCCGTCTGGGTTTGCTCACCTTCTCGAATCTGTAGGCGTATGTCTTTGACCAAATCTGGGGAGTTTTCACCCTTTATTTCTACTCTCCTTCTGGGGCTCTGATGATATTAATCTTAGATCTTTTGTTATTGTCCCACAGGTCTCTGATGCTCTGCTTATATTTTTTAGTCTATTTTCTCTCTGCTGTTCAGATCGTATAATTTCTGTTGTTCTATCTCCAAGTTCACGGATCCTTTCCTCTGTCATATTATTGCTTCTACTGAGCCTAGCCAGTGAGTGAGAGTTTGTTATTGTATTTTTAAGTTCTATAGTTTACGTTGGGTTCTTTTTGTATCTTCTATTACTTCGGTTGAAATTTTCTATTTAAAAATTTTTTTTCAGTAGTATTTGTTGAAGCACTTTATGATGGCTGCTTTAAAATCCTTGCTTAATAATGCCAACATCTGATTCATCTTGGTGTTAGCATGTGCTGATTGTCTTTTCTCATTCATATTGTGATTTTCCCGGTTCTTGGTATGATGAGTGATTTTTTTTTTAATGTGTCCCGGACATTTTGGATATTATGTTAGGAGACTCTAGATCCTATTTCAGTCTTGTATTTTAACAGGAAGTAATTCTGTTTAGGTTTAATGGGCAGGTCCTGGCCTAATTCTGTGGGCTCTGGTTCCAATAACAATCTAGTTTTTAGAGCCCTTGCACTACTATTCTGGTCTTTTTGTTCACCCTACTGGTGAACAGTAGAATGGGAGTAGAATGCGCTTCTTTACATGGGAGTAGAATGCTTCACATGGGAGTAGAATGCACTTCTCCAGGACTGATACTGTTATGTGAGGGTGGGAGACACCAGGCCTGGAAGGAAGAAAGCTCTTCGCCAGGCCAGATGTCTGTGGACCTCCCACTTGATCCCTACTGGTGCCCCCATTGGTGGCAGAAGGTGCTTCCCCAGGCCTCTTACCAAGTTCTTCTTGGTAAGCAGTGAGAGATACCAGATTGCAAAGCAGAGAGTGCCTCACCCAACCAACTCTCTGGGCAGCCCAGTGCCAACAGGGTTCCCACTCAATCTCTACTAGTGCCATCAGGGAAAGAAAGGCTTACCTAGGCTACCTTCTGTCACTGGGTGGACGGCTGGGAGATGCTGGACCTGGGTTGCCTTCTGCCACAAGGTGGAGGGTTGAGAAATGCTAATCAATCCCATTTAAGAATCCAAACCACCAGAAAGCTCAAAGAATCCCAGTTTGCTTTGGCAGCATAGGACTTATACTTCCAGTTGCAGGGTATGAGAATGAGGTCTGGGAGCCTAAGACCTAATCATACTTCTTGTCTTTGGACAAGTCATTTCACCTGTCTGAGCCTTAAGTGCCTCCTTTGTAAAATGAGGTGAAGGTTGTGTGAGGGTTTAAATCATCTGTGGTCTGTAGCAGGCCCTCAGCAAAGAAGCTTGTGTAAAAGGATGAGGCAGGGGCAGCCCGAAACACTTTTTTGCTCCATATTTTCAAAATTATAAACTCTTTCAAACATACAGCAAAGTAGACAGGAAAATGTCAAATCTTAACATTTTGCCACATTTGCTTGAGATCTTTTCTAAGAAACAGCTCATTACAGATCCAGCTGTGAGCCCCACCCCATACTGGCCTGGAGGAAGCCAGTATCCCAAATTGGCTCTTTCTAATTCCCATGCATGCTTCCACCACATACATATGCATCCATAAAAATATATATATTGTTTTTTGCATGTTTTTAAACTTTGTATAAATAGCATCATATTGTTCATACATATTCTTCTGCAACTTTATTTTTTAAAAGACATTATGCTTTTGAGATTTATCCATGCTGATACGAGAGTTACAATTTATTCATTTTTATTGCTGTATACTATTCAATATAATGGCTGTACCACAATTTATTTATCCATTCTCCAGTTGTTAGACATTTAGATTTCTTCTCATTTTTCAGTGTTTACAAATACTGCCCCTATGGAATGCCTTTTGAAGCTTTCAAAAAGAAGTCTCCAACTTCGAATTTAGTCAAGTTCAGTGGCAGGTACACTTCCAATCAGTAATCCCCATGTGGTATCTGTGGGAAATCTCAGAAAGGTCCATTAACCACAGTCTGGCCCATTTTAGTTGAGTAGGAGCTGATTATATCAGTGGGCTGGGTCCTGTGTGGAGTTGTTGTGGGTAATCAGGACACACACATGCATCTTTTTCACTCATTCTCAATCCCTTGGCCTCATCTCATCATGGCCCTATTAAAATTCCTCCTGTCCTTGTCACATTCATGTACACCCCCTTCAGTACACAACATGACATGTCCTCAGTGTCCCTCCCTCTGCCATTATTTATTTGTTAGCCTGCAGTCCTGTGGCCCCACGGAAGGGAAAGAGCCTAAGGTTTATTGAACATCTGCTCTGTACATTAACACCAAGTTAAGTGCTTCAGATGTCCAGTCTCATTAATGGTCCCACCCAGTCCTCCAAGCAATTCTTATCATTTTCATTATAGAGATGAGAAAACATCCAAAATGGCAGCCAAAATGGGTTAAGTGAGTGCAGCACCTGTGGGTGTTGTGGGCACTAGGGGATGGGGATTGGGGTGGGGCAGAGCTCTGCTGTGCCTGTGAGCAGCCTTTGATGGAGGAACTGGACTTAGCTCTCTCTTTGGAGGTCTTGTTAACCATCCTGTAATAGGACTCTTCCTTTTAGAGGATGTGTCCTAATCTTCCCTTGAAGTATCCCAAGGAATCGGAGCTGGATAGGAAAACAGATCACATCTGTACAGTTCCACATGTAATTTAACATACCTACTCACTCTCACACACACACACATACTCCTTACTAACCTAGACCAACAAAGGGCCCAACACTTATTAACTGTCTGCAACATGTCACTTGACCTAGAGATACCTTGTTTATACGTCATACCTACTCTGTGATGAAGTATTATTATTATTTTCTCTTTTTTTTCTGGTTTGGATGTTGAACCTCAGAGAGGTTAAGTCATTTGTCTAGGGTCCCAGAGCTAGGATGTGCTGGAGGCAGGATTCTAAACCAGAGTGATGTGAGGTGGCCCCTGGAGCACTCCAACTCCAAACTAAAGTTTAAGTATCACTCTCCTTGGTCATATGTGCTCCATTCTTTTAATCCGTGAGCACTTAGAGTGTGACAGGCTCTGTGCCAAGCACTTGGTGCCTAATGAGATTGACTTCAGGGAAACTAAAATCGCTCTGGTACCATCCAACTGGCCTCTGGTCCCCATCGAGGGACAGTCACTATCTATCCTGAGTGAGCACTTTACAACTCCCTTTTCATCCCTTCAGTCAGTCATTCCATCATTTGTTCAACAAGCGTTTGAGTGTCTCCTATGTGCCAGGCCCCTTGCTAGGAGATGGCGATTCAAAGATAAGGAAGACCTAGTTTAGTAGCACACAGTTTAGCAGCCGAAACAGACATATAAATGCATAATTATCATCCAATGGGTAAATGATAATGGTGGAGCATTGGCCTCGATGCAAGAATCCAGACGACGAGATCCCCAGCTCTGTTTGCATGAGTTAGGGAAGGCTTCACAGGGGAGATGAGGCTTCAATTGGGTTGTAAAGGATGGGTAGATATTTTCTAGGTAGGTTATGGGGTGGCATTCCATGCCAACGGTAGAATAAAGCAAACATGGAGGTGTGTTTTGGAAATATTAAGTAGCTGAAAGTGCTGAGAGGGCCCAGGAAGTGAATATAAGTGCGTGAAGCAGGTCATGTACAAACAAAGACTAGCATGAACATAGTAAGTAGCCCTCCATGCCTGGAGCACCAGAGGGAAGTATGAGGAATGTGGGAAACTGGACAGTCTGTGCCCCAAGGGGACTGCTGCTTCTAAGCTCTGCTACTCGTTGTCATCTGGAATTACTGGCCCAGTGCTGTCACATTTTCCAGTTTTTCGAGATGCCAGAAATTAATATTTTTTACTGTAAAATATTGTCACTTTTCAATGTTGACAATGATTTCAAATGTGTAAGCTACACCATCAAAACATGTCTCCTGCAGGAATAAAGATGCAAATGTAGAGAATGGACTTGAGGACACGGGGAAGGGGAAGGGGACGCTGGGATGAAGTGAGAGAGTGGCATGGAGATATATACACTACCAAATGTAAAATAGATAGCTAGTGGGAAGCAGCCACATAGCACAGGGAGATCAGCTCCATGCTTTGTGACCACCTAGAGGGGTGGGTTAGGGAGGGTGGGAGGGAGACGAGGGAGGGAGACGCAAGTGGGAGGGGATATGGGGATATATGTATACGTATAGCTGATTCACTTTGTGATACAGCAGAAGCTAACACACCATTGTAGAGCAATTATACTCCAATAAAGATGTTTTAAAAAATAAAATAAAAGAATAGCTGGATGGAAATAAAAAGAACATGTCTACTGGCCACTCCTTTACGGCCTCTGATATAACGTGGAGAGCAGAGGGAGCAGGGAAGAAACACTAGGGCCAGATGCCCTACCCTTCCCCTCTGCAAGTAGCCCTACTTCTGGGTGATGCAGAAGTACACCCACCTGACTTTAAAAATTGGCTTTCAAACAGGAGACAGCACAAAATAATATCCAAGAAGTTGGAGAAGAAAAAAATGGGAGGAGGGTTTCATGTCACTCCCCTCTTTCCCTTTCTGGGTGGAAACATTTAGTGTCTGGCTTATTTACTCATCTGATCCTGGCCTTCAGCTAGTGATTCTCAGCAGGCTAGGGGTGGGGGTGGGATGGAAAACAAAAGGAGTTCAAGAAGGGCATGGTGAGGGCTTCTCTCAGAAGCTGCCCACGCAGGATGCTGCTTGCCTTCTCTTTCCCCTTCACACCTCAGTTCTGGGCTCCTCTATGAGACTTGCCAGCCCTGACAGAAACAGCTGCCACAGAGCCCAAGAGCTTTCTTTCAGGTAAGAGCAGGAGTACTGGCCTGGGGTGGACACTGGAGGCTTTGCTTGGGGACAAAGGCCTTGCAGGCATCATGGATGAAGCCACACCCTCGGGCCTTGCCCCTGGGTGTTCTACTCTCCCCTCCCAGTCTGTCTGATTCCTAGTCCCTGTGATTTCAACAGAAAAACATCTAGGATGGTTTCAACCCACAGGGTCAGGTGTGAGCTAGTCTTTGAAACAAAAGCCTGAAACTCCGCTCATGGGGCTTCAACCTCCTGTGGGGATGCGGCGGGGCAGCCGGCCCAGTGTGCTGCCTCTGTGAGAGATTGGCTGTCCCAGTTCACCCCCAGTAGGGGTCTAGGAGAGGACTGTCCCCAGCTGACTTCCTGGCCTCACTGTTTCTCTGCCCTACTCCACCCCCATCCACATCCTCCCTGAGAGCAGGGCTCAGTTGCTCTCTTCTCTTTGTCTTTGAGTTGGTCCTCAATCCTGACCCCTTTTTCAGGCCAGTAGGAGCCTGGGATGTTAGGGCCAGGCCAGGGTGGGGTGTCCTGGAGCTGGAGGGGGGTTAGGAACTATACATCACACCTATTTGTAGGCCGTAATGGGAGGAGCCAAGAGGTAGGATTCAAGAAGCAGAATCTTGTGAAGAAGCTGAAAATCAAAGCTGAGCAGGATGTCCGGCGAAGAAGACACTTCCTGAACCCAAAGAAGGAGCTGCAAGGACTTTGTAGAGTGAGCAGGGAGCCTTAGGCCTGGGTTGGTGTGGACCTACTGTGTGCCTCGTGCATGGTAGGTGCTTTATTGAATAAGTGAATGTGTTGCAGGAAAGAGAGCTGGGGCCAGAGAGGATGGTCACGTCCCAGGTCTCAGGCCAGTCCCTGGGACCGCTGCAAAGTGTGGGTTCTTGGCTTCATGCAGAAAAGAATTCAAGAGCAAGCCATAGTAAAGTGAAAGAAGGTTTGAAACATACTCCATAGACAGAGTGTGGGCCATCTTGGGAGCTAAGAGAGGCAAGAGGGTATGGGGTTGTCAGTTTTTATAGGGGTGGGTAATTTCATAGGCTAATGAGTGGGAGGAGTATTCCAGCTATTTTGGGGAAGGGGTGGGGATTTCCAGGAATTGGGCCACCGCCCACTCTTTGACCTTTCTGGTTGGCCTTGAACTGTCATGGCACCTGTGGGTGTGTCATTTAGCTTGCCGATGTGTTACAATGAGCGTATACTGAGGCTCAAGGTCTAGTGGAAGTCGACTCATCCGCCATCTTGGACCTATTTGGCTCTAATCAGTTTATGTCGTGTCCTCGGGCTATGTCATTCTTTTAAAGGTTGTGCCCTGTCCCCTTCCTATCTCAAATGGATGGATGAACGAACCAGGCGAAGACATGTAATTCAGAGCTCTCACAGACCCAAGTCGGGTAGCTTCTGTCCAGAATTCTCTGGTTGCCCTCTCCCCTCATGCATCTGCTCTGTGCCAGGCCTGGGCTAGGTACGTAGGGTGGTGGGGCAATTTAGAGCTCGAGTTCCCATGGCAACTGTGTCGGAGAAGATGCATGCCTGTCCTGTCACCTCATTTACTATCCTAAAGTGAATTTCCTAGAAGATATAACCTGCCTACACACATAATTCCACCCTGAAGACCCTGCTTGAAGTCTCTGCAAATTTAACCAGGTTCAACTTTGTGTGTCAGGATCAATCATGTACCAAACATTATTATTCATATTACTAATATATGCCATTTATTGAGAATGTTCCAGGTTACAAGATAGCTTCTATGTATTATTTGTAACCTTTGTGCTAACTTGAAGCAGATAACGTTACTATCCCCATTTTACGCACGAAGAAATAGGCAATGAAGTTTCCTTTTGAAATTGCCAAAGTCACCCAGTAGATGGCAAAGCTGGGATTTGATCCTAGGCACTCTGGCCTCAAACCTGTATGCTTTCTGTTACACCTTGCTCCCTCAGAAACGACTTCTTTAGAGCCCCTGTGCACATTTCAGCACTCTTTACTTGGGGGCCCCTTTCCTCAGAGGCTGCTGTGCATTAAGACTCCCTGAGGCTTCCTTTTGACCAACGTGGTCGCTGTCCCTCTTGGACAATGCACAGTTGATTATGTTGGCAAATATTTACTCTCCATCTCATCTGGGGCCTGTGTTCCTAAGCCCTTGTCCTTCCCCACTCAACTCAGCGTGAGCAAAAATTCACTTCGTAATCACAAGTGGAAATCCAAGTTTTAGGTCAGATCTTTCTTCGAAAGGAGTGGAGATTCTGCAAGGACAAAATAAGCTGACCAAGCCATGAGGAAGCCAATTTAGTCCTACACTCGAAGCTGAGTGCAGGTATTTGTTCTGCCAACACTTACAGGCCCTCCTTTGTGTCACACACTCTGTGGGTGGTGATGGAGATACAGAGATGAATGAGGCCCAGACCCCATCCTTAAGGGCCTCCCAGGCTAATTGGGAGATTTGTGGAGAGCCATTTCCAGATGGGCATCACCAGTGCTGTGGTCATGGAAGACAAAAGGCTGGAGCTGAGGGGACACAGGTCAATCTTAGGCCCGGCAGACTGGCACTTAAGGCAGACTGGCACAGAGAGCCAGCATTGACACGAGAGCCAATCATGAATCCAAAGAAGAACCAGAAGCAGATATCTGGGGCCAACATGGTAGCAGTGGAGGACGTTGTGGCTCTTTGGATTCTCACATGCTTGGGGCCCGTCCGACACAGGTAGAGACCAGGATTTAGAACAGCAGACTGAATCCCGGTTCCTCCTAGTTTTGGAACTCTTCCCCCCATTGAGTGGAAGGGAAGGTGCTGCTCCCTAAACAAGGACTCAAGCCCTCTTTAGTGTGAGCATCAACCAGTATCCTTGTCAGTGTGCCCCTCCCACCTCCCACCTCAGCGTGGCTTGTGCCCCCACAGAACATTGAACTGAATGAAAAGTAAAATACAATATATCAAAATTTGTAGGATGCATCTAAAGCAGTGCTTAGAGGGAAACCTGTGGCACTAAATGCTTACCTTAGAAAAGGGGAAAGGCCCCAGATCCATAATCTAAGTTCTTACTCCAAGAACATAGAAGAAAAAAAGACCCAAAGTAAGAAGAATGAAGGCAATAATAAAGATAAGAGCATAAATCAATGGCTCGTGGAAACTTCCTAACTGGGGTGGCCCTGGCTGTACAGCAGGCTAGAAACTCCCACGTCGGGGTATGGGGCCATCAGGGTCCAAGCTGGCTCTGGACAGAGCGGCCGGGGACAGCTAGAACCCAGCAACCTTCCCAGCTTCTAGCACACGGTAGGTGCTAAAGTTAAGGAATAGCCCAGCCAGGGCATAAGAAGCAGTCTGAGTGTAATGTCTAAAGGATGTGGGGGAAACTCAAGGCAGATGTGATACAGAGTGCAATATCTAGGGAGTGGGGGCAGCAGGGTGCAACAGCAGGCCTTGGCATTCGGTGGGAATCTAGTCACCCATCCCACAAGCCCACACAAGGCATGGGGTCTAAGTACAGTTTTAACATTGAGGAAAGGGAGGGACTGGCAGGAACCAAACCTGCCAATTGGCTCCCCAGCAGCCAGCTGAGGCTCAGGACTGGATGCCAGGTCCCCTGGGAGGTGAGGCTGATGGAGAGATCAAGGACAGTGGCCCCAGGCACAATGGCTGGTCAGGAAAACCAGCCCTTCGAGGTGGGGGTTCAGGGGCAGTGGGAGGTGGGAGACCCCTATGGCCTCTGGGGCTTAGCTCACTCCCAGCCTCAGATGCAGCGCCCAGGGCAGCAAATGCTATTTGCAGTGTCGCCTCATACCGCTTGCTGAGGAGGGAACCCCCTAGCGCCCTGTCAGGCTGGGTTCACATTGATTCCAGAGCTGGGCCAAGTTGAGCGGGCAGAAAGTCTTTGATCATCCTTGCTGACTGAGACAGGCTTGGGGCAGGCAGGGACTGACATATAAATAGCTTTTCCTTCACTCAGGGGTTTAAGATGACCATGTGTGCCTTTTTATATCATGTACAGACCACATGCCTATGGCCTGCACAATTTGCATTTGTGCAGCCCTGGAGAAAGCAAAAGTCTGCTAAAAACTGCCGTAGGTTTTTTTGGTTTTTTTTTTTTTTAATATGACTTAGAACTTACGGATGCCAAAGGCCTAAGTGGGAGCGCCCCCAGCTTTCTTAAGCCCCCTCCATGGACAGGTATAAGTACCTAAACAGAGCTGCAGACCCCTCCTCCCCTTTCCCCAGTTCAGGAAGACGGTTTCTTGATCACAGCCAATGAAAATCAAGGCTGCCTCCTGGAAACAGAGGGGCTCACCCTCCATTGGTCCTTGGATGTTGCTGAGTGCTTTCATTGGTCCGTTCCCCCTATCTCCCTGGGCTCTGCATTCCTAACCTTTTAAGGTTTGGAGTTTCTTTCCTCCTAGGCCTCCCCACAGCCCCATCTGATAGGTAAAAGAGTCGCTTAGACAACACCAGGCAGCCTATCTTCCTGGAAAAGTATCGAATGGCTCGAGACCCTAAAAAGCCATCCCTAAAATTCTAACAGCAATAAGGCAGCTCCGCATACCCAGAAGAGGGCTTTGATCAGGCCAGGTGTTGGAAATGGCAGAAATCTTGTGCTTCCCAATTCCCACATCTTTAAACAAAAAGAAAAATACTCCCGTGCCCCCTGAGGGCTGATGTGAGAACGAACTAATCAGAGTGATCTCGATGCACTTTGCCAATATAAAAGTGAGCTGGCAGTACTCATGATCGCTAAGGAATCTGGCCCATTTCCTCCTCTTCCTGTGGTTATGAATGCAGAAAGCTTATTAAAGCTGAGAGTCTGGTGGCACTGATAAATGGGCCATGCCACCTGGATTCTGGCTCCCAAATCCTGAGCTGAGGATTATGCTGTCTTCTCTGGGGACATTTCAAGGACAGACACTACAGAGAGGGGGGTTCAGGGGTCACCTTTGCCCTGTGTTTCTGCTTCTCAGTGTCTTTACATTGCTGGCAAAGCCCCTAATGCTGGCTCAGAACAAAATTTAGATGTAACAAATAAATGACTTCCTCTGTGCCTGCCACTTGGCTAGTTTCTCTTATACACATTTAAGCCCCCAAACAACATTACCAATTTAGTATTGTTATTGTTGTTATTATTATCAGGGTTGTACAGATGGGAAAGCAGAGGTTCAGAGAGGTTAAGTGACTTATCTAAAGTCACACAGCTAATAAGTGGCAGAGCTGGTATTAAAATCCCCGGATTGTTTAATTCAAAATGTAATGTCATGTGCATACACTACAGCTGTTGTTCACCCTGAAGGTGGTGAAGTTGAAACATGGCTGTCCCCTTAGTTCCCTCCCTCTTACACACACATACCTCACTTCATCATCCTTTTTGCCCACCATCCTGAAACCGTATCCAAGAGCCTAGTTGCCCTCATGCTTCCCCCAAGGGGTCTCCCCCATTATGCTTCCCTTACTTGTATTTGAGTATTTACTTCTCAGTAGGTGTTGGCAGACTGAGCATGGGGAGAAGGGAGCTTGCACCCATTGTATTTCTCAGTTTTGCAGAGACTTTGCTCAGTAAACTGTTCTACTAAAGCCATCAACATTCGAGACTGATTCACTGTGTTCCCATTCTCAGGCTTTGCATTCTCACTGGGAACAATGGCTTTGGCCATGGAATGAAGCTTTCTAATGGCAACAGCCACTGAATGACAGAGGAGGCACTTCTCGGCTTTTCTCTTGCTCTCCAAATCCTCTCTGCCTATACTGAGCCTGGCCCTGACTGTAAGTTTTTTAGTTCATTAGCTGTCTCACCAAATCGGGTTCCAGGGAGCCCCAAGTGTCTCAGGATGAGAACCATTAGTAGATTTCTCCCAACCATTGTGAGGTCCAGTGTGCTGGGCTGGGCACAGAGAAGGCGTGCCTGGTGCCTGAATGCAACATGGCACCTGAGGCCAGCTCCTAGTGCTAGCAGCCCTTGGGGTTGCCCAGTCATTTCAGATCGGGAGAGCAAGTCGAAGTAGGGTGAAGAGGAGGCAAGCTGGGAAGCCAAGAGTGTCAGGAGGAAAGGATCGCCAACTCCGCCATGCAGAAGAATGCACCCTGAGGGCTCTGGGATCCAGCCTGGCAGTGACCAGGAGCCTTCTTTTGTAGGGCTTCCATCCTGAAACAAACCCTGAGCTATCCAACCCAGACTTGTCCAGACTGGTTCAGTGCCATTGACACTTCATTGCCATTCACTGTGCCCTTCACACTCAAGATAATGATAATAATAATAAGCAACACTTGTCGAGTCCCTACTACATGGCAGGCACTAAGCTAAACACTTTATGTGGATTAACTCCCTCAATCCTCACAACAACTCCATAGGGTAGATACTGTTTTCTTCCCATAATACAGATGAGGAAGTGGAGACACACAGATTAAGTCACTTTCCACCACTTGTGTTAAAGGAAAGGTAGTTAATAGGATGGGATGTGATCCAGGATAGAGGTGGGCAGGGGCAGACTTGAGAAAAGATGAAGGACCTATCGTCTTTCAGGGGAGAAAGGAACTCACGAAAAGCAGATGCAGGTAACTTTGTTGGTGGGAGGGGCAGAGTGACAGAGTTCCCGTCTGATGGCTACCACTTTCTCAGAATTACGAGTCTGTATTCTCTTGCTTGAAAAGGGGTGACGTGATCCCACTGTGATCTTGGGGAGAGTGCTGATGCCCTATCGCCATTGTTTCCAGTGCAGATGTTCCAGCAGACTCAAAAACTCACATGTGGATGCCAGTGGGGGAGCCTTTTATTTCTCCTTCAGAGTGACGGGAGAAATGTCATCAACATTGCCTTTAGGCAACACCAGGGGGTGCAGCAGCTTGTTTGTAGCCTCTGGCTTCTTGGACTTTACTCGACATCTGTTGGGAGGGTAGAGAAGCATGTACCTCCCTAAATGAAGCAGGTGAGATGTCGCTGATAATAGAACACAGAGTCCTTGCTTGTAGAATAATATTCAAAATTCACCCAAGAACTGATTTTCGTCCGTTGGCTCCACCTACCTTCCTGCCAGGGAAGAAACTGCTGTGTTCCAGGGCAAGGTGGCCTGGCAGGAGCTGTGAAACAGGGATAGCAGCCAGGGTGGTGACAGTGCCCTCAGCAGGTGGCAGTGGATTGCAGAACGATGGGAGACTAGAAACAACCTGGTTGGCCAGAGGGCTGATACGGGGATCAGGACCACTGCATATGGTTCTTCAAGTTGTGCCCTATGCAAGGGCGCCCAAGCAAGTTGGGACTGAAATTCAGCCCAAGCTCCAATAGCCAAGCTCTGCATCTGGGGGCCATTTACCCTAATCCTCCCCGAGGCATCACTGCTCTCCAAATTGTATGTCCAGCAGGAGAAAACACCTTTCTCAAACTTGTGCAAAGGTGCCCTTATGAGCTAGCAGTGCCCAATGGGAGTAAGACCCTCCTCCCTTCCTTATTCTCTCTGGTGTCCATTTTGCTTCTAAGAGCCCCCTCCCCATACATTTTTTAGGGACATTTCCTGCCTGAGCCTCCTGGCTTTGTCCTCTTCCTGGAGTCTCACTTCTCTGTAGCTCTATCACCCTTCCTTCTGCCGACGCCTCAAACCCAGTGCCCAGCTCCTACCTCAGGCAGCAGTATACATTCCCTAGAAACACTGTGAGCACCTGCTTTGGCGCATCTGAAATCCGGTCATTTGAGCAATCAAAATGACGCAGAGCTGGGGACACTCAAGGCTTCTCCCTTCCACCCTGTGCCACTCAGCGCTCCTTTTCACTCACTCAGCAGATAGTTAGTGAGCATCTACTCTGTGCCAGGCACTCTTCTAGGCACTGGGGATGCAGCAGTGAACACGAGTAAATTCTGCTGGAGCTTACGTTCTAGTTCTAGCGAGATCACATTCCCTTTGATTTCACCATCCTTCTCTGGGTCTGATGACCTGAAAGCTCTCCTCTTCTCCTTCCCCTCCGGAAGACCCCCTCCTGGCCCCTGCAAAGGCTGGACCTGCCACCTTGGCTATGGAGCTCAGACATCCTGCAGGGAGGAGCTGATTCTCATGTGAGGAACATATGTGTAAATTTTGCTCTTCAAGTGCCTTTGCATCCGGGCCTGGCAATAAGTTCCAAATCATTGTTCTCCACCTTGGGTCATTTTCGTTTAATATTTATTTATTGGTTTTTTGACTGAAAGCCAGCGAAGCTGGATACGGGCAAGGGTGGCACTGAACCCAGGCTCTGTGATTTGGCTTTTATTAGGAACTGTGGGATCATTTTTCCTGTTATTTTTCCTGATCATGGCTGTGTTGTTCTTCAGTACGGGTCTGTGGGCTTCTAGTTGGTTGGATGTAGTAGTGGCCAGCTCTGTCTCTTTCATCCCTCCCCTCCTTTCCTTTTTTCTCTTTTACTTAAAGAATATTTCAGAAAGTCAGAGGATAATGTAGCAAATGCTCATGTACCTTCCACCAAAATGAACAAATGTTAACATTTGCATCACGTTTGCCTGAAATTTTTTTCTAGCGAGATGACACATTACAGATCCCACTCAACTCCCTGTGCAGTCCTCTCAGTCCCACCCTTCATTGCCTTAACCATGATAACGTTACGCATCCGGGCCATGTTTATGTGTCCATATATGGTGTTTAGTGTTAGTTTTTGTACTTTAAAATTTGTCATAAGTGATATTCTTTATGAAATAGCGCTCTAAAATTTGCTTTCTTCACTTAGCACTGTATTTTTGGTCTCTGTTCTTTTTACACATATAGATGTAGGTTGTTCATGGTAACTGCTACATGGTGTACCATCATATGAATAATACAATCTATTTCTCTAATCCCTGATGATAGAAACTTAGGTTGTTTCTATTTTGTACCACTGCGAACTACGCTGCAGTGAACGTTCTTGTGCATATTTCCCCACGCACATGTAGAAATTCAACTGTATGTACCTAGAAGTCAGATTGCTGGGTTGAGGGTTATGTCTAGATATTAGAAAACTGCTCTTTAAGATGGCTGTGCCAATTTACAGTTCCACCAGTAATATATGAGAGAACCTCTTCCCCTAGGTCAACATCAGCATTTCCCACAGCGACTGCACATCCCAGATAATGTCATGCCACAGGATCACCTCCTACCTGACCCACCTCTCTCTTGCTTCTCCCACGTCACTGCCAGGTCAATCTTAGTTAAGATTTCCTTCTCCACAATGCGTTCCTGATCCATTCCTCCAGCTGGAATTTAAGACCCTCCACAGGATGGGTACAGGCAACCTTTCCAATATCATCTCCTACCACTTGCTTCCAGCAAAGTCTTCTAATTGCAGGCCTCCAACCGTGCATCCCAATCTGTTATCTACACACCTTTGGTCATGCTACTGTTCCCTACACCTAACCACAGTGTTCATTTCCACCTATGAAAACCTCATTTATTCCTCAAAGCTTGCCTCAATGGCACCTTCTCTGGAAGCCGTCCCAGATACCTCTAGGCAAAGCCCCCTCTTGGTTCCCACTGCACTTAATACAGTATTTATCCCAGCAGCTTGAAAAAAATCAGACATAAAGCCTCTTGACTCTTGCTTGGAAAGTAAGTTTGGCCAGCGTGGACTCATTTTCCCTTGTTGCTTAGAATTTCTTCAAGAAATTAAACAAATATGAATCACATGCCCACTACATCCGGGCCAGGTGCTGACTGGTGGCTGAGCCCAACTGGGCCCCTGCCCTCCTGGTGCTCCCAGTGTGATGGGACAAGGAGCAACACGCGTGCCTGTCATCCTCTGAGAAAGCTGGGCCCTCGGGCCTCTGAGGCATGCCTGACCGGATGCCCCAGGTTATGTCCCCAGTGCCTGGTGCCAAGGAGGGATGAGAGTGAGCTTGCTTATGTGCAAGGTCAGGCACTGAAAGGCTTGGAGACTGGAAGGGAGAGAAGCAGTCCTCAGTTAGGTCACAGAGGTCCCAGGAGGCCTCCAAGCCAACCATCCTGGGAGTCGTCTGGGAGGCCACACAACTTCTGGAACAAAGCTAGGAGTCTCAACTTAAGGAGGTGTGCTTGGAGGCACAGGAGGGGATAGGGCAGGGACCTGACTACTCTCTGGTCCTCCCCACTTCTGCCTCTCCACTCCACATTCCCCTGTGTCCCTCTCCCATTCCTCCAGGGGCACAGGACGCTCTCATCTGCCTCTCCAACTTGGGCTGATGCCCTGGTGGTTTCCAAGCTTGACATTTTCCTGTGTGTGAGGAATGAAAGCCCCCCTCCAGGTTGCAATGGAAAAGGCAGTTGGTGGCCTCCCTGGAGCCACCCATCTCTCTAGGCTTTCCCTCCATGCTGCTCAGGTAGCAGAGCTGGGGACATGTCACTGCCTTGCCCCCCGCAGCCCCTCTGCAGACACCCCTTTCCCTGGTTGCTAACTGAAAAGGATAATTTTCTCTCTTATTAACACCTGTTGAAGGTGCCGCTGCGGTCTGGCCCTCTCGGCCTCTGTAGGAGGTGGCTTGATTTCTACTTGCAAAAGGCAGCAGGGATCTGATGTGAACCTTTCCTGTGGGGAAACATTTCCTGCCATTGCCCAGTCCGATTGGCACTTTGTTTAAACAGCCATAACAGTGTGTCCCAAATTGGGGAAGGGAAATGAAAAACAATACTCCTCCATGTTGGGAAGAACATAATGGCCAGAATTGAATGTGAGCCCTGCCTCATTAGGAATTGAGTGCAGCGAACTGGGAATTAGGAACCTGTTCTTTAGTCGGTCACTTCTCCCCGCCGACCCCAGGCTTCTGGGCCATTTCTTCGGAGTTGAGGGCCGCACCCCCTCTCACTAGATTCTTGCAAGAGCCTCCTGACTAGTTTGCCTGCCTTCATTCTCTCCCCATCCAATCTTCTCAATTCTGGAGATAGAGCCTTCAGTGGCTCTTTATTACCTTTGGTACAATTTCCCAAAACTTGGAATCTCCTCCACTTTCATGAATTGAAATGTCTTCCAGAGGTACGGATGAACTTTTCCTTTTATTTGAATGCTTATGTATTTATTTTTCTATACACTAGAGAAAAGTATAAGCAGCATATCAAATCCATGGTGTCATAGAGATATTATTGCTTAGGATGAGGCTGAAGTTCAGAACCACAGACTGGCAGAGCTGAAAAGGGCCTGAGAGATCATCTCGCCCACTCACATGTCTTTGCCTTCACTTCAATTCTCATGCTCTCCCTGACTACATCTGCCTCCTGAATTCCTACCCTACCTTCAAAGCCCATCTCGAAAGCCGCTTCTTTCACAAGTTGCATATTATCTTCCCCAAACTGGGAACTTTTTGTAATAATCTTCTCATCTGGGGGTCCACTCCTCCACTCCCATCTCATGCCCATCACATAGTAGGTGTCAAGCAATGTTTGTGGGAGAAATGAACAGTCTTACCATCTAGAGAAACACAGAATATGTCTGCTTCCCCTGTGAGTCCCTTGAAGGTGGCTTGGGGGCAGGGACTCCATCTAAGGACTTGGTCATCATGAAGAGAGCCTTACAGAATCTTCAGCAAGGCCTCACTGAGCACCTTCTCACTCTGGGCCAGGTCTGCTCTGGGTGCTGGGGATACAGCGTAGCCCTCTTTCCAAGGAGACTACGTAACCCGTTCTCTGCCATGCTCCTCTCTGTACTCTGTATAGGAAGCAGAGTTATCCTACTTGCACATGTCAATGACAAGTTCTAGTACCATTTGGTAGGTTGTTCTAAATTGGCTGCTTTTAGATGGGTTCAATAAGCTTTAGGAGACCCCCACTCCCACCTCCCCAGTGCAATAAGCAGGACATTTTCAAACTCTCTCTTCTCTGGGCCACTTTTGCAGTTGTCTGAGCTGATCCATGTTCTGAGATTCTTAATAGCCTCCCTTTCAGAGAATGACATGTTCTTCTGGTCCCACCCCCCAACCTTGTCTTAAATAGAGTTGATTTTCCTGATTATAAAAGTAAAATGTTTTACTTTTTGGCAAAGAACTTATTACTTAAATCTCTTTATGTAACATAGATATTAACCTTTTTTTGCCCTGTGCTGCAAGTATCTTTTTGTTTCCCACTTTGGTACTTTGATTTTTGATTTATTGTGCTTTGGGATGTGCTAACATTTTTTTTTAAATGATGCTGCCAAATGTGTGGCCGTTTTCCTTTGTGACTTTTATGCTTAGAAAGTCTTCCCTCTTCCCAGATCAGATGAATACTCATCTATATTCTCCTCTAGTGGTGAGGGGAACGAACGTTCACCGACCTTGCCCCATTCTACTTCTTCTGGGCTTCCCTCTTCCAGCCCCCAAGCAGCCCCTCCCCCTGCGGTGAACACAACCTTTCTTCAATGGAGGCCAAAGCAATCAATTAGGCTGAGGCTTTAAATATGCTAATGAGGTCTATACCCCAGTCACTCTTTCAGCCCCTTTGACAAAGGACAGCGTGGTGCGGATCCCTCCCACCAAGCTTCTATCTCCTGCTTCCTAACCTTCTTCTCAGTGGGGAGAGGGAGGAAAAGAAAAGTGAGAACTAACTTCAAGTGTTGGAGGGCTACCTTGCTGTCACCCCATCTCCAGTGTATGCTTTTCACCTCTTCTCAGTAACTACGTTTTCAATTAGGTTCAAATCTAGTGCTCCCCGTTAATGGACAGTCCCTGAGCATCTAAACACTCGGGCCTGAGTGAAGTCACGCGGCCAGCAGCCAGAGCTCCCCCAGCAACCGCCAGGACAGGCTCCTGCGTCTTCTCCGACACAGTTGCCATGGGAACTCGAGCTCTAAATTGCTTTGCGTGTTTGGAAGCTGAAGACCTCAGCTTTGATGCATGTAGCCCAGAAATCGATTGACCTTACATTAGGTTTTTGTTTTCTTGAAACATCTGCTCACATCTTGCCCATCCCTCTTGAGGACTGCATTGGAGAGAGACCCAAGCATTAGCTCAATTTTTGTAAAAAATGATGTATACCTTGACTTATTCCAAAAAGGATTTAAGGTAGCTTATGAAGATACACCCAGTACTTGGAAAGAGCCTAAATCAGATGTACGAGAGAAAGATGAGGCAAGGGGGAAACAAGGGTAACTGGTGAAGAAGTCCCCTCTTGATAAACATGAATCTCGAAATTTGGCTTTAAGCTTTCATGGCAGATAACAGAAAGGGGATGCACGAACAGTTATAAGATTCACAGATAAAAGCAAGTCAATTGCTTAGTGAAAGCACAAGTGTTCCAAACCCTGAGACTAAAAAACAATCTGCTTTTTTTTCTGGAAACTCTAACAAAAAGTTCTTACCTTTTTATTCCTGTCACCCAGCATGTAACTTGAACAAATGGAGACATATTCTAACCTCAGTAGATGCTCTTTTTTTCTTCCTTTTCCACCTTTGTTATTATCGTTGTTAAATAAGTAAAAAAAAAAAAAAAAAAAGTAATGGGAAAAGAGTAGAAATGGCCTGAATAACCATGGAATACTATGCAACCTTAAAAAAACGAGGTGGCTCTTTGTGTTAAATGAAAAGTGTAAGGTGCCAAAAATGTGTGTAATATGATGCTACCATCTAATTTCTTGTATATGCACAGAACATCTCTGGCAGGATGTCCAAGAAACTGGGCTAGGGCTCAAGGAGACTCACTTTTCTCTGAATTCACTTTTGTACTCTCTTAATATTTATGCAGTGCATATGCATTAACTATTCAAGAAACATCCTAAAATGAGTAACACACATACACACAAGAGTGGTTAGAAGGTGGAGAAATGAGGAGAAATATAAATGTAGAAAATAAAACAATCGTTACAGAATTTTTACCACTTAGATCTGACTACTGTTAATCTTTTATTTTTTGAAACAGACTTTTTCCCAGGTAAATCGGTACAGCCTTTCTGCAGGGCATTTAGGCAGTATCTTTCGAAAGCCTTAACATGTGTATACCCTTTGGCCTGGCAATTCTACTTTTAGAAATGCATGCTAAGGTAATAAACAAGTGCCCAACGATTCTTATACAAAGATGTACATCAAAATGTTGGTTATGGGGCTTCCCTGGTGGCGCAGTGGTTGAGAGTCCGCCTGCCGATGCAGGGGACACGGGTTCGTGCCCCGATCCGGGAGGATCCCACGTGCCGCGGAGCGGCTGGGCCCGTGAGCCATGGCCGCTGGACCTGCATGTCCGGAGCCTGTGCTCCGCAACGGGAGAGGCCACGGCAGTGAGAGGCCCGCATACCGCAAAAAAAAAAAAAAAAAAAAAAAAAAAGTGTTGGCTATGATGTAGAGAGAAAAGGAAAAAATTCTAAATGCCCTAAATAGGGGACTGGCTAAGTCAGTTATGGCGTGGCCCTACAGTGAGGTACTGTGAAGCTGTTGAAAATGAGGATTGAGATCTCTATTTATCCGCAGGTCTCCCGCACTGCGTCCAGCCTCACCAGTATACACTCTCAACATCCTGTACCTTCTTCCTTCCTTGCAGTTATCATGGTTTAATTATATTTGTATTTATGTGCTCACTTAACACCCACCTTCCCCCACCTCACACACACACACACATACACCCCTAGGCTGGCAGGTCCATGAGCATAGGGACTATGCCTATTTTACTCCTTATGGTATCCCAAGTACTTTGCAATCTTCTTGGCACATAACAGACGTTTAATAACTATTTGTTAGCTAATTGACTGACTAAATAAATGAATGAAAAATCAAGGCAGTTTTCCTCCCATCTATCTCAGAGGTTCCTCAGTCTCCAGCTGGGCCTTTGATGCTGCCTGGACATACTTTTATTTCTCTCTAGTCTCTATGGCAGCTGCTTCACATCTTCCATGGCTCTTTTTATTTTATTTTGTTTTGTTTTATTTATTTAATTTTATTTTTTATTTGACTGCATCGGGTCTTAGTTGCGGCACATGGGGATCCTCGTTTCAGCATGTGAGATCTTTCATTGCAGCATGTGGGATCTTTCATTGCAGCACGTGGGGTCTCTAGTTGTGGCACTGACCCTGCGGCATGTGGGATCTTAGTTCTCTGACCAGGGATCAAACCCGCGTCCCCTGCATTGGAAGGCGGATTCTTAACCACTGGACCACCAGGAAAGTCCCTTCCCTGGCTCTTCAAGCCCCGACTACATACCATCTCCTAGAAATGATCTCATCTCCTACTTCCCAGAGAAAATAGGAGCCAGCAAGTAGAAGCTCCTTCCATGCCCTCCCCTATCTTATTCTGGCCTTATTCTGTGAACTTTAGAAACCAGGAGGCCAGTGGTAACCCAAGCTAGTGCATGTTGGGTAGATTGATAGAAGGCAAAATGCAGATATCCAATCCACTTCTTTCTCGGGACCTCTCTCCAGCAATCCCCCCTGCTTTTCACCATCAGAGCTCTTGAAAGAGTAGACTGTTTCCTGCCTCCCATTCGTTCTGTCCTTATTTGCACTCAAGGGCACAGTTAAATATATTGCTCTGCATACTATTATCCATCCATGCAAGGTCCTTTAAATTTTTGTGCAGTTTTATTTTATTTTTCCCTCTCACCTCTAATCCCCATGCCCATCCCCTCTCTAGTCGGTTGGTATGTGTTCTTGGAAATACACACATACCTCGTAGATGCTGTGGGTCCAATTCCAGACCACTGCAATCAAGCTAATATCGCTATGAAGCGAGTCACACAATTTTTTTTTCAGTTTCCCAGTGCACACAAAAGCTATTTACACTATATTTACTCTATCAAGTGTGCGATAGCATTGTGTCTAAAGAAAGATGTGCATACCTTAATTTTAAAATACTTTATGGCTTAAAAACGCTAACCATTATCTGACAATGCAGGGTTGCCCCAAACCTTCAGTTTGTAAAAAAAAAAAAAACACGCCATCTGCGAAGCACAGTAAAGAGAAGTGCAGTAAAATGAGGTGTACCTGTACGGATGTCTCTGAAAAATACATAGCGTTTTATGTATATATGTGGTTTTAATTTACGTAAGTGGTGTTGATCCATAGATCATATTCTTTTTTCCCTCAACACTCAGTTTTTGAAGTCTCCCTATGCTGCTATGTGTACATCTAGTTTATTACTTCTGACACAGCATGCATCTGTCACATTTTACTTCTCCGTTCCTCTAAGATTGGACGTCTTGGTCCCGCCAACCTGTTATGACCACAAATAGTACTGCAATAAACCTTTCTTAAGTCGCCCCCATGGACCTGGGCAAGAATTTCTCTAAACCAGCAGTTCTTAAAGTGTGGTCCACAGACCCCTAGGAGTTACCAGGGCCCTTTCAGGAGGTGTGCAAGATCAGCGCTGTTTTCAAGATATTATTGTACTAAGACATTATTTGCCTTCTTCAGGAGGCTGACATTTGCACCAAAGGCAAAACTGCTGGCACTTTAGTATGAATCAAGGCAGTGGCACCAAACTGTACTAGCGGTCATTGAATACTTCACCACCACGCACTCTCAGTTTGTTTTTTAAAGTCGGTCTTCCTGAAGAATGGCTTTGATAAAGCAGTAAAAATTGTTAATTTGATCAAATCTTGACCCTTGGGTTCAGATCTTTTTAATATTCTGTGTGACAGAACAGGAAGAACACATAGAGCACTTGTGCTGATGCCGAAGGACGATGCTCGTCTCGAGGAAAAGCACTTGTGCGATTGTTTGAGGTGTGAGCTCGACAGGCCTCTTTTTTCATGGAACATCATTTTTACTTTAAAGGACGACTGACAGACAAACTATGGTTATTCAGACTTGGGTACTTGGCAGACGTTTTCTCAAAAATGAATGGAGTGAGCCCGTCACTTCAAGGAAAACAAATGACAGTGCCTGTTACCAAAGATAAAATTTGAACTTTCGAGTGAAAATCAGAATTTTGGAAAATTTGTTTCTGCCACCACGGGCTTGACAGCTTCTCAATACTTAAAGGCTTTCTCTTCCTGCCCCTTAATTCTTCATGACCTGTTGGGATTATCAAGTCCCTCTTCCAGAAAATCCTCATGTCAAGGGTGCCAGATGCCTGCCTGGATTGCTAAGGCCCTATGCACACGAGCCCATGTCATCTTTGTCCGCCCAGTTGCAGGAGGGCACTGGTCTGCATTGCAGGGGTTTCCCGAAAAGTTGGACTAGCGCAGAGCCAGGGAGAGACACAAAAAGGACACAAAACGTAAACGTCAGTGCTCCCTTCTCTTCCCATTCTCCCCACTCAAACTGGACCGGCTCATCTATCTCTGGCTTCATATACCCCTGAGAGGTAGTGACTGCTCCATATACCCCTGACCTCCTCCGAGCTCCAGACTGCACATCTCCACCGCCTCCCGGACAGCTGCGCCCAGAGGCACTGCACATGCCCAGTGGCCAAGCTGAGCCCTCTCCCCCTTCCCTGCACCTGCCCCTCTTCCAGAGCCACCTAACTTGGAGAATGGCACCACCCATTCTATTCCCATGCCACTGTGGCTCTCTGTTCTTCTCTCCACCCCACCGCCAGGAGAGAGCCAGGGAAAAGGGTCAGGTCATGACAACCTGGGGTGCTGTGTTTTAGGGAAGTTAGGCAAATCTGCCAACCAGAAGTATTTCCCCAAGACACAGGCTTTGGACCCTGGTAACCTGGAAGTGAGCTCAGGGATCTTCATCAACTTACACAAAACCGGCTCGCACCTCTCCACCCCCTGCCTCTGGGAGATACCCCCACGGGGCTTGGGCCTCTCTGTTGAGGCAGCCCTTGAGCTGATTCAGGCACCCAGCTGCCTGTTGCCGTGGCAACATTCCAGCGTGCTCTGCATAGTGACGGGGATGCTAGGCTTTGCTAACAAAGTGCTCTGTAAAGGACTTCATGTCTTTGGCAGGAACAATTCCGCCTTCTTTTTCACACGGATAACTTTGGGGGCCGTGAGGGATTTGGCAAGTCACTTCCCCTGGCTTGGCCTGCGCCCCTGGGCTTTCCTTGAAGGCACAAATTGGCAGCTTTTTATTTTTCTCTTTCCAAATACACCATCACCGCCCTCCTCCTGTCCACTCCCCCTCCAAAAGAGAGAATGGGTTTTCCCTTACTTTGAGCTCTGGTGAACTCAGCATGTTTAAGAAAATGGGACAAATGGACTGTTTTAATCACTTATATAACCTTGGCTGAGTGCTGGGTCAAATAGTCTTCAATCCCCTTTTCTTTGTTCAGGATGCCCAGTAATTTTCAGGATTGAATCAGGAAGACCCTGTATTGTCTTGGTGAATGAGTCCCTGGAGCAGGAAACATAATTAGAATTCTGAGTAGGATGGAAATGTAGCCAGGCAGACCTGGGTGAATCCTGCTTTTGTCACTTACAAGCTGTGTGATCTTGGACAAGTTAACTTCTCTTGGCCTCAGTTCCCTCATAAGGGGAGCGGGGCTGATAATACTGGCCTTTCAAGGGCATTATTGTAAGGTTGTCACAAGGTTTAAATATATCTTATGCTTGCCTGCTTCTCGCTGTTTCCATTGCCCTGATCCTGGTCCGTCGTCTCTTGCCTGGACAAGTATGGTAGCCTCCTCGCTTCCCATTTCTACTCGAACCCCCTTTCAGTCCATAGTCCACATAGCAGACATGGTGGCCTTTAAAATTTTTAAATCAGATCTTATCACACCCTTGTTTAAAACTCTAACGGTTTCCCATTGGACTTAAAATAAAATCCACAACTCTCCCCACCACCTCCTCCACCCTAGATGTGCTGGCCTCCTTTCCATTTCTCAAAAACATTAAGATCCTTTTCACCTCATGGACTTGGCACTTTCTGTTTTCTCTGCTGGCTCCTGGACATCCTCATTTCTTAGCTCAGAGAGACCTTCCCCGATGACTTATCCAAACTAGCTCCCCACCCCACCCCCATCACTCACTGTCATATTGCCATGTTGATTTCTTCATAGCACTTTTCACAAGCTAGTCCTACCTTGGTTATTTGTGTCTTTGATTATTTTGTGTGTGTGTGTGTGTGTGTGTGTGTGTCTTTGATTATTGTCTGTCTCCTCTGACCGGATTGTAAACTCCTTGTGTGTGTCCTGTCCATCTCTCTGTCCCCCAGTGCCCAGCACAGGGCCTAGGTATAATAGGCTCAATGAAATCTATTGAATGAATGAATAACTAAGGCATGCAGAGCACTGAGAACAAAGCCTGAAAGACAGTAGAGCACAACACATGCTTATCCCCTCCTTTTGCCTTCTTCCATCACCTGGCTGTAAGGCAGATGGTGGTTCACCAGACCTGTGGCTACCAAAGTGGGTGCATAATCCATCGGGGTGCAGGAAGAGAATATTAACATTCCTATTAACATTCATTTTAATCCCATCTGAATTTCCATATTTGTCTATGTTTTACAATTTATAAGATCGATTGGCACAGTGTTACATGAATATCATTTATACGTCAATATACAGATGTTGGGGCATGGGCTCAAGAGGACTGGGAGACCACAGCTGGTGGGAAGCACGCTGGCAAGCTGTTGGCAGCCTGTGGACCACAGACAGGTTGGGCTGGGCTAGCATAGAGGTTTTGCAGATTGGAGGTTGAGTGCTTAGGGGCCAGAGTCAGGGATGGGCAGCATGCACACTCCAGCTCTCCACCACCCCCTATTGCTTCCCCCAGCATACTTCACACATTTCTCTGCCCTTCCCGGCCTCATGCATTTCCAACCCCAGCTAGGGTTTCCCTTGCAAGTCTCTAGAGACCCTCCTACTCTGGAACTTGGTGCTGGTCTATCCCCAGGAGCAAGTATATTGGAAAAACCGAGGCCTGGGAGCCCCCCTGAGGGCAGCAGCTGGGGCCTCCCAATCTTGCGTCCCCTATGACCAGAGCGTTGCCTAGAACAGAATGAGTGCTCAGATGATTCAAGAACGCATTCGTGGACAAATTTCAGCGCAACACCTTTGTTGTTGCAAATTTCAGTGCAACAACACCTTTCCGAATGTCTGAGCTGACAGGACCCTCAGGGAACAATTAGGTCCGTTTATTTCACTGCCCAAGTGGGAACTAAATGGGGTGCAGAGAGGCCCAGAACCCACCCAAGGTTATGAAGCATCCAGCCAACACTCTGTCCCCTGGGCCGGCCTCTTTGCTCAGCCTCTGGGATGTATGCTCGTTTCTGATCCAGGCTGGTTCCACCCGCTTGGCCTGCGAGTCGTCATCACCAGCTCTCAGAAGGTGCCCTGGCTTTCTCACTGGGACAGGGGACAAAGAAGAAAACATGCCCCAAATCACAAATCCACAGCCTCCTGCTTTCCCTAAACCCACTTTCTATACAGCCATGCCCTCCCTTCCTTGGATGTTAATCGCACCACCTCTCTAGTCACTTGGGCCCCAAACACAAAGTATTCAGCTCCTCTTGAGCAAGGGACTGTTTTTAAAAATTTGTCAGCTGCTTTTCCAGAAATAAATTTTATGGGTAATTAACATACACACCAAAAAATGCACACATCAGGAAGTGCTCACATTGATGAATGATGACAAAGTGAATACACCAATGTACCCACTACCCAGGTCAAGAAGTTGAGCCTGACCAGGACTAAAGAAGCCCTCCTCAAAGCAGTTTTTGGCCATCACTGCAGATCTTCTCACAACAGCCCTGGGAGGAAGGTGTAAGTAATTCAATATACTTTAAAGATACTGAATTATTTTTCTTTAAACCAACTCACTTAATTCAGCCTTGAGTGCTCAGGAAATTACACATTTTCTGCACTAGAGTTTTCCTCTGAATATTATTAGAATTTAATATGCATTAGAATGAATACATGACTATTAAACTTTAAAAAGATCCTTCACATATACTGAAAATTCCCTCTCTCGTACCATTCTCTCACTAGCATCTGCCACAGCAAAATGTATACCACACTTTGGGGAACATTGTATTGTAACATTGTAAACACAAGGAAGAGGCAGTTTACACTTGGGAAGATCAGGAAAGGCTTGAAGCGGGACGAGGAGGCATATGCTATGGGCCTGACATTTGTGAAGAGGATACGTGTGTTTTTTTTTTTTAATTTTATTTTTTGCGGTACGCGGGCCTCTCATTGCTGTGGCCTCTCCCGCTGCGGAGCACAGGCTCCGGACGCGCAGGCTCAGCGGCCATGGCTCACGGGCCTAGCCGCTCCGCGGCATGTGGGATCTTCCCGGACCGGGGCACGAACCCGTGTCCCCTGCTTCGACAGGCGGACTCTCAACCACTGCGCCACCAGGGAAGCCCAGGATATGTTTTCTTAACCACTGTATTGAGGTATGATGGACATACAAAAACCGTACATAGTTAATGTATACAACTTGATGAGTTTGGGGAAAAAATTTTAATAATAGATTAAGAGGATATGGCCACGTGGAGGTGAGTTTGCTTCTGTCTGCAAGGCTGAAAGTAAGCTTCATGGAGGAGGAGGCTGGGTCTTGAGAGATGAGTATGGCTTTTCACAAGCAGAGTTGGAAGTGGAAGGAAAAGCATTCCTGGCAGAAGAAGTAGAAAACAGGCAGCTCTTATTTGGGGCTGGAAGAGAAGTTAGTGCTTCAGGCTTGAGGGGCTGTGACTGATGTGCAGTGGGAAAGTGTCCCCGGGATGGGGCACTGAGTGAACTGCCAGGGGCCAGCTTCTCGTCGGCTACGGCCTGCCAGAGCCAGAGTTGGAGCCGGCTATTAGAATCCACTTCTCCTTGCGGAACTTGCACCTGGAGGTTTGCCCACAGCAGGATAGTGTTTGTGAGGGTCATGGCAGCCAGGCCAGAGGAGGGAAGGACCAGGTTTGGAGTTGGTCGAACTTGGCTTTTAGCTCTGACCATGTCACTTAGCAGCTCCACCTCCCTCCCCAAGCTCTACTTCCTCATCTGCAGAACCGGGCCTAATAATGCACACAGGTCACAGGGTGGTTGTGAGGAGTGAGTGAGAGCATGACTCAAGCCACATGCTGGCTCTAGTTCCAGCTCCTGGGCTCCCGGGGACAGTCTGGAGATAGTACTGCCCCGTCCACTCTTCCCCCAGCCCCGAGTACAGCTGGATGTGACTGATGAGGTGGCAACAATGAGCCTTAAACGCTTTCACTTTGGGGAAACGGACCCCAGACTTGCTTATTTCAAGCCTCAGACTTCTCTGTCACCTCTCCTGGTGTCTCTAAGACTCCAAGTCGGGTGAGGACCTGGCCTTTCCTCCATAGACACGGCTGCTCCTGGCCTGGCTTGGCTTATGTGTGTGCTGAAGCCCTTTCCCCTCTAAAACTCCACATGAAAACATCATAACGGGTCTAACCCCTTCCTAAAGCCACTGCATCCCATCCCCAGCACACTACTCGGCGCAACGGGTAGCTGATCTTCCTGGCACCATTCTATGAGCAGTGATCTCGTATCAGTGGACCCAGCAGAACAGCTGCCACTAGCACCACACAGCCTGGAGGCCCACCCTGATAAGTAAAAAGGGGCGAGAACATTTTCAGAAGACTCTTGGGTTGGTAGGGACACGAGGACCAAGCATGTGGAGCCTTTGGAGGGATTGTCAGGGAGCAAAGAAGATGTGGAGGAAGAGGAGGAAGGAAGGTCTGCCTGGTCAGGGTAGCTTGGTCTTTGCTGATTCACTGGCAAACACTGAGACATCCTCTATGCCAGGCCCTGCGCAGGGCATACTCGAAGATGCAAATTCCAACCCATCCCTCAAGGAACTCACAAGCTGCCTGGGCAGAGAAGGTTCATGAGCACATGCAAGATTTCTAACAATTTCAGGACATCCATGTTTAGGGACAAGTGAGTGGCTCATACAGCCGGGGCTGAAGGTACTGAGGAGGGAGTGAGCCCTGCAGACTGAGGGTGGGTGGGGAGAGGGCTTTCATGGGATGGTGGGGATTGAGCTGAAGATTGAGGGGCTGTAGGATTTGGGAACAATAAGGAGAGACAGTGAGAAGGGGATGAGAAGCACTTTTTAGCAAGCACCTACTATGTGCCTGATGCCCGTTAGCTAACAGGTATCTCTCAATAGCCTGCAAGTTAGATGTTTTCGTCCTCCATTATACAGATACGGAAAGTCGAGGGCAGGGAGGTTAAGTAACTTTGCAAGATCACACAGGTAGAAGTGGCAGAGTGGGGATATGAATCCAGATTTCTCTGACTACAAAACCTTTCCCGGGCTGCTGAACCGTGGAGTGATAAATCACAAGGACAAGGTAAAGAATATACCGAGTAGCCCACAGGTTGCATGGGCAGAGGGGTTTGTTTCAGGGAACGAGAGAGAGAGAGAAGTTGAAGAGGTCAGCTGGGCGGGTTCTGAGTGTTGGCTAGAGAGCATGGACTTGACACTTTAGGCAACAGATCACTGGGAGGCTCCAAGCAGTGGACTGATATGATTCGGTTTACGTTTGTAAAAGCTCATTCTGGCTGTTGTGTGCAGAATAGATGATAAGATGCAGGGATGGAAGCAGGGAACCCAGTGAAGAGGATGCTCACTGCAGTTTTCTGGCGGAGAGGGATAATGGTGGCTGGGACCAGGGTGAGAGAAGTGGAGGTGGCACTGAGAAGTGCTTGGATATGAGACAGCTCCAAGGAATAGCTTACAGGATTCAGTAAATGGATAGGGGAAGAAGAGGAAAGTGGTAAACATGTCTAAAGGCATTTCCCATCCCCGTTAGATGATAAAGAGGGATATGGTGGAGAAGGTGCTGAATTTGGAGATAGCCAGACAGGGGTTCAAATACTGGCTGCCCCGTGTACTAGTTGGGTTCATTTAGTCAGGAAGGAGCACGTGACTCCCAGTGGCAAACAGAGCAGGGAGACCCAATGACAAAAGATGCTGAAGCATCCTGGATGTGGCCATGGGGACATTGGTGACTGGGTGAGGGATGAGGAGGGGCCAGGGCTGCAGAGGGGAGGAGGTGAGGACGTGGGACACGGGCTGTAGACTCCCCTTATGAGAAGCTCAGACAAGAAAAGGAGGGAGAGGAATGATAAGGTCAAGGGACACAAGGAGAAAGGAGGGGTTCTGTGTCTGTTGTTCTGTTCTGTTGGCTTTTCTCCTCTGGGGGCAACTGGAGCAGGTGTATAGGCCCAGTGGAAGAGGCCAATGGAGACCTCAGTCAAGCTCCCTCCCCTCACTTAGCCTCCGTTTAGGTATCTGTAAAGTGGATTGAACCGATATCTACCTGACAGGGCTATTGTGAGGAGGTCTGCAATAATGGTTTAAAAACTGATTATAGGAGGGCTTTTGTAGTCCTGGTCAGGCTCAGCTTGTTGACCTGGGTAGTGAGTACACAAGTGTGCTCAGGTAATCATTCACTCATTCCTCAGCAGCCCCCTCCATCCCCTTAGCCCCCAAACACTTCCAAAACATGCCTGTTCCTATTCAATCTTCCTCACCTGGCCCCTGGGAATATCATCTGGTAGCCCAAGTGCACAGCCCAGTTGAGTTCGATTCTGCTTTGACTCTCAGGGTGTCCCTGTGCATTTTAAGACTAGCTCAAGACATCAGGGTTCTGTCTCTTCCAGCCTCTCTAAGCTTTTTTCAGTCCATGTTTACAACCTTGGACCTACCAAGACTCGTATCTGGGACACACCACAAGTGGACAAGAGGGCAGGGACCAAACTGTCCCCAAACCTCACCTTCACGGTTTTTCCTATGTTCATAAATCTTTAAGGTTTTTCTCATAAATCTGTTTTCTCAAGATGCTTCACCCTTGGTCCTTCACACTTGCTCTGGGACCTCTATTTGCCAAGACCTCTTTTCTGACCTCCAGTAGGTCCCCTTGGAGGCCTCCTGACACATTCAACGGTGAGCTGCAAAGCCCAAGCAAGGATCACACCATCCTGTGACTTCTCAGTATAATTATCTATCTCCCCAGCAGTGTCTGCCTCCCTCTGTAGCCTTGTTCTGGCACAGAGGTGGAGCTGAAGGGATGCGTGTGGAATTATTGAAGAAACCTGAACAGACCCTTGACATCTGGGGGCCTGGCAGGAGATGTTCCTAGCACAGGTACTATTCCAAATATTTAACAATCTACCCTTTCCCTTTCTGGGTCTGGCCAATTCTTCTTCATCCTTCTCGACCCACTGCAAGAGTTACCTCCTCTGGGAAGGTATCTCCAACCTTTCCAGACCAAAGAAGTTTCTCTTTGGTGTTCCCCCAGCATGTGATCCTTTCCCTGGTATAGCAGTGATCACACTGTACTGTCATGGTCTGTGGATACGTCAGTCACCCCTCCTACATGGTGACTTATACCGCTGTGTCCCCAACACTTAGCACAAGGCCTGCCTGGCCAGAGCAGATCCCTGGAAACTGTTGAAAAAATGACTAAATGACTGAATGGGAGAGTGAGTGGGTGGATGGATGGATGGATGGATGGACAGATGGATCCCACTTTAGACCTCTTGCCCCAAAGTCAGAAAGCTCTGCTTTCTGGGTGGCACAGAGCCCCAAGTCTGCCAGGCTGAGGCTGTAGCTGGACCTGCATCCACAGTGCTCTGTGGCCGTGATTGTGACAGACAGGCTCCCTGTCTCTGTGAGCATGAGTCTGATGACATCAGCGTTGGGCACTACGACAACTCTGCTAAGTAAGTGAAGTCACTCAAGGCTGTCTGGCTCTGGCAGAGTTGATTCCAGGAGTCATGGCCCTTCCTCGCTGCCAGGCTATTGCGGCTGGAATGAGCTGCTAAGCCAGCACAACCTGCCCCATGTCATTTATCCCGCAGGGCTGCAACGCTTGCAGTGAACAGCTTCGCGCGCGCGCGCGTGTGTGTGTGTGTGTGTGTGTGTGACAGAGAGAGAGAGAGGGAGAGAGACAGAGAGAGAGAGAGACAGAGAGAGAGAGACAGAGAGAGAGAGAGAGAGAGAGGAGAGAAAGAGAGGAAGAGGATTTACAGTGGGACTCATGGAAGGAGCCTTCTCATTGGCTGCCAAGGGTCCCGGCTCCTGTCTGTGAATCTCTGGGCTGCCAGCACTACCGTCCCCTGGGAAGACAAGGCAGGCGAAGGAGGGGAGAGTGGAGTGAGACTTCAGGTGTGTCTGACAAGGAGGCAGGTACACCTAGTGGCCACACTGGGCATGCGAGAGGCATCTGGCTGTGTTCGTTCCCAGTCTGCAGCCTGGCAGCCTCGTGCTCTGCCCAGATTTCCTCAGTCAAGACTGGAGCCCAGAGTCCATTGGCAGCTGTCACTTACAGAACTGGATCCGTCCCCCAGTGGAGCAGGGAACTGTGTCACTTAGAATTCCTGGGTAGCACATTCCTTCACTGGTCCCTGTCACACTCCCAGATTAGGCTCTGTTATTGGCCCCTCGCTCCTGCAAGCTTCTGCAGACAGAGCCGCAAGCTAGCGGCAGCAGAAATGACAGCACTAGGAACAGAGGCAGCCAGGGACAGTGAGGGCTGGCGAGACGGGTCCCCGAGGGCTCCCGTGCTGGCCCCGTCTGCAGAGGCAGATGTGGCGGGGGCCAAACTCGAGGCTCACTAGGGTTCTCCTGGAACCTGGGCTGCTCAACCTGAGTGGAGCACCAAGCAAGGGGGAGGGGGGGAGGGAGGGGGAGAGAGAGAGAGGAAGGGAGGGAGAGAGGGAGGGAGAGAGGGAGAGAGATAGAGAGAGGCTGAGAGAAGCTCCTAGCAGGCTCTAGTCCAAGTGAGAGCGTCAGATCTGGACAATTGTGTGCCAGGGGCACAAGTGGGATTTTGATGAGCCATGTGTGTGAGAAGCAAAGCTGAGGTGATGTAAGCACCTGGGGAGGAGCACAGGCAGAGGAGGAGGAGGAGGGGGGAGGAGAGGGAGGAGGAGGAGGAGGAGGAAAAGGAGGAGGAGGAGGAGGCGGCGGCGGCAGCCACGGGGCGGCTGCCAGTCCAGAACAGAATGATGGGCAACTCTCACCACAAGCAACCGAGGAGTAAGAGCCAAAGCAGGATGCATTCAGCAACAGGTACTCTCTTCCCTTCCCTCCTTTTTCCGGGGCCCCTCCAACCAGGGCCTCCCCAGCTGCAGCCGCGCGGGAGCCCCTGACCCTTGGCGTGACTTTCAGGGGCTGGCAGGGGGCGGCGAGAGAGCCCGAGGGAGATGCCGGTGAACTCCCAGCTCCCTTGCTCCCGCGCCAGCCTGAATTGCATAAGTCAGAGCTCCCCCGAGCTGGTAGGGGCCGGCCTCTTCGTCAGCAACCCCATGTAGCCTCTGGAGGGTAGCTGGAGCGTCAGGGAAGTGAGCAACGTGCTGTGGACTGAAGTTTATTGCTAGGACTGTGCTTTCTGTCTGCATCAGTAGGCAGAGACCTGGAACCATGCATGGCTTATCCTTTATGAGCCTCCTTTGTTATTCAAACCTTCATCTCCCCCAGCGGCCCCCACCCCCGCACTGTACACCTACACCTCTCCTGGCTCTACCTCCTATGCTGCATGCACCGAATGATCCAGATGAATCTGTTTCTTGCTGTGTAATGCCCTGCCCCCACCTTCTGCCCCAGCCCCGGCAGGGAGCTCTCCTCACCACAAGGGCGAGAGGAGCCCATGCCAGCTTTGAGCTTGTTGCCTTCCTACCCTGGGCGTGACCTGCTTCGCCCCTGGGCCCTCTCCAAACAAAGACTCAAGGGTGCTGGCGTAGCTCCCCCCCAACACCCCCTTCCTGGATGCTAACAGTGTGGAAATCAGGGGCACAGGATCTGGAGACAACTTTTCCTAGCCCGCCATCCCAGGCAGTGCAAGAGCAACGTGGACGCAACTTCTCTTGTCCCGTTCACCCCCCACCAACTCTTTTCCCTCCTGCTTTTCCCTCGGTCACTGGAAAGCACCTTCCACTGCTGCTTCAGATCAGGCCGCGCGCACTAGGGTCAGGGGTACCTTCCCTGCCCTCCTCTCTCTGTCTTGACGGTGCCCCCTCCTCTCCCTTCTCAGTATCCCTCCTCACAGAGAAGCCAGTGGTTTTCATCTGTACCTGTTGGGGAGGCCCTCAACTACCATTCAGGCCAGCGGGAAGGAAGAAAAAGTTTTCGCTAAATTTAATTCAAGTTTACCATAAGAAAGCAACAAATAGATAGGTGTCTTGCTGAAAATCTGCCATGCTCAGGCCCAGAGGGTTGCCTCTGCCTTTTCCTGGGGACTCAGCTGGCCGTCTGGTTGAGGGGAGTTGTCCAGGGCCAGCCAGTCCTAGGGGCAGCCCTAAAACGGGAGTCTTGCAGGGTGTAGTGAGGAGGGAAGCTACAAAACAAGTGACTTGGGATGTGCTGCCAGGCAGGGTGACTGCCACGGGGGCCCACCTGTCAGAGCAGGTCCTGGTTTGGCCTCCTGGATGGGCTGAACTGGGGACCCTGTGGTGGAATGAGCCAGCGGCAAAGGTTCTGGGCATTGAAGTTTCTTTGGAACCTTCTGGGGACACACTCTTCTAAGGACACCGCTAAGTGAATGGCCCAACCACCGCCTCCTGCTTCTCTGCCACAGAGCTGGAGGCTCAGGACCTGCTGGTATTAAATGGAGATGCCTTGTATAGGCCAGTACAGGAGCTTGAGGGTAACTTCCCACATAACTGCTGGTGCTACAGCTTGGGACAGTTACTGGCTGCCATTTCATCTCTTAAAAATTGCTCTACATCTTCAATGACAGCTCCAATCCAGGAACATCCTGGAGGCAGTAGCTATGGGAGTAGCTTCTGGCTGCCTGAGGAGGTGGTCTCATGACCACTTCTCCCCCCACCCCTCACTCTACCTCCTGCCCCGCTTCACCTCCTGGCTCTTGCCTTACTCCGGCACTGTACCTTCACCCTCAGCATCCCTAGGCAGTCCCAGAAGCCTTGGTTGAACATTCATGCCCACTGGGCTAACTAGAGAAAGCCTGGTTAGCTTCCTAGCCCCAGGCTGCCCACAGACTGGTCAAGGAGAGGAGGGAAACACAGGAGAAAGTTGGCTAGTGGCCTAAGGAAGGAAGCGAGGCCCTGGCCATGGGAAGCAGTTTGTCCTGAGGTCATGAGGAAAGGCTTTGTGGAGAAAGAAAGTACCACTTCCATTGCCCACCCTTACTGCAAATTCCTTTCCTCAGAGCGCTGTCTCAGCCTGTGTCTCCTCCTACTCTGCACCCTCTCCCCTGGCGGTCAAGGCCACACCCAGAGACCACCTCCAGAGGCTTGGCCTCCAAATCTCTACCTCCAGCTCAGACTAACATAGTCAACTGCTCCATCTCCACCTGAATATCACACGAGGACCTCACACTCAGCTGAGCACATCTTCTTGTACCGCCCTCTGCCCCTGCAGAGAAGCCCCCCTTTCTCTTTTCCGTTTTCTCTTGGTGACACCACCATCTCTCCAGGAACCCAAACTAGAAACCTGGGAGTCATCTCCTCTTTCTCCCTCACCTCACACTTACAATTTTCACTCATCCACCCACCCATCCATCCGTTCATTCAACGAATCTTTATTGTTGAGTCTTCCTCTGAGACCTGGCAGCCCCTCCTCTTATCCCAGTGTCAATGTCTGAGTCCAGACCTTTGTTATCTCTGGCCCGTTCCAGAACTAGGCTCCCTGCCTCCATATTTGCCCTTCTCCTGGCCGTGCATAGCACAGCCCCCAGAATGAGCTTCCCCTGCACTCCCCTGCTATGAAGCCAAGCCTTGCTAATTTGCAGAAGGGAGATCAGGATTGCTCCCAACATGTACCCTGCATGTCCCAGGTGGCCCAGAGAATCATTTGCAGGTGGTATAGACAAAACTTTTTTTCACCTTTCAGAGTTCTGGATATATTTTAATGTGTATTAGGAAAAAATATAACTAGCAAATCCAACCTGTGGTTTCTCATATATTTTTTATTAGGGCAAGATTAAGTGTTTTTAAAGTGAATCTTTTTAAATAAAATGGCTAAGTAAATAGTAGTATAGGTGCATTGAAAAATTTGAGAATGTAAAACAGGATTGCCTAAGGTTTGGGAAGCACCAGTTTCTAGGGTAAATTATATGTTCCTTAGCACAACTTAGAGACCTTCCATGATTGGACCCCACCTACTTCTCTGGCCTTCCCTCCTGTCACTTCCTGTTGAACTTGATGATCCAGCCATCTTGAATAACTTGTGGTTTCCCAAATACAACATGCCCACTCAACACGTCCATGCTTTCACAAGTGCACTTTCCTCTGTCTGGACCCCTGCCTCTAACCACCTATCTTCTCTTGGCAATTTCCTAGTCATCCTTCAAAACCCTGATTGGGTGTCACCTCTTCTTTAAAGCCTTACCTGACCGACCTCCTTCCTCCATACAAAATTAATTAACAGAGTTCATCCTTCCCTCCTCTGTACTAATTTGGGAACTTGTACATAATTTTATCGTTGCTGGCATTGTCTTTTTTTTTTCAATGTGCTTTTCATCTGTCTCTTGAAAAATAAAGCCTTTTATTTTTAAGAGCAGTTTTAGGTTCACAGAAAAATTAAAGAGAAGGTATAGAGATTTCCCATATCCCCCCTACCCCCGCACATGCATAGTCTCCTGCATGATCAGCATCCCCCACCAGAGTAGTACATTTGTTATAATCGATGAACCTACACTGACACATCATAATCACCCTAAGTCCATAGTTTACATTACGGTTCACTCTTGGTGTTGTACATTCTATGGGTTTGGACAAATGTATAATGACACGTATCCATCGTCATGGTATCATACAGAGTATTTTCACTGCCCTAAAAATCCTCCGTGCTCCACCTCCATCTCCCCTCCACCACCACCACTGCCAATCATTCTAGCAACCACTGATCATTATAATATTAACATAGCTTTGACTTTTCCAGAATGTCATATAGTTGGAATCATGCAGTATGTAGCCTTTTCAGATTGGTTTCCTTCAGGCATTGTCATCTTTATGGTTGTTATTACATGCTTGTCTGCCCTAGTAAAATGTGAGCTTTTCTAAGGCAAGGGCTAAAATTTGTTTACCGGAGGGTGGAGAAAAGCTGTTGACCGGGCCTTGGAAGGCTTGGGTTCTCATCTCTCTTGCCTGTGAACCAGCAGGGTGATCTTAGGCAAGTCATTCACCTCTGTTACCTCCATCCTTCAGCTATAAAAGCTATAAATCCTTAAAGGTGATCCTTAGCGCACACACACCCCACCCCACCCCTGCCAAGGGGGCTTGGGAAGATGTGGCATGAGATGCTAGGAAGCTTTTAGAAAGTTGGGATTGCTTTTCAAATGAAACAAGTGATTATGATTGCAGATGGGGGAACACCATGGGTCTTTCCCTGAGAATGGAAGCAGAAGTGAGCTTGGCATGTGTGGGGGACCGTGGGGAGCAGCCAGTGCAGCTACAAAGCAGGTGGAGGTGGGGGGTGGGGGCAGGGTAGTCACAGTGTGTGGAAGCCCAACATGACCATGGAGCATAGGTTGCTTTGACCCTGGAAAGACTTGTCTACCAGGCTTGTGAGTTGGAATTGATTTCTCATCAACTTTCACACCCCCTTTCACCTCTTGAGTAAGTGTAGCCCTGTTGCCCTGTGAATCTGTATGGGGTGAGGGAAGATACATGCTAGTGCCACCCTAACTACACAGCATGTGCATACCTGTGCACATATGAACCATCTATGTGAGCCAGTATCCCACAGAGAAGAGACAGGGAACCAATATCACACACCTACTGTACGCCAGCACTTTTTTTTTTTTTTTTTTTTTTTTGCGGTACACGGGCCTCTCACTGTTGTGGCCTCTCCCGTTGCGGAGCACGGGCTCCGGACGCACATGCTCAGCGGCCGTGACTTATGGGCCCAGCCGCTCCGCGGCTTGTGGGATCTTCCCGGACCGGGGCACGAACCCGTGTCCCCTGCATCGGCAGGCGGACTCTCAACCACTGCGCCACCAGGGAAGCCCTGCCAGCACTTTTAAAAATTGAAGTATGGTTGATTTACAATGTTGTGTTAATTACTGCTGTACAGCAAAGTGATTCAGTTATACATATATATGCATTCTTTTTTAATATTATTTTCCATTATGGTTTATCATAGGATACTGAATATAGTTCTCTGTGCTCTACAGTAGGACCTTGTTGTTTATCCATCCTGTATATAAATGCCAGCACATTTCATCCACAACTTTACTTAACCCTCAGAACAACCTCCAGGCAGGGAGTGGTTTTTTTTGGGGGGTGGGGGAATTGTTTTTTGGAAAACGATAGAGAAACGTTTCATTTATTTTAATAATTAGCACATATTGCATTCAACTTCCCATTAGTATAGCTCCTATTTGTTCTGTGAAACAGTTTTCAAGAATGGTTTGCCTGGAGGTGAGATGACCAAGTCACAGTCTTGGACTTGATGAATCTCTCCTGGTAAATGATCCACACCAATTTTCACTGCTCCCTTCCCCCCCACTCCCCTCCTTCTCCATGTACCCCTCGCTTCCCATCTGCCCCCTTCTCCCCTTCTCTCCCAGAATGCCCCTGACCTGTACCTGCTGGGGGTAACCTCTGCTCATGGGTAGTCTTGTCTGTGCTGGTCAGGCAGGGACTGTTGATGCCATTTTACAGAGGAGAAAACTGAGACGCCAGGGGGTGAGCTCCCTCATGGTCTGATAACAAGGAAGTTGCAGAGCCAGGATTTGAGGCCAAGTCTGTCTGACTATCGAGCTTGTGCCCATTGTGCCATGCCATGTGCTTTTCAGCATCTTTGCATCTGTGACAGGAGTTAGTAACCCTGGGGACCAGGTATGGTGAAAAGAGGGTTTTATGGTTCTGTGCTGTTAGGGCTAGCAGATCTCTACAGCAACAAGGACTGCAATTCCCAGCCTTGTAGAAGTCCCACAATATGTGTGTCTGATGACACGTTTGTGTTGTTGGAATAATTGAACTCATTTGAGGCTCCATGTTGGGTCCAGAAGCTATAGCTGAGGATTCCTGAGATAGTGAGAAAGTGGGGGATTCTTGAATTTAAGCCCAAACCAGGTGTTGAGAGGGGCCTCCGATGCAGAGACAACTGGTATCATGCTTCTTTCCAACCCCTCTCCACCTCACCAAGCAGCCACGCCGGCACTGTAAGCAAGGTGATCTGTGCTTCAAGATGAAAATGAGTCCACCATTCTCTCCTCTGTACCTAAACACAGTGAAATCATCTCATTGCGTTTGCCAGGCATTTTCATAGTTGACCTGGCCCTTTCATAGTCACAAGCTTATGGAACTCTCACAATCCTTGATTTCAGTATGATGGATGCTGAAGTGGCAGAGACTTATAAGGGAGCCAAGTGGTGTCTATCCCCCGGGGGACCTTCTTCCCAAAGGCATAATTCCTAAGCCAACTTAATGAGCCCATTGGAAGGTATGGAGGAAGTTGAAACCCTAGGCCACCAAACAAAATATTTCCTGGTGCTCCTCACCTCCCACAGCTGAGAGACATGTTGAAGGTAGAGGCATGGGCCCAGGGCTTGAGGCCAGTCGTGACACTCCTACATTCCTTGGGCCAGAACTAGAAGGAAGCAAAAAGCGGGTATAAAAAATGTACAGTGACCACCCTACTGCCAAATAATAGGGGAATGGCTAAGTGAACCTGATGCAGCCAACCTCACTGAAGTGAGGTGGAGCCACTAAAGAGCTAATTATGAAGATAGTTTAGCAACACAGACAATGCTCTTAGTAAAGTATAACATACAAAAGGCACGATACCAAATTTTATCTAGGCTGAGCTTTACAAACCCTGCAAAAAAGCGTGTCTACACACGAGCGAGGGCTGGAAGGGAATTTGTGGAAAAAGCAAAACTTGATTTATTGTGGGTGGCAGGCTTATTGGTGAATTTTTCTTTTCCCTTAGACTTCCATTAATGTTGTTATAATGTTTGTGCAAAGAAAAATAAAAACCATTAACATATAGAACAGTTACCCTGACAAATCATCCTGTCAAACTGAGAGACCGAATCATATCACATCCCTGAGCCAGCAAGTATACTTGAAAGACATAAATGCAAAAGTTGGTGTCTCTTTTTCTGGAGAGAAGCAGCCACAGGGAACGTGGAAATGTGTGGACTTAGTGTGGGAAACCTCAGGTTCGAATCCAAGCTCTGACCCTTGCTTAGGGTCTTTGGAGGAAGTTATTTTACTCCTGTAGCCTCAGTTTCTTCATCTGTCACGAGAGGATAATGATGATCACCACCACCACCTTACAGGGCTGTGGTGAGGAGAAGATGGCATAGGATGTTTTAAAGGGCTTTTTGTGTGAGGTGTAAAAATGCCACACAGTGTAAAGCCTCATCATGGTAGAGGTACAAAGACTTGGAAACAAAAAAAAAAACAAAAACAAACAAACAAACAAAAAAAGACTTGGAAACAAAAGTTATAGGTACTGTTTGCCACTGTCCCACCTCTCTTGACAACAAAGCCAGGCTGGGCCTGTGCTGCTGGGTAGTTTCAGGTTTCTTCTCTGATTGCAGGATGCCATTGAAATTTGATTAAGCAAGTGAAGCTTTCCGGTTTTACCTATGGTTGGGGAATAACTGGGGCAATGTTGTAGATTCTTCTCCTCTAAAATGCTTAAAATTCGTGGAGAGATTAGAATCATTGATACAGAACATGGCGAAGAGTTCCACAGCTGCTTGGATTCTCAGCCAGACTTGGCCACGTACTAGCTGTAGGCCTTTAGGCAAGTGACCTAAGCTCTCGGAGTCTCCGTTGCCTCCTTGGTCTGGTAGGATTCACAGTGTCTACCTCGTAGAGTGGTTGTGAGGATGAAACCAGGTGCTGCGTGCAAAGCCCCTGGCACGTGGTAAGCAAGGAGCATGGGTGTGCTGCCATCATTACTGCCTAAAACTGTCAGAGTAGGAGGGGCCTCTAGGGATCACCTGATTCTGAGCTTCTCAACAGGTGCCAAGAGGGGTGTGGAGGGAGTCCCGGGGGAGCACAGTGTGTATATATTATGATTTTTGCATGTCAATGTTAAAAAGTCTTCCCTGGGGAAAGCAGACATTTTGTCTATCATGGTGGGACCCAGGTATTTTAGAAGGTGAGATATGCTTTTGGAAACCACTTATCTCCGACAAACCTTTCATTTTATAGACCCACACAAGTGCGGTGCTGTGCCCACAGTTACCTAGCTACAGAGATGAGATTGATGTGGATCACAGTCCAGCTGCTCTCCACCCCCGCTCCCCCCACCCACCACTGTTACCAGTGCCCAAGAGATGTCCTTGTGGCCTCTGGGATTTCCTCATCACTCTGGTGGAGACACACTGTGCCACATTGGCCACGTGACCAAACTGGGAGAAAATAGACAAGGCTCTGGCATGGAGAAGAGGCAAAAACGATGCTTGAGATGGCAAGGAAAGATGTCCCTGGAAGGGGGTCCTGCATGCTGACAGGTCAGCTCTGCATCACCCCTGGGTAGTACTTCCAAACAATCTGGGCTGACATGGCCTCCTAAGTGCCATCTGCATCCCTGTCGAGTAAATGGTCTTTAATGAAGCCTTCATCTCTCCCAGCAGCAGATTTTCTATTTAACAGTCTCCTGTCAAATTCTCCAAGAGCACACATGGAGGGCTGTGGGGTCCCAGAAGCGGGCTGAGGCTCCCAATTTCTCCCTGCCATCCGAGTGGAGTGTGTTCTCTGCCTCTCGTTTCTGGCATTGGGGAAGGTGGCACAGAGCCACCTCTGTGAAATCCTTTTGTGGAATTTGTAGACCTGGAGGTTGGGGGGGGGGGGTGGGGCCGGGGGCACGGTTTGCTGGTTAGCCCCTTTAGGCTTGCCTTGGAGAAGATGTGCCCCTCTCCTGTGCCACACAGGAGATAAAAGGCACATACCATGTCTAGCATACTGCTCCTTTGAAATATTCTTACCCACCCAGCAGCCTGAAACCTTGCTCTTGCTTTGGGGACTTGGCTTGGGGGCCTGGCTTCTGGGATTTCTGACTTTCATGGCTTAGCTCCTCACACTTCTGCCCTTACTTTTGTTGCGGAACACAGATGCTTACCCCACCTCCTTTTCCAGACTCTTGACTACCCCTGCCTCTGTACCATGGCTGTCTTCCTGGACATCTACCCCAAACTTTGGTTCTGTCACCAGCTCTTTCCTATTCTTTGGATGCTTCAGGGCCTGGCTTGGGGGACAGGAGATGTCTACACAAGGTGAAGGGCAAAAGGGGAAAGTTTGAGATCTCTTTCAGTGGCCACCCAAGCCAGAGTCCTGATCCAGAGAGCCCAAGGTCACACTGCTTGTTCTGAGGATGAAGACAGCCCCTTTCCCCACCATCATCAGGCCTCCAACACCCCCAAAATGAAGTCTGTGTTGTGGAAACTGACACACACCGATCATTTCTCCACCCAGGGACAATAGTTTGCTCTGATTCCAGCCAGAAGAACTCAGAAACATGAGTTGAGAAACAAAAGGCAGATATCGGCCGAGACTCTAACTGTGGAGTCTTCCCGCTCCAAACAATGTGGCTCTGCTCATACGTGGTGGTGGTTCCTATCACAGCAACAGCAGCCAGCTCCAGCCTAGAGGAGCCCAGGTGAGAAGCAGCTGCCCAAGGGGGATGACAGAATCCAGCCTGTGCAAGGCAGGCCAGGGATGATAGCTGATGGGAGACCAAGCCGAGCGCAGGACCACCAACATTTTTGAAGGGAGGCTCTCCTGAGCCTTAGGTGGACTTCCAGGAGAGATACTAGAAGACACGGGCCAGCCCCAGCATAGTTTCGATCAAACTAGGCAGCAACCTGAGCACTTTGCAGACATTAACTCATTTGATCCACACAACGACCTGATGGTATAGGTACTTTTATTATCTTTTAAAGGGATGTATAGTTTAGAAACTGTAGATTATATAACTAATCTATAGATTAGAAACTGAGGCTCAGAGAGAGTAAGTAACTTGTCCAAGGGCGCACAAGTGAGACTGGGATTCAAGTCCAGGCAGTAGGGCTCCCAAGTCTGTCTTCTTAACTACTCTGCTAAGCTGCCAACATAGGGGAGCTAAGAGAGTCCCCTCTACCTACTAGCTGGGCTAAGACTGGACTTCAGTCTCTACCAAGAACTAGTGTGATGATTCTCAGCCTGGGGAGATTTAAAACACTATCAACTCCTGGGCACCACCCCTGAGAAATTCTGGTTTAATTGGTCTGAGATGAAGTCCAGCCTTCAGGGGGTGTGGAGGGTAGGATGAGAGGCAATTTTGATGGAAGCTCCTCGACTTAAAAACACACAGCATGGGCTTCCCTGGCGGCACGGTGGTTAAGAATACGCCTGCCAATGCAGGGGACATGGGTTTGAGCCCTGGTCTGGGAAGATCCCACATGCCACGGAGCAACTAAGCCCATGCGCCACAACTACTTAGCCTGCTCTCTAGAGCCCGTGAGCCACAATTACTGAGCCCACGTGCCACAACTACTGAAGCCCGCGTGCCTGGAGCCCATGCTCCACAATAAGAGAAGCCACCGCAATGAGAAGCCCATGCAACGCAACGAAGAGTAGCTCCCCTCGCCGCAACTAGAGAAAGCCCGCACGCAGCAATGAGGACCGAATGCAGCCAAAAATAAATAAAAGAAAAATAAATAAATTTATTTTAAAAACCCAGCAATCTTGACACAAAAATAATAAACGAACATATATATTTATATATAAAACACACACACACACACACACACCATCTCTCCCATCTTGACAAACATCCAACTCCCAGCCGTAGCTCTGCCTCTCCCTCTAACTATGGCTCTCTTTCCTCTCTAACCACAGCCAGATTCCCTGAGGGGTCTCCCCTTCCCTGCCGTTTCCCTCCCTAACCTTTTGGTGTTGCAACAGTGCATGTTCACTGCTTGGTCCTCAGCCTACTTAAATTCTTGAATGCAATTGATGATGTCAATAGGTCCTTGCTCCTAGAAGCTAACCTTCTCCCAACCTTGGGGGCATAACGCATCGTCCTTGCCTGGAAATTTCATGTCAGTCTTTTTAGATGGGTTTTTGTCCCAAGCCACACAAATATGTTCTGAGGGTGGGGCCTCCAGAGACCCACAGCCCTGCCTTCGAGGAGTTGAGAGTTTTGTCAGCACAAGGGGGGCTCAGCATCCTTGTACTTGAGGCAATAAGGTGGCTCCTCCAGTGGAGGCCCCCAACTCCCTCCCTCAAGCTGCTTCCCTGCCTCTTTGCACCTCTGGCAAAAATGAGAAAGAGAACAAAGCTCCGGCTAGGTCTTCACTCTGTGAGCAAGAACCCATGATGCCTCTCTTCCAGTTAAAAGCCGGTTACTGGGACAGGGCGCCGTCCGTCCGCCTGTGCTCTTTTTGCCAGGTATGGTCATGGAGTCCCTCTGCAATGAGCTTCTGGCACGCATGGCTTATTTCCCAGGACCTTGTCTTTCTAAACACACAGAAACAAATTTGAACAAGATATGTTTTAAAGCCAGCCATTCTCTCCTACTTTGTGTCCTGGGAAATAGGCTTTGCTAGAATTTGCAATGCTGATTCTAGAATGCTGGCAGGGTGGAGGTGGGAGAAGCAGTGAGGAAGGGCAGCAGGGTTCTCCACTTGATGCTATGGAGAGCAAAGTTGGACTCTGAGTCTCACTATTCTCTGGCTGTTGGACCTTGTGAAAGCCCCTTTCCCTCTTGGAGCCTCAGTTTCCTCCCCAGTTACTGGGGCTCATAATCATTAGCTCCTCGGTCTGTGTCGAGGATGCTGGGACATGACCCTTATGTGCTGGAGGCGTGATCCTCTGCCAGAGTAGGCACTCGCTAGGAGTTGGGGAAACTGAATTGAATTGTGTTCGGCCATAGTGCACAGCCTTGTTCCAGGCCAAGAGAGAAAGTGTGTGTGTGCAAGACAGGCTTGCAAAAAACAAGGCCTATCTCTCTGCACGTTTCTCCTCTGGGAAGGAAGGGGCCCGCACGGTGACAATAGACCAGGGGCGCTGACTCAGACAGCCAGTTCCTGCTCATTTCCCCTCACTGTAGGACAGCAGCCGAGCGGGAGGTCAGCCCTCTGTGTGGCTCTGATTCGGGCTTTTGGCCGAGAACCTTTCCTAGAGAAAGACAAGACCAACTCACAGACAGGTCTCGCTGTGACGGGACGGACTGGATCACTGTGGCTGTGGGCAGGCAAGTGGGGGCAGCGGGGAGTGGAAAAGGAGAGAGAGGAAACTCTTTGAATCCTGCTTCGCTTTCCCTGGGCTGGGCAGCCTGGGAACAACTTTACGGGCAACAGAGCATGTGACCGATAGGGCCAAACTGACCCAGCCAGGGTGCTGGGAAACGGGGTTCAGGAAGAGTCCCTGGGTGTCCGCTGAGGAGCCTGGGGACGGGGTTCAGAACAGCGTGGAGCCCCTCGGCTCCCTGCCCTCAGTGTGGGCTCACCACACGCTTCTCCCTTGCATGAGGAGTTGCTGGATGTGGAGTCTTGGTCGTCCATACCGCTAGGATGGAGAGAGCCGAGGCTATCACCCTCTTCTGGAGCCGGGGAGGTGAGTCGGAGGAGGAGCAGGGTCGCATGCTCAGAAGAGGGGGCGTGGGGAGGAATCGGGGCTCACTGAGGGGGAGGGTCGTGCACTCAGAGCTGTCCTGAGGCAGCCTGGGCCTCTTGGGGGGAAGATGGGTTCCTTTAGTGCTAGAGGCATGCGAGGAGGGGCAGGTAACCGCTTGGCAGAGGGGCTATAAAAGGAATTCAAAATTGGGTGGCTCTGGAGGAGGAGAGGGTGGATGTGATCACATCCCAACCCTGATAATCTGAGATTCTAGAGGGATAAGAAAAGTGACTGAAGAATTATAAGTGTATGTGTCAGAAATACTATCTCTCATTTTCTATAAATCGACTTAACATGCTCTCTGAAGCCTTGTCCCTTGCATTGTGGAAAATGCCTTTTCAGTCAATCTCGGGGCTTTACCCACCTCCCGGAGTCCTGCTAAAATGCTGGGTTTTTTGCACTACCAAAGGATGCGGATGGGAGGGGGCAGGAAAGGGGTGCCTATCACTGGTCATCTGTCAACACAGGTTACTGCCAAGGGACCAAGTGCTTTCTAAGCGTAGTTCAAGCCAGACCTCCTGGCAGTAGGGTGGAATCAAGTTCAGGGTACTGAGCCACACCAGGGGACCCCTCTTTGGTTTGTGTGAAGAAGATGTTGCCTGCCCTTGACAATGTACTGGAAGCTCTAGTTACGGCCGCGGAGGTAGCTGGCAGGAGCAAGGGTTGGTCCTCTGTGGTAGGCTCAAAAGGAGTTTATGAGCTAAAGGAGTTTGAAAAGCAGAGTGATGGCACTGAGAACTGAATACTGTGAGGACTACGTGCTGTTTGGCATGGAGAAGAAGCAGAGGAAAGTGGTCTTTGGTCTTCAGGTCTTTGAGGGTCTGTCAAAGGGTGAAGGGAATAGATGGGGGCTGAGGGGGGCTCAGGAGGCAGAGCTGTGTGACCTGTGGACAAGGAGGAACTCTCTAACAGACTCTCCATGGGCTGCCTTGCAAAGGAGTAAGGAGTCTGGGTGTCTTTGGGAAGTAACAGAGCGAGCCCTAGAGAAGACAAGGGCAAGTGAGAGCTGGTCTTCTTCTTCCAAGGAGGGAGGGGTGGAGGGAGGGAAGCACCAGGGGCACCTGGCCTGCAGGGCCGGCCCCATCCTGCACTGGGTTCTCTCATCCCATTCCTCTGGTCCAGCACTCCCATCTCCCTCCCTGCTGCTGGACTCCCTGCTTCCACTCTTGCCCCTCTCCAACCCATTCTCCACTCAGCAACCAGAGTGAGACCTTATAAAACAGCCCCGGCTGCTAAAAATCTTCCAGTGGCCGCCCACCGCCCACTGGTGCAAGTCCAGATTTATTTCTCTTCTCTATTGCCTCCTTTCTACTCTCTAAAAACAGAGCAGAGATAAGATCGTTTCTCACTCTAACGCAACTCTGACATTTCATAAATCTATGTCCTAGACAGCTGGAAAGGGCTATATTTAACCTTCCGCCTTGTAGTTTATAATGGAGGGACTTGCTTAAGGCACTGCCTTCTAACGCCGCCACAGGAGCCTAGAGCCTTTTCTTTGTTCTCTGTGAAGCCACAGCCAGCCTTTCCCTCCAGCGGGTGCAGGCCACTTGCCCCAGAGCACCCACCATCCCCTCTGTCTTTCGGTGAGAGAGGTCCCTGTCCCAACCCCTGCAGTGTGCCCCCTCAGCTTTCTTATCTGCAAATACCTGAAAGACTGCTTATGAACCCCATAGCCCAATAAGTGGGACAGCAGGTGAGCACAAGAATAGATCAGAGGACAGCTGCAAGGCTAAGGGCTGGGCTAAGGGAGGGAGCCAGGAGAGAAGAAAATGTCTTGTCAAGGGTCTGGCTGTGGCCATAGAAGGGGGAAAGGGAGTAATGCTGAGTGACGTGCTGGACCCTGTATATGATACTTTGCATACATTGCCTTGTGCGATCCTCACAGCATTCCTAGGAGGTAGGTGCTAATAGTACCCACATCATCTCCAGAGAGTGGATGGGCTCAGAGCACTTCAGTGACTTTACCCAAAGTCAGACACAGCTAGAAAGTGACAGAACTGGGATTGAGCCCAGGCCTGTCAAACTCCAAAGCCCGATGGTGAACAGTATGGAGGTTCCTTAAAAAACTAAAAATAGAATTACCATATGACCCAGCAATCCCACTACTGGGCATATACCCAGAGAAAACCATAATTCAAAAAGACACGTGCACCCCAATGTTTATTGTGGCACTATTTACAATAGCCAGGTCATGGAAGCAACCTAAATGCCCATTGACAGAAGAATGGATAAAGAAGATGTGGTACATATATACAATGCAATATTACGCAGCCATAAAAAGGAACGAAATTGGGTCATTTGTAGAGACGTGGATGGATCTAGAGGCTGTCATACAGAGTGAAGTAAGTCAGAAAGAGAAGAACAAATATCATATATTAACGCATATATGTGGAACCTAGGAAAATGGTACAGACGAACCAGTTTGCAGGGCAGAAACAGAGACACAGATGTAGAGAACAAACATATGGACACCAAGGGGGGAAAGTGGCGGGGGGCTGGTGGTGGGATTAATTGGGAGATTTGGATTGACATATATACACTAATATGCATAAAATAGATAACTAATAAGAACCTGCTGTATACAAAAATAAATAAAATAAAATAAAATTCAAAAACAAGAAAGCCCGGTGGCTTTGCCCAGTCCCGGGACACCTCTGGCTGTGTCGGTACTGCCCTTTGGGGCAGTTCTCCCTCATTTCTTTGGGTATCTTTTGCAAATGCTCGAGCCCCTTGCAGGCTCTGTCCACACTGCCCACTCTGCAGGCCCCAGGCCCACCTCAACCTCTGCCCCTAGCTGTGGAGCCCAGCCCAGGAGGTCTTTTGATGGTGCCCCCGTGCTCTCAGGCCTGATGGGCTGACTTCCCCCTATCTCTGCTTCCACATTCTGTTCTCTTCTGCCTCACAGATAGCAGCTACTAGGACCAGGAGTCTCAAACAATAGGCTATACGATTCTTTCTTCCATGTCTGCCCACTAGACCACTAACGCTAACACCCTCTGTGGCCTTAGACAAATTGTGTCCCTCCTCTGGTCCCAGTTTCCCCACCTGTAAATTGGGAAGGTAGGGTGCTCTGTTAAGGCCCTCACAGTTCTAAGAACCTGGGATGCCCAGGGTCCTGCCCCTCTCCCAGCCCCACCCTTTCTGCTTTCTCTCGCACAATATGGAGAATGATGGTCGCCACAGGCACTGGTTTGGAAACCTTCACTAAGCCAATGAAAGGGCAGCTACACCAGAATGACTGCCCCAGAGCCAATGGACAAAGCAATCAAGTGGTAATAACAACCACATTTGTAGGGCACTTTGTTGTCTACCAACTGTTCTCATAGCCAGCCGAGCGCTAGGGAGGGGGACGCCAAGGTGATCTTAATGGTACACGGTGCATCTTTAAAAAACATTAAATTACATGGTGAGAAAATGATTCTCGCTTCATTCTCTTTCCAGCTTTCTGATTACATCAAGGAGAAAGTCTCAGTGTGATCCTATTCTTCACCCTGTGTAATGCTTGCTAATCTTCTTTCGGAACAGAGCTAGAGCAGGCCTCAGGCTCAAAGACAAAGACAGGCAATGATATCTACATAGAATTTAATTACTCTGTTCTGTTCCCATTGTATTTATTTTTACAGTTACTTTCTATTTCTGGCAAAAGATCCTCTTTTTTGTTTTGGTTCTTGGGTGCCATATAAAATTTTTTTAATATATATTTCTTTAAGTAAAAAAAAAAAATTCATGGCGAGAAAAAGATGAAGTGAATAGTAAACAGAACCAGCAGTGCGCAGATATGGCAAAACTTGTCAAAGTGGTTCCTAAATGGCTGAAGCTTAGGCAACACTGGAAGGTGGCATCCGTTCAGCACCAGGTTCCTCAGTGTGACCCATAGCGCCCTGCACAGTCTACACCCACTAGTGTCGCAGAATTTGTTGTTCCTTACTCCTCTCCCTCCCATACCCTACACCCTTTCACGCCTGCCAGCCTTTGCACATGCTGTACCCTGTGTCTGGAGTGCCTCTCCCACATCCCTTGTCCACCCATCAAACCCTAACTCAGCCTTCAAAACTCAGTTTAAATGGTACCTCCTCTAGGGAGCTTTTCTTCAGCTAAGCACTAGGTTCATTTGTTTCTCTATTATAGTCTTTCCCATGGCTATAATTATGTGCTTCCAGGCTGATATCTTCCACCCTATTGGTTCCAAATGCATTTTATAAGAAAGAGAGAGAGAGAGAAAGGAATAAAAATGTAACTGTGAGTAAGGCCTGGGCACAGTGATTGGGCCTTGGGGACTGTTACAGCTCCTGGGATCACTTGGAATTGAGACTTTCCAGATGCTGAGCCAGAGCCTACACAGGCCACAAAGCTGGCCCAGGAGCTGCCTCTGGGGGACGGATGCAGGCTGCATGTAAGAAGTTTACTGGGTGCCTTTGGGATCAACACCTGGGATCTAAGAGAAGGAAGCAGGATTGGTTCGAGGGAGAAGGTTGGGCTGGGACAGCTCATAACAGCCTCAGCTGACCCTGTGAGGAGCTCTGGAACTGGGTTGGCCCTTCAGAGTTGTTCTGAGTTAGGGTGAGGGGCCCAGGCGTTGACACCAGCCCATATGGACCAGTTATCAGATGCAGGCTGGTCCCAGGGAAGGAGCACGGTCTCGGGCGATGCAGCACTGGTCTGAGGAGGCGGCTGGGCAATCCTCGAAGAGCACTGTCAGCCAACAGTGCTCAGTCCTGGGGGAGTCTGTGGGGGGACATCGCTGTGTCCATGAAAAGAGCTTTGTCTTGCCCCCTGGGACTTCAGTGCTGGGAGGGCAGGGAGAATAGAGCAGTGGTTTGAAGGGCAGAATGTAGCTGTCAAGAGTTGGTGGCTGGAAGAGCCTAGTAAATGTTTGTTAAAAAATGAATGGCTGCGTATGAGGTTCAAGGCAACGTGCTTAGAGGCAAGGAGGATACAGAGGCAAACAAGTCACAGGGAACTTCTGGTATAATTGGGGTGACAGATATGGAAGAAGAACTATTCCAGAACAATGTGTGTAGGGGCTACAATGTGTCCTACAGACCATGGCTGCCACAGCATCTCGTTATTTCTTCTCTTGGAAGCCTTATCTTACCACCCTTCTGACAACCCTCTAAGGCATGAATTCTTGTCTTCACTCCTCACATGTGAAAATTGAGATGCAGGGATTTTCTCTAGAACTCACTGCCGCTTAGATCCCCCAAGCGGGTGAGCCTAAACACCCAGCCCCTCTCCAAGCCACGTGCAGTCCTTTGCAAACTGCTTATTACGTATGTTCCATCTTGTCACAGCCCTGTGAGGGAGTAAAATAAGGGTGTCAGAGGAAAGTAGACTTTTACCTTTATTTTCTTAACTTGCCTGGTATGCTTTCAGATATAGATATATTCTGATCATATTTATAACAGTGACATTCTTTTTTATTCTGGTTTTCTTTTTCCTACACATTCTTAACCACCTGTGAAATTCTTCCATTACACTCATCTGTTCTTCCATATCTTGTCTCAAAAGTGAGAAAATTGTGATCAAAATCCAATTCGTTCCTTTTGAGCTGTGAGGGGGGAAAATATGTGTGTTTTTTTTTATTTCAGCCTTACTCAAAAAGGCAAAACTTTCTTGGCTTGAGACATTAAAAATGTATGAAAGCAAGAATACCTCTGATTCTATGTGTGATTAATACTCTAGGAGAGATGTTCTATGGGGGAGATTGTATAGTTTGAATAAAAGACCGCTCAGGAGCAACTGAAAATCCCCATTGAGAAGCTGTGTCTTGGGCAGGGTTGCTGTTCCTTGCTCCCCGACCCACCCAAGTCTGTGCCCTCTCCCTACCTTTGTGCCCACCCTCCTCCTCAAACTGCAGGCTGAGTTTCTTTCTTCTCTTCATTCCCTACCTTAAAGATTTTCTGTCAAATGATGATGAGGGCAAAGTTTGAAGCTGCCCCCAAAGAATACTAGAATCTCTCCCAGTGGATTCATTTCTGTGGCCTCTCTGGTCCCAGAGCTCACCTAAAGCAAAACTTTTCTCTAGAGTTTTCCTAGCCGAAGCTGTCACACTGTAGAGAACCAACAGTTGCTCTATGTTCCGAAGGAGAAAAGTCTCCATACGTTCCCAGTGAAAATAAAGATGTACACGCTCTGTGTCCATGCCTAGCCCTGCGTGATTTCATTTGCCATCACTATTACGGGATCATAATTAAAGTTTCCCCTCTTGTTATAACTACCAAAACACCATGCTGGCCTCACGGCAAGGGAGCCCTCATTTCTACTCATTTCCTTGACTTCCTTGTAGGGAGCTTGCAATAGGCAGTAGGGGCCGAAGTGGGGTGCAGGAGTCAATTTTACGCTTTAAAGATTAGCAAGGTAGATAAATTGCCCTTATCAAAGTGTAACTTTCAAAGAACTAAAAACATGACTCTCATTGAAATATATAGTGATCACGTATCAAAAATGTATTGAACTCGTTGATGAAGGAACCAACATTGTGGTAAAGCTGTTTTTAAAAAAGATATGAGAGTTTGGCAG